>NC_135776.1:6587518-6630541 GCF_028453695.1 Augochlora pura | reverse complement strand
GTATTAGTAATATAATCTAATAATAATATAACGTAATACGACAAAAATATAAATTAAATTATTTAAACAATTGTTGAGAGCTATTACCTGTTACAGAAGTCATAAAATTCAATTTTATAACGTATAAACTGTCCCAAATTAAATAAAATAGAAATACTGTGATTCTAAAAAAATACTTTGGATTTCCAGGTGAAATGGCTCCGACTTTAGAGGGTTGAAAATATATTTCAAACATTATTATTACTACAATATACTTCAAAAATATTCGAGAAGATGTATTGTACCTAACTTAAAAGAATATTTAATATAATATTTAAAATATTATTTAAAGATATATCGAAAATAGTACTCCATTATATTATATCTATAAAAACAATAGCAAGAAGGATGCAGCGGTTAGCGCCGAGGCGCAAGAAGCCGCGAGCCACGCGAGATGCATTAACGATCATCGACAGTGACTCGAAAGAAAAGCAAAAGCGAAAGACGAGCCAAGGAGTCGCGCGAGCCTCGCTTACGAAAATATATCTCGCGTTTTCGCTCGGCGAACACGGTTATCGTGCACCGTATTATTAAATCCTCGATATCGGGCGCCAAGATCGGAGGAGAGGGATCTCCGGAGCGCAGCGAGGAGCAGTAAAACACGGAATTGATAGGCTATCGCTGTTGATAGCGCGCGCGCGCGCGCGGGCGCGGAGAAGTCATCCTTACTCACGTGCACGTGACACACGGCTTTGCTCATAACAAGTGCCGTGTTGTAGTTGGGTGGCTGGTTTTCTGCTCCTCGGCTCCGCCGGTCTCTCTCTCTCTCTCTCTCTCTCTCTCTCTCTTTCTTTCTTTCTTTCTTTCTCTCTCTTTCTTTCCCTTCGAAATCGAGAGTCCATTGGCTGGGAAGCGTGCAAAACCAGTCTCCTGACAAGGCTAGAAAAAGAGGAAGAGGAGCGCCGGCATCGGGAGAGCAAGAGAGAGAGAGAGAGAGAGAGAGACTAGTACTGATTGTGAGATCGAAAGAGTGAAATAAAGAACGAAAGTGAGAAAGGAAGAGTGAGAGATATGTACTGAGGGGAAAGAAGGCAAAAAGAAAATTAATAAGAGAGACAGAGAGAGAGAGAGAATTAAAGAAAGCAAGTGAAAAAGTTAGAAAAATAAAAGGGAAGAAAGAAAGAGAAAGGAGCGAGGAAATAAAAATTAATAAGAATGGGAAACAGGAGGGAAGCAAACAATAAAAAAAGAGAAAAGAAAGGTAAAGAGAGAATACAAAGGAAGTAATTGGACAAGATATAAAGACAAAGAAGGGAGAAGAAAGAGAGTGAAAGAATTGAAGAAAGGAGAGAAAGTGAAAGAGAGAAGAAAGAAAGGAAAGAAACTGACGAAGGGTGAAATGCAGTTGAAGGAAGAAAATCGTCGAAAAAATCGACAGAAAGTGAAAGAAAACCAAGAAGATAAATTAAGAGGAAGAAAGTGAAATAAATAAAGGAAGAGGAAGTAAAAAGAGAGGAAAGAAAAGAAAGAAAATAACAAAGGGTTGAATGCAGTCGAAAAAAACAAAATCGAGGAAGAAGATCGGTAGAAAGCGAAAGAAAACCAGGACAGTTAAAAAAAGAAGAATAAAAAGGAAAGATAGAAAGTAAAAGAGAGAAGAAGGAAAATGAAATAAATAAAGCAAAAAAGAGAGAGAGAGAGAGAGAGAGAGAGGAACTGAAAGAGCTATTGCATTATAGCACTCAGAATGACAAATGGTGCACTCGCACACTCCAGCATTATATCCTGATCGAAATATTGAATTCAATTAATTCCTGATTTGCATGATTGTGAGACTGATTCTACGGAAAGATTACCGCAGCGTGCAGTTAATCTGATCTGCATTATCGTGATTTATGCATCTGTTTTATGCTCGAATAGCTTCATAAATATTTACCTTTCGCCGGAGTTAGATGTGTTGTATAGTTAGTGCATATCTGCGGTTCAAATGTCGCCAGAAATTTATGTATTTGTACGTATATAATTATATTTTATGTAAATAATAATTTTGTAATTTTATAATTATAAATAATTGTTTGATAATAATATTCTAAGAACAGTAGTCATAATAGTATTCTAAGAATAATGATAACAATAGTATTGTAAGAATAATAGTAACAATAATATTCTAAGAATAATAGTAATAATAATATTCTATATATAATTGTAAATGATGCGGAATAATAAACGAATGCAACATAAAATTTCTTCTCTTGGTAATGTACGTAGTTTGTTCACTTTTTTTTCATTAATATACAAACTGTGTTGTATTTATAATAATTTTTATTTTTTGAATTTTTAAACATTTAATTGAGAAATAATTTTGTATTGTTACAATCCTTAATATTGATCGAATCCTTATTTTACTCATGAGTGTAGAAAACATCTCATAAGTGCTTAAAATTCACAGTATATCCATTAGTGCATAAAATCCACAGTTTATCCATTAACGCATAAATACCACAGCTTACGCATAATTGCATAAAATCCACAACTTACATATAAGTCCATAAAATTCAAAGTTTTTTTTGTAATTCCATAAAATCCTTGGTCTAATCAAAAATGTATAATCCACAGCTTTTTCATAAACGTATAAAATCGACGGTCTTTCCATAAGTGCCTGATATCATTACTCCACCTATAGCACAAAATGCGCAGCTCTCTACCATCTGATATAAAAATTCACAAACTACTAAAATAAATGCATAAAATTAACAGCCTCTTATTAACCATAAAATCAGCAGCCCCCTATCAACCGCATAAAATCCTTCGATTTCTCACGAGCGCGTACGATCGACATCATCTTCTTCGTGCATCCATAAAATCCCTTATCCTCCTCAAGTGCATAAAATTCAGAACCCAGTGATTACTATCAAGTTCTCCTGAATGCCACTCTTTGCCCACCGTTTCAAGCGACAATATAATTTCACGAGACAAACGCGACGCGTAAGAACCGTCCACCGGCCGCCGCAAAAACCGAGGTCTCCGGCATAATTCAATTCCGCTTGACGCCCAACGACACTCGCGCGAACGAAATCACCTAATCCAACGTCGACTAAATATCCCCGCCAGCGCGATATAATTGAATGCGCGCGGGCAGCACCCTATCCACGGCGCGATTAAACTCGCCCATCGCCGGGACATAATCTCCGCCGCCTTCAACTTCTCATTATCTTCTTTTCCACGGACGAACTACCCCGCTGAACGTGGCAACTCTAATTAACGCGCGGAAAGAAGTTCAAGAATTCCTGCCTCGGAGATATCTCCCACCCCCACTCCCTCTCCCCCTCGTGTCTTAACTCGGCCGCGATAAATAGATGGAAAACATTTCTTTTCCTTTTTTTTCTTTTTTTTTTTTTAAGAACGCCTCGTTCCAGAGCACTACCAGGCGGCGGAGATTAACACGGGTTTTCTTCGCCCGGCCGCCGCGGGGCTCGCGGCGTTTGTTGTTGTTTCGTTAGCGTTTCAAATTGAAAATTAGATTTTAATTTCTCCGGATCCTCCTTATCGTCGAATAATTAAAACGGAGTTTAAGCGGAGGAAAATTCTCCGACGGCGTTCTAGCGCCGGGTATAGTGCGCGGAATGAATAATTCTGTCGGATGGAATTCGCGTGATGTTGACTCGAATATACGGTGATTTGAGAATTAAGGGTGAGATTTTCCGGGGGGATTTTATGTTATTTATTGTGGAGGAGGTGACGAGGTGATCGAAGGGGAATTTCACGGTGATTTTGGTGATGCGTTGGAAGTTCGAAGGTTTTGAGAAAATTTATAAGATATATTAAAGAAAATTCATAGTATATATTAGAGAAAAGTCGACGAATATATCGCGGAAAATTTAAGGTATATATCAAAGAAAAATCGAGGAATATATTAAGGAAAAGTCAAATGATATATTATGGAAAATTTTAAAGGTATATTATAGAAAATTCAAAGCATATATTAAAGAAAAATCGAAAAATATATTAGAGGAAAGTCAAATGATATATTATGGAAAATTTTAAAGGTATTTTATAGAAAATTCAAGGCATATATTAAAGAAAAATCGAAGAATATATTAGAGGAAAGTCAGATGATATATTAAGGAAAAGTCAATGATATATTAAAGAAAATTCATAGTATATATTAAGGGAAAATCGAAGAATATATTAAGGAAAAGTCAAACGATATATTAAAGAAAATTCGAAGTATATATTAAGGAAAAGTTAAACGATTTATTAAAGTAAATCAAGGTATATTAAAGAAAATTCAATATATTACAGGAAAATCGAAGAATATATTAAGGAAAAGTCAAACGATATATTAAAGAAAAGTCAAAGGATATACCAAGGAAAATTCAAAGGATATATTAAAACAAATTTGAAGAACGTCAATTCCTCTAATATTTTTACCCTTGAAACAGTTCCATCTCCTACAATTTCTTCAAAATTAATTACAACTATTAATTACACAAATATAATTACAATATTTCTGTAAATTATACAATATAGGAACAATATAATCTCAAACTAAATTTCTCGCAAAAAAGGAAAAGATAAAGCTACAGAAATTTCTACGAGATCGCTAGACAGAGAGCGTGATTTGAATCGATCCATTCGCACGGAAAGTGTCGCATTAACGTCTATTAATCTACAACAACGTAATCCCCGGATGAATAATGCATGCCCGATGGTAATCGTCGTAAAAATGCGCAGCCGAGGTTCCACGACAAAAGCGACACGAAACTAAAGAGGAGAAAAAGAAAAGGGGAAAAGAAAAAGGAAAGAGGAGCAGCTCCGACAATTTTTATTGATTTCGAAAGGTCGCCTTATGAATAAGGTATATTCTTCAATGGCCACTTTGTACCGACTGGCAAGGTCGACGCGAGAGTTAAACTGTGAGACCATTATAAGAGACAACTGGTTTTCAAGACATGATTTATCCTTGAACTTACACACGGACACCTGTGTCAACCTACACGCGCGCCCGCTCGCCTCGCCTGAAACGCTGCTCTCGTTCTGCAGCAACAATGCTTATTCATCCTTACCGGGCAAACATGCGCGGAGCTCAATTATAGTCGGCTTGCGCGCACGAGAGAGAGAGAGAGATTCTTGCGAAAAATCGCCGGGGCGCGAGATCCGTACGGTTGAACAAATATTCGACAGATGTACACGTTGACAAGGCGTAGGAGGCGAGGGTTTTGTAATTATAGCAATTAATCCTTTCGTTTTAGCGACGACATCATCGCGGATGCATTTAATACATTAAAGTTTCGAAATTTATAGTTGTTGAATGTATTATTATTCTGCTGAACTTCTTTTTTCTCATAATTGGTATGCATTAAATAATAATTGGATTAATAGCTTTTTATGTTATTTTTGCAGGTTGTTTTTGAGATGTTGAAACCTTCAGCTTTGTAATTGTGCAATTTTAACTGCACTAATACACATTTTTTTTTTAAATTGGCGGGTATTAAATATTAATTGGATTCTGGATATTTATGGAAAAGGAGAATAGTTTAAATTATTTTTAAGCAGCGTAAGTCAGACGAAAATGTTGCATTATATTCAGTCTATTACGATGTTTAATATAAGATAGATATTTTCATTTAATTTATGCTTTTGATTATTGACTTGGATAATATTAATTTTTCATAATAGGTAGACCAATATATTATTAAAGCAGGAAAAATATTTTCATCTAATTTATATTATTCATAACAAATTTAAATATATCTTATCTTCCATAATTATTCAGATTTTAATTCAGAATTTAATGAGACTGTTATTCTGTCTCCAATTAATTAAATAACTATTAAGGAAACATTCTCCAACACTTCCTTAATAAACAAATACTACATTCAACATACTCATTTCATAATAAATGCATCAAATCGAGATCAGCGTTAAATTAATCAGTGCAATAACAAGTTCAATATCACCAAATATCAATAAAACGTGAAATATCGAACGTAAAATAATTCAAATTGATCCGAACAAGCTTGACCACCGTATCATCGATATTAAAACTTAGCAGAGTCATTCAATAATCCGTCAGCTCGATTTAATTAGTAACAATGTCGGAAAGAGAGAGAGAGAGAGAGAGAGAGAGAGAGAGAGAGAGAGAGAGAGCTCTTGGAATAGCCGAGGCTCGATAAATACACGAGTATCGATGCGTCCGCGGGATTTCGACTCGGTACGTACACGGAATCCTTGGTGCACGTGCACGGGCGCTATGGGTTGCACACCATAGATGCACACGATGGGGCTAACAGCACCCTGGAATGTCGTCGTAGTGGCGCTCAACTCGCCTCTTTAATTCACACGTGCTTAAACCGTGCGCGAGCCTCGCGAATAAAACATTCCGCTGATTAGCTTTTAATCGGCCATCGGCTTTCGATACGTTTCGTCCTGTCCCAGTTCCATATGGGACACCATATCGTTAAGACACCATTGCGGGACGTTTAACGCTAGGTTCACGGAGATTACTTGTACACCTCGGCACGCGTCAATTTGACGCGCGTTAGATAAAATAAATATTTTGTAGGATAAGTAAATTGGTATTTGAAATTCGTCGTTTCGCGAATAATCACTGATAACTAATTAACAAAAATTTATATATTTGTATCAAAATTTGTTTTATATCATTTTCGAACGTTACACTGAATAATATATATGATCTTTAACAAGATAAGTTGCTTTTACATAGTTTGGTCAAACATTGCGTGAACAGAATAAAATCGTATAAAAATCATATTAAAACCTGGCATAGCAAACTTGAACGTCCTCGGTAAAAGAGTGAACTCAGAATTGGATATTTATACGAGCGGACGCGCGACGCAGCCGGCAATTATCTCGGAGAACGCCGCGGAAGAGCGGATCGTCGTCGACGACCGGTGTTGCGCAACACACAAAAAATAATTTCCCAATATTTCTTCGCGAATCGGCGAACGGCGCAATCGTGTACACCGCGGAGAGCGAGCAATGGTATAAAACTCCGACGACGGGACCAATTGTGTTTCATGGCTTTTCATCGCGTCGTCCGCGTTAATATCGATCGAAGCCGTACGTGGACGGCGCGTGCATCGAAAGAATTCCGGCGAACAATGGAACGGAATCAAAAGATCGTCGTGATGTTTCGAGTGTAGCCGGGGTTGGCTCTGTGTATTGGCGCGCGCTCGCGCACACACGCGTGTGGTCTGTCTGATTCCGTGGTTCTTCGGTCGCCAAACGAGAACAAAAATTCCGTGGTATTATTGCATCCACGTTCTCAGAGACTCTCGTCTTCTGTTTCCGCATGCGTTCCCCGTTTAGCGCGAACGATATTCGCCATTTATACCGTGCTTCGATTCCTTTTGGTCGAATATTATGGTCGAAATATTCTTTGGTTCGATATTGTTCGATTAATTCATACTTTATTCGAATGATTCATTTTTTATGTGAATGATTCATTGTTTACGTGAATAATTCATTTTTTTCTTCGAATGATTCATTGTACAAGTGAATAATTTAATCTCTATTCGAATGTTTTATTCTTTATTCGAATAACACGTTATTCGAATTACTCATTCCGTATTCGAATAATTCATTCCGTATTCGAATAATTCATTTTTTATTTGAATGATTCATTGTATAAGTGAATAATTCATTCTTTATTCGAATAATTCTTTCCAAAATTGAGTAATACTTTAATCGATTAATTATTCGTTATTCTAGTTATTCACTCTGTAGTTGAATTATTCATTCTATAATCGGATAATTCATACTGTACTCGAATCATCCTTTAGTCAAATATTTTATTATAATAATTCTTTATTTCTTGTGATTCTTTACTTCAATGATCCTTTATTCGAATAATTCATTCTCTATTGGAATGATTCATTCTGTATTCGAATAATTCATTCTTTACCCGAATAATTCTTAAGTAGAATACTTATTCGAATAATTCATTATTTGAATGATTCCTTATTCGAATAATTCATTATTTGAATGATTCCTTATTCGAATAATTCATTATTTGAGTGATTCCTTATTCGAATAATTCATCCATCATTTGAATAATTCATTTTTTACTGTAATAATTCTGTGTTCGAATAATTCACTCTGTATTCGAATGATTCATTAGTGATCCGAATAATTCTTTAGTCGAATATTTATTCGAATAATTCAGTATTTGAATGATTCATTATTCGAATAATTCATTCCTCATTTGAATAATTGATTCTTGATCCAAATAATTCATTTTTGATCCGGATAATTCTTTAGTCGAATATTTATTCGAATAATTCACTCTTTATTCGAATAACTCATTCCTGATCCGAATAATTCAGTATATAAATGATTCTTTATTCGAATAACATCGCCCCGTGAAAATGGAGTCCTCGGCGCGAGGTTTAACCATCCGCCGCGTTGTCGTTCAATAGAGTAAAAGCCCAGCCGAGAAAAGACCCAGAAGTTTTCGACAGTTCCCGGGCGGCTCGGATAGGAAAAGCTCTCTCTCGCTCTCTCTCTCTCTCTCTCTCTCTCTCTCTCTCTCTCTCTCTCTCTCTGTCTCTCTTTCTCTCCACGCAGCGACGGTCGGTCGGTCGCTTCAATAATAAAATCCGTCGTAATTGCATTCGGAGCTAGGCAGAAGCTATTTCCGTTTGCAGCGCCGCGCCGGATCGCGAGTGCAGAAGCGAAACATCGATTTGCCTTTCATAAATTCCCACGCGAGCAAGCGCAGGGGCCGGGACACGGGCTCTTCTCTTCGGGAAGACGTCTGGTCTGAGGCTCCTCCGGGTATCTTGGGGGTCTGTGGTCTCTCTCTCTCTCTCTCTCTCCCGGCTTCTTCGACTCCGCTGGAAATCTCATTCTTTCTCGTCTCCGGTATTACGGTTGCGCCCGGCGCACGGCTCCGCGAGCCACCGCTCGCGAATAATGTATCGATACCTTATCTATTTATGCGACAGAGAGCTCGATGCCAATCTATCCGTGGGGGGAAACAGGCTCGAAACAGCCCGGAGGAGAAGAAAGGCTGGTAATCGATTTCCCTGACGTGGAAAGGGGACTTCTCTCTCTCTCTCTCTCTTACTCTCTCTTACTCTCTTCTTCTCTGTCTCTTTCTCTGCCTGCCAGGCAAATCGTTTCCGTTCTTCGCTCTATGTATGGATGTATATATCCGTCGAATCTTATTGAAGCCAGTTCGCTGTCGCTGCTGCGCGACCATCATCCGATCCCACGCTATAGTATTCGACGAGAAAACACCGCCGGAAGTTCTTCTTCAAGCCTTGCGACGCTGCACGAAAATTTCTTTGTACTGTTGCTGATGTTTCTATGGTTGTGTAGGTATTGTGTAGGAATTGTTTTTATTTTTAAGATATTGTTGTCGAAGTCGGTGAACGAATTCCGATTCGTGATGATTTTTCTTAGGAATTTATGTATTAAATGTCAATGTTGAGGTTTAATTGGGCACAATTTTATTTGTACATTTTGAATATGTTTTCGAATAATATTTTGTTCGAATCATGATTTTATTCGATTTATGACTTATGACTTTATTCGTTTTAAGATTCAAGATTTAATTTAATTTTATGACAAATCCTTCGAATAAAATATCGAATAAATTCTTCGAATGATCTATAATTCGAATAAATTCTTCGAATGATCTATAATTCGAATAAATTCTTCGAATCATCTATAATTCGAATAAATTCTTCGAATGATCTATGATTCGAATAAATTCCGCTTCGAAAAGAATTCTTCATTTCGACAATCACTCAGCTTCACAATAAATACCATAAAATTCGCGGTCCAAAAATCGTACTTCCTACCGAAACTCTACGACGATTCTAATTATGTTTTACGGTGCCGCGGGAACACGTGGCTCCAACCAGCGAAACGGAGGAGCAAACAACGAGAACAGTAAATCACAGTTGCGGATCACATTCGGGTGTGTGCACCTCCTATGCAAGCAGAGTGGGGAGGGGGGAGAAACTGTGAAAAGCTCGCGATTCGAAAAATCATGAAGTCGCGGGGGTCGCGCAGCGAAGTTTGTCGTCGGCGGAAATCTAATCCGCGCGCGTGGGCGGGAATTCATAGCGGGATTCCGAACTGTTTGTAACCTGTGGCACATTGTTACAGCCGGGGGAGAAACAGAGATTGTTCCGCGGATGGGGGTGAGAGATATATACGTCGAGAGAGAGAGAGAGAGATATATAGATAGACAGGGAGATAGATAGACAGAGAGAGAGAGAGAGAGAGAGAGAGAGAGAGAGAGAAAGAGAAAGAGAGAGATATGGACAGAAACTAGGAGACATGGAGAGAAAGAGATACATGGAGAAATGGAGAGAAATTGAGAGAGAGAGAGAGAGAGAGAGAGAGAGAAAGAGAAACAGAGAGACATTGAGAGGCTGCAACAGAGACTGAGGCAAACAGAGCAACAGAGACAGAGAGAGAAAGAGAGAGAGTTATAGAAAAAGACAGGGAGAGATAGAGAGAAACAGAGACCAAAATAAAGAGAAAGAGAGAGAGGAACAGAGACAAATTGAGAGACAGAGAGAGGTACAGAGAAACAGAGAGGAATTGAAAGATTGTAAGAAAGACTGAGACAAGCTGAGAAACAGAGACAGAGGGAAAGAGAGAATTAGGGAGAGAGAGAAAGAGAGAGAGAAGCAGAGACTAAAATAAAGAGAGAGAGAGAGAGAGAGAGAGAGAGAGAGAGAGAGAGGGATACAGAGAGAAATTGGGGGATGGAGATAGAGAGAACAAAGCTAAGAGAAACCGAGAGAAATTGAGAGACAGTAGGAGAGACTTCACGAAACGATGAGAAAGAGAGAGAGAGAGAGATAAAGAGAGAAGAAGTAAGCACTCACAATGAAATAGAAAGAGATGGAGCCAGCGAAAGATAGAAACAGAGAAACAGCGACAGAGAGACAAAGACAAAGACAAAGCGAGAGAGAGAGAGGGGGGGAGGGCGACGGTTCTGTCGCCGTCCAAGATTAATTTCGCACGCCGTTGCAGCCTGACACCGTACTAATACCCACGTAAATGGGATCACAATGGCGGACCGCAGTTTCCAATCATGTCTCGTCGGTACCGTGTCTCTCTCTCTCTCTCTCTCTCCCTCTCTCCCTCTCTCTCCCTGTACCGGAGTGTAATCGTGACCTGCCTCCTATGCATGCCCGGCCAACTGCGTCGATATAATTAAGACTTGACTCGAAGAGAGAGAGAGAGAGAGAGAGAGAGAGAGAGAGAAAGAGAGAGAGAGAGAGAGAGACCACCGGACGGAATTAGTCTTCCGGGAACACACGGGCGAGCACCGACGCAGTCTGGCCGACGATGCCCGGTCGCTCCAGCAATTAAACACAACGCGAAGAATTTCGCTCGTCTAATGAGAACCGCCGACCACCGTATCGCGAGCCGTCACCGTCGCCGTCACCGTCGGGAACCCTTTTCTTGACGACGTACGCGAGACGACGAATTTCCCGATCGGAGTAACGGTTACTAGAGTCTGCGGGTCGCTTGCGTTAGGCTTGGTGGATTAAAAGTGCATTTAGGTTTGCAGATTGCAATTTTGTGAATTAAATAGTTAAAATTGTAAATTAAATTGCAAATATTCGGGAGAATCTGGGAGGGAAGGACTTGGTATTCTTTTTATGAAAAATATGATTTTTGCGAGCACAGAATTTTAAAGCTAGCAGGAACGTGACAGACAGGACGAGATAACGTTTGCTTATTTTTATTGCAAGTCTTAGAAAATTGTTTTCGATTAACTCGTCACAGGGTGATTTTATGAATAAGGCGACGTGTAATTTTATTTCGATTTATGTGTAGTTTTTAAGAGAAAAATAACACAGGGAGATGGAATTCTTTGGTTACGAATTTTAACAGTATTAATGGATCGTGGACTTATTTTTCTATTACTTCTTCGTCTATTTTTCTAATAGTTTTCATGAAATTTTTATAATAAATGCATAAAGTCTATCGATTACTTTTCGAATTATCGAAGACGGTAAAGGGAACTGAGGAAAGTGAACTTTGGGAATTTTTATCTCGGAAACTACAAGATTTAGATCGATAAGAATTATTTTGTCTTAAGAAGCATAATTCAGAGAATGAACTGTGTTTTTTTTATGTAAAAATATTTACCCCGGGCAAAGTTATCACTGATCTCTCCAAAGGTCCTTTCAACGTAACAGAAGCTGATTCGAGGTAGCATTATTCATAATATCTTCCTCTAGCAATTAATAAACAATTAATTAAAATAAAACAATTACTCAGACACATCACTAGATTAAATTCCCACAATTCACATAAACAACGTATCTCAACAACACCTAATAATCAATTAATAAACCTAGCATTTTGCAAAATCTATTTCTCGCGGATCACGCGATTTAAAAAGCACTGCCATCCGACAAATAAACAATTAATAGCAACGGAGATATTCGACTAATCTGGACTCAGCCTAGAACAAAAACACAGCGGAAGAAGTATAATTCATCCCATAAAAATCACGCCATCCTCCAATAACATAAAAAATTTATATCACATATTCCAATACATTATTAATCCGTGAAATTAAAACCGCGTCGCGGCAGAAGCTCGAACTCTTTGATTCGACTCCGCGAGATCGGCGCAACGATATTAGGAATTTCCACGCGGCATCGTTTCACCAGTTTATTGCTAATCCCGCGAACACCGAAATAATAAAGCGTAACAGAAACGGAAGCCGAATAAAACCGTGGAACAAGCGGGCGGCGATAATGTTTCATTGGGCAAGATCTACATTCCCCCCCACCCCCCTCCCCTCGGTACTCGCCGGGGGTTTACGCCGGCAATAAAAATAACGCTCGTTAAAGAGAAACCGCCTGTCATTTATTCCGGGAATGCGAGACGGAAAATACTGGCGGAACGGTAGTAACGATATAATTCGCGAAGCAATTTGCAGAATCACGAGTTCTCCTCCGCGCCGCTCTCTCTCTCTTTCTCTCTCTCTCTCTCTCTTTCTCGTGATTGCCGCTCGAAAGGCGAGCTTTACATTCCCGGTACTACGGAGTCATAAGCTTAAGCGGAACCCCGTGTGCTGGAAGTGTCGGGGGGTATATAAGCCCGAGATAGAAACTAAAGGCCGCCGTCGTGACTCTACAATTAACCCGGCATCGGTATTTTTAGTTGCAGTTCATTGATTCCATCCGCGATCCGATGCTTATTAACTGTCCCGTATCGTTCCCGTGAAACTGTTATGACTGATCCAGAAATAATTTATAATTATTTGCAGACTCTGGATCTTTTGCGGGAAATAACAATTTTTGATAATAATACCTTTTTAATAATGATATTTTTGTTAAAAGGAGATTTTATTAAGGGAACGTAGCGTGATAATATTATTAAATTCTAATCAGCAATTTTTTAAATTGTTTATTATAATAATATATAATTAATAGCAATGTGTATCTATAATTGATAGTAATAGGTGTTAATTGCAATTGCAAATAATTCTTGAAATTATTACAGTAATACATTATAAATATATAAAATGTTAAGACTCTTTTGAACTACCTCAGGACGTCTAGAAACATTTCAATATATAAATAATTACACAGTTAATTTATAATTATTGTATACAACTTTAGTATATCATTATAATATATAATTATTATAGTACATGATTACAATTATTACAGTTATTGCAATAATGTATTATAATTATATAAATAATTATGACTGTTTTAAAGTACTTCAGAAGCTCCAGAAAAATTGTAATAAATAATTATACAATTAATATATAATTATAGCAAGAAATTTTACTTCAGATTTACAGTTAAAATGGCATCGAGTGCAAAGGGTTAACTGATGCAGCCGCGGTCGAATAAATGGATGACCCCGGTAGACGATCGACGAAACCCGTGCAAAAATGCATCGCCGAGCGATGCAATGGGGGAAGAGGTGGGGGGGATCTGATCCGAAATTATGCTGATTCGAATCTCAATGTTGCCGAGACGAGAGAGAGAGAGCGAGAGAGAAGGGGGGAGAGAGAGAGAGTTGGAGAGAGAGGGGGAATTGGAGAGAAAGAGAGGCAGAGAGAGAATTGGAGAGCAAGAGAGACAGAGGGAGAGTTGTGGAGAAAGAGAGAGAGAATTGTAGAGAAAGAGGGGGGAGGGGGGGCAAGAGCTAGCGCGTAATGCAGCAAAGTGCTTTTATTATTCATCGGTCTCCGGAGCGAGCCCCGCGGCAGCGGCAGGACAAAAGCAAACGTCTACGGTGTTTTTTATAAGCTGCATTTCCCAGCCGGAGAAACGAAAAGGCCCGGCTTGATACCGAGCCCCAGACTTTTATTCGAGCACGGTTTTTCCTTTTCCGCCGGCTCCCAGGGACAATTCGCTGCATTCTTTCTATCGGATTTCGGATTTTTATAAATCCTCTCCGGCTCGACGGGAAGATCGCCCAACTCGACCGTCGTTGTCCTTTAATTTCTGTTTCAGAATTATCCTAATTCTTTATTAGGGGAATAGCTGGGAAATTATTGTTTTAAGACGACGCGATGCAGATTGTTGTTTGAGAAAAATTCATTCTCGCTATGCTTGAGTTTGTGTTTTATGTATTTAGGGTAAATATTGTAGAGAAATTTTTTGGGGAGGTTCGAAAGTTATGGTGATTTTAATTTAAGTTATAGTTGCTGTTAAGGATGAGGATATTTGAAAATAAAATATATATATATATATATATATAATATGTAATATAATAAAAATACAATTATAATGATAAGATGATAGAATGATAAGAAAACAAAGTTTCTTAATAATAGATTTTAAATTTTATGCACCTATAGCAACAATTATACAATACATATACAATTATAATATAATAATAATAATAAGTATCAAGCACGAAATATAACAATATGTCCAACCCTTTAATACAGCATCCACTTTCCCTCTCACAATAAATTTCCAAACAATATAATTTCATATTCAAAATAATTGTTACATCTTCCTAAAAACAACATATAACCATAAATATCGTACCAACGCCATAATACGTTATTTAAACAATCCTCCAATTAAACGAACGATTAAACATAATCCTCCAATCGAACAAAGTGACCTGACACAACCCGGCAAACAGCGCGGAGAACACGCGCGAAAACTGCAACGGTGCATAAAGCGCGGCGCATTCTCGTTGCATCTTTCAATATTTGAACCGTATCGGGCGCGCGCAGGCATTTTCGTGCCGGGATCGGGGTAAAAAAAAAAAGAAAAAAGAGAACATTACTTGCCGTAGAGGCCCGCAAATCTTCTCCATAAACATGAAACAGGATGCAATTCCGTTCCGCATATTTTCGACGCGGCGTCGGGCAGAGCCTTCCATCAACACGGTGTCGAAGCAACGGCACTGATAGAAATTCATTGAAACGCATACGAACGTTTATATTCGCCGGGAGATTGCGCATACGTGGAACGGTGCTCGTAGAGCTCGACGCGATGCGTCCGAACGGATCTGCATCGGAGATGAACCGTCGCGGTAAGGGGACGCAGTTCGAAAAATCGCCGGCGGATTGCGCGTGCGCGACCAGAATTGTCTGTTACTTTGATAAATTTTTTATTTAGGTTCTATTTTATCTGGTTTATTGTAGTTACTCGAAGGGAGTAATTATAATATATAATAATTACTCGGAGGGTAGAATTATAATTATTCGATGTTTTATACGGTTTATAATAATTATTCGAAGGGTAGAATAATTATTTCGCGAATAAAAATAATGCGTAATGGAAACAAATTTTGTAATTGCTCGTGAGAAGTCTTCTTGGATAAATTTATGTATAAAATTGATGTACTATTACTTATGAATTATTATTAATACATGCATTATGTATTATTATTAAAATTGGTAATTTTAAACATTTTATTGGTGTTCGAATTAATTTTCTTTTAATGATATAGTTATTAGCCTGACGCGAGTAACAAATGAGAGCGTTATTCTTATTTGTTTTTTTTTTAGTAATGAATAAAAATGTTCATTCTAATATTTAATTCTAGAATAACGAATAAAAATATCCATTCTAATTTGTAATTCTAGAATAACGAATAAAAATATCCATTCTAATTTGTAATTCTAAAATAATGAATAAAAATGTTCATTCTTATTTGTAACTCTAGAATAATAAATAAAACTGTCCTTTCCAATTTGTGATTATAAAATAATAAATAACAATCCTTATTCTTCGCTCGTAAACAACGAATAAGAACCCTCATTCCAATTTGTAATTCCAGAACAAATAAAAATTGTTCACGCACACACGCACACTCGAACGATCTCGACTCGGTTAAATGTAATTATTCGTCGATCGCGGGCAACTAATAAAAATTTCATTCTCATTCGTTATCGATCGCGTCGAACGAATTCCCCCCCCCCCCCCCCCCCCCGGAACTCCTGTGTACAATCCGAATGCATACAAATGCGTATGCATACGTAAACACACCGCTTCCACATTATATCTACGCGCCCGCATATATTTGCCTATACATATACACATACACATGTCTCTGCGCGTGTACGATGCGCGCGGACGCGCGTCCGTGTCTCGATAATAAAATTACGTCGTCCGTGTGTTCCTCCTGTATAGAATAATAATATCGATAATAAAATCTGGTTGCGGTCCGCGAGCGCATTCGCCGTGTCTGTGTGCTCGTCAAGAGTAAGTTGTGCTCGCGCGCGCGCGCGCTCGCTCGCGGAAATGCATCCAATTTATATCGTCCAGCGGACAATTA
This sequence comes from Augochlora pura, assembly GCF_028453695.1. NCBI lineage: Eukaryota > Metazoa > Arthropoda > Insecta > Hymenoptera > Halictidae > Augochlora > Augochlora pura. The sequence goes on along the minus strand of NC_135776.1, from coordinate 6,613,792 downwards.
TTGGCAGTTAGTAACGCTTCATTGTCGTGGATTGATGGAAATCGTGCAGCGGCATGCGTCGCCGCGTATTACGCTCGTTCGAATGTTGCGGCCGATTCTTGATACCCCCACGGCCCGGCTACGCATCTCTCTCTTTCTCTTTATGCACTTCCCGGTGCAGCGAAATTGCGATACGGCCACTCGGCCGCCGCGCGATAGTTTGACGCGCTTTATTCGTATTGTTGCGACCGGCGCGGTATTTCGAAATTTTAATGCGTTAATGACGAAAATGTTCTACCACGTTCTCTGAACCACGCTTTTTATCAATTTTTAGGTTATTTTTGATTTTTAATGCGCAATTGGTGAATATTGTTCAAGAGGTTTTGTAGACTATTTTAGGATAGTTTTAGATGAGGTTATTTGGACTGTTTTTTGAACTGTCTTTTTGTATGAAACTTTTATTCTATTTTTTAATATACTATTTAATATAAGATTATATATTATACTGTGTAATATAATATTATATATTATACTATATAATACAATATTACATATTATAGTATGTAGTGCAATATTATATATTATGTGTAATACAATATTATATATTAGACTCTGCAATACAATATTATATATTAGACTCCGCAATACAATATTATATATTAGACTCTATAATACTTTATTATATATTATACTGCGTAATACAATATTGTACATTATACTATGAAATATAATATTATATATCATACTATGTAATACAATATTACATAATCATATTGTGTAATAAAATATTATATAATCATATTGTGTAATAAAATATTATATATTATAGTATGCAATACAATATTAGATATCATACTATATAATATATAATTTTGATTTTGAGTACTCTAGAGTCGAGGTAGTATATTTAAAATAAATTATAATAGAACGCTTAAAATAATGAGAATGTTTAAATCAAATTTGATAGAGCATTGCATTCGATACAAATTGTCCGCTGCAAAAATTGTTAATAATCAAAGTACCATAACTATCTCCTATTATATATCCTTTGTGATTTATCCAATCAATTCTGACGAAAGTATTTCAATAATTTCCATAATCGTCAACCGATCCACGAGTCATTTTACCATATTAGATATATCGTTCACTGAATAAATTAAATAAATAATTTACCGAGCTGACGAAAGCACTTTTATAATCCTCATAATCGTCAAATGTTCTACAATGAATTTCACCATACTAAAGACAGCGTTACCCGACCGAGTTAAATAAATTCAATAATTAATTTACCCAGCTGACGAACATTTTTTTTATAATTATCCTAACCGTCAAAAGAGTCATTCGACAATGGCACGTATACAATTAACAGAACAATTCAAGCAACTCCGATTAACAATTTATCAAGTTAACGGCGGATCGTGAACAATTAACCGCGCGAACGAAGTACGAGCCCGCGTCTCGTTCGAAAAGCGAGACAGAGAATCGAGGCGAAGTTCGCGAGACATAAACGCTTGCGCGAAGAGAGACAAATTGCAATTGCCCGAGCCGGGGATCGTGTCGATCGTGATCGGTTCGGCCGCCGCCGCCTCCGATTTAAAATCGCCGATTCTAACGGCATCGGAATAATTATCATTTAATTGAAACAACAACGGGGATAACGCGAAACCCGGTCACGTTCTCCGTTACAATTAATTGCTGATTAACGAACGACAATTGCCGCAACGGCGAATCACAGCGCGCGCGCGCGCGCGCGAGCGCGGCATATGATTTCTATCGAAATCCGTTCATTATCTGGCTGTGCAGCCTGGGTGCGCGCGCGCGCCACCCCTGCACCTATTGCATTCGAAACTCGAACCCCCTCTCCCCTCTCTTCGCCCCCTCCCCCTACCCACCGTGTGCCGCGCCGGAGTTCCGCCGCGCCGGTTAATTACTATTCGATTGATTTACTCAAACCTCGCTCTCTACCCCGATACGTCTTGTTAATGAGAATCCAGTGCGGCTTCTACGAACTGTATACTTCGCGAAACTCGATTCCCGTTGATTGCAGGCCCGCGTTCTATGCACCCGGCTCGGATACAATGGATGCTAGGCTTTCGCCTCCACCTCGTCGCGAACTATGAAACGATGGTCTGTCGCGCGTTTTCTAGGGGAAATTGTTGCGCTCGAGTGCGCTGCGATAGCGTTGTCCAGTTATCTTGGGACAAATATTTTATTATTATTGGTAGTTGACGAGGTTATGTTATTTATTATTTGATATATTATTTGAGATGATTGATGTTATTATATATAGCTAGATTGATGTTCGTAGCAATAATTGTTTCCATATCGTTATTTATTTGTGCTAACAATAACGATTATTTTGTATCGGTAACAGTACATTTTATATTACTGTTATTAATCTATAGTGATGATAAATAGTTTATTAATAAATATTTCGTTATTATTATTAATTCATACTGGTACTAATAGATATTTTATGATAATAATAATAATAATGTATAATAGTAATGAATAATAATACTATCATTACTATTATTTTGTAGTGATAACGATACATTTTTCATTACTGTTATTAATCTGTATTAATAGCAAATGTCACTTTATATTAATATATATTAATTTATATTAATACTAAATGCTTCATTATTATTATTAATTTGTACTGATAATAATATATATCTTATTATAGTAATAATAATAATAATAATGAATAATGGTAATAACTAATAATATATATTAACGCAAATTGAATATAACTAGACATTTGTTACTAATACATATTAATAATAGTAATAAAGTATCGTTTGTTATCCGTACGCTATACAAATATTTCTTTACTATTGTTATTAATTTTCGCTAGCAAGGATTCTCAATTTCAATCCTCGGATACGATTGCTATAGCTATGCTAAAATAATGTTAGTGCGGAAATTGGCAAGGATAGTTAAGGATAGTTCAGAACAGTACAGAACAGATCGGAAATGCATCTAGACAGTCATAAACAGAATTGTGTCCATCGTAAAACGTATCACAATCAGATTAATATAAATGGACAATTGGAATATAGCAATCATGCAAGCTACAGTGCTTTTTTAAGCTGGGGTTAGGTTATTCGACTACAGCAAATGATATATCTATACTAAAATTTACAGATCATTTGTATGCGCATCTCAACTGTATTCACGAATTTTTATATTTCGTCGTCGACGGTGAAATATTGTTTAAAAAATAGACAAACAAGCAGCTTATTCCAGAATAATGAAGCAAATGATTAAACATTAATTTTCTGTTTCATTAAAGAAATTATTCGATGAATTTATTAAATATAATAAAATAACTCTGAAATCATCAAATATTTCATCGATTAATATATTCAAATAAATTAACAATGGTGATCTACATAAAGTCATGAACACGTTGAAGTATAAAAAGTTGCATAAAATAATACTAATATTAACAAGAAAAAAAGAAATAAAATTGTTGAAACGATCCTTTCCGACTAAGATCAATTTCGAGGAATAAACGGCGTTGCCATGATCTCACGCGATTCGCCTAAAAATATCCTTACCCCCATTCTCGAATAACAAATAAGAATACTATTATTCTGCCCTCTTTAATAATAAATAAAATTTGCATAAAACAACACTAACATTACCAAAAGAAGAGAAATAAAATCACGAAAACGATCCTTGCCGACCAAATATCAATTTCGCGCAATAAGCAAGAAAACCATGATCTCGCATGATTCGTCCAATTATTAAAACCCGCGCGAGAAACAACGCAACGCTAACGGCGTCTCCGTAAAGACAGGGCAACGTGTGAGTAGCACGTCAAAGTTCGGCGTTAACTCGTTTGCCGAGTACAAGCGGGCACGAAATGAAGAAAGGCTTGCGCGGGAGAGCCAGGAGACAAAATAAGCTCTCGGTCTGGAAGTGTAAGGGATTAATGATAAGCAAAGCCCGAGAAAGTAGGGGAGAGGGGACACGGGCCCTCGAAAGTAGACAAAGGGATGAAAATTCCAAGTGAAGTGTACGCACGAGGCCTAATCGTCTCCCGTCGCTCGCGAAAGTAAAGAACCGTAGGAAAAAGACGAGGGCGGAGGAGGGGCGCGCGTAGGGGGGAGAGGGAAAGCCACTTGCGCTTTGGTCCTCGAGAGCCTTGCAACCCCGGCGCCGCTAACCCTCCAATCCTACTAGGGATTTCATTGTCTCCCCTACGGAATTACCCCCTAAAGCTTCCTTGTCGCGCGCGTGCACATACCTTTGTAAAACTGTGCCCGATAGAGAAGAACACCGCCACACTTACCTGCAACAACAAAAAATCAAATTTAATTAACAGATATCGAACAGATATTACAAACAGATATAATAAAGTAGATATTATAAATTCTTGTATTTTTACAAGACTGTTATTTTATGTAATGATCAGTAGTTTATTGATTATTGTTGTCCGAGGATTTTATGCATTTGTGGCAAAAGTAAATAGAAAGAGACAAGAGAAATTCAGGATAAATCTGATGATACTGTTAAATTATTTGCAGAGTATTAAAAATAATTTGACTGTGCTTTTTGCCAGATAAATAGTATATCTGCAAACTAATTATAATGTTCAAGGAAATAAAATTTAAGGAAGATATTGAACTAATGAAATTATATATTATTTAAATTATAGAGACGACATTGTAGATTATTTTATAATTATAGGGACGTCAATATATATATTTTATAATTATAAGAACGTCAATGTATATTATTTTAATTATAGAGACGTCATTATACATTATTTTAACTATACAGGATTCTGAGACAGTTTCGATACATTTATTTTTGTACTATATTCATCATTACTGTACTGTATATATTCATATAAATCTACATTCACATAAATTATCTTACAAAATTAGAAAAAAATATCTCGCAGTCAAAATAAAGATATCTATTTCTATAATTGTAAAATTTAACCATAAATGCCCAAAAACCCACCCCTTAACCATTATTTCCTTAATATACACCCTTAACCATAAACAATAAATTCAAGTACTCGAACTAGCACAGTTCGACTACCGTTCCTTAATACACACATTCTCCATTCAATCATAAATTAAACCACGCCATAAGTGCTCCGAATCGACAGTTTACTATCGCGAGTATAACAAATAAGCTCACGAGATAATTCATCAAAATTCTAATCAGTGTTCGAGATCTCGCGCAAAGAAATCCCCGATATGAATTACATCGAAAAGGCGCCAGAGACCGTAGAGGACGGCCATTGTGCAGAAGGGAAAACGAATTCTAGCATCATCGAATAGGGGGGGGCTATCAAACGGATGAAACCCGAAGATTACATGCATCAAGAAAGATGCTTTTGCAACGTTGATGGCGCGGCGCTGTACGATTTCCAGGGGACCCGTGCGGCGCGCGGAGATGATCGCGGCTCGCACTCGATCTCGATAACCGGCTGCATCAGCAACACGTAATATCATACCAACAGCCGCACATATTCCGCCCTAACTGCATCTGATCAATCACTGGGCTATACGTGTATATATGTATATATGTGTATGTGTGTATGTATATGTGTACGAGGCTTTCGACGCTACATATTCTTCGCCGTGTAGGATGCAGAAAAACGGACGTGCAACATATACATACATCATCGCCCGTCGTCAGCAGTAAACTTGTCCGACGATGCAACACTTTGCTACCTGCTAGGCACACCCTCGTCGCCCGTCGCTCGACAGACTACGATTGCTGGCCAGTCTTAGATCATTTTCTGGCCAGATTGCGATCTCCTGTTTGCGATAAACACGGTGTTTAGCGACGGGGAACGGTCCCTGTCGACGATTTTTAACTTGGTAAGAAGACTTGTAGATTCGCGACGAGTTTTATTTGTTTAACGTGGCGGTGATTCTTATTTATTTATATGGCGACGATTCTTATTTATTTATATGGCGACGATTTTTATTTATGCAATAGGGCGACGATTTTTATTTATTCGTGAAGTGTCGATTTTTATTTATGCAATAGAGTGACGATATTTATTTATTCATGAGGTGTCGATTTTTATTTATGAAATAGGGTGACGATATTTATTTAATCATAAGAAGACGATTTGTATTTATGCGATGGGGTGACGATTTCTATTCATATAAAATGGTGACAATTTTTGTAACAAGGTGGCAATTTTTATTTATGCGACAAGGTGCCAAGTTTTATTTATTCATAAGAAGACGATTTTTATTTATGCAACAAGGTGACGACTTTTATTCGTACAACAAGGTGACAATTTATATTTCTCTGAGAAGATATTTGGTTTTCTGTTAGAATGGTAATTTTGATGTTTAAGTGAAAATAGCGATTTTTAGAGGCAAGCATTTTTATTTTGGTGTCAAGTTAAAGATTTTTATTTTTGTATCAAGAAGGGTACTTTCATTTTTATGCCAAAATAATAATTTTTATTCTTCAGTCAAAATAATATTAAACATATTTTCTTATATATGTATATTTTCTTGTATACATATTTATTTATTTTTCTTTGTTACACATAGATATCCATATACTATCAATTTATTTTATTATCAGCTGACTCTACATAGCTGCATTTATATTTCCTTTATTTCCTTATATACACATATACTTTCTCTTCCCTATTACACTAAAATATCCACATACTATCGATCTACTTTATTATCTCCTCAAACTATCCCCTCTACTCTCTATTTTCTCACTCTAACTCCGTTACTCCTATTACCGCCTAAAATATTTCAATAAAATAACCGCGAAAATCAACTGAGGCTGCATCTCCAATCCAGCACAAACAAAGACAACAGAAAAAAAGAAGCACCGAAAAATGCAACGTCGGTCTCTATTATTTACGTACACCCCGGCGGACCCTTTGTCCACCGTACCGGATCAAAATAACCCTTTAAGCATCCTCGGCGTGGACGCGTTCGACAATTTATTCGGTGAAACGCGGCGCGGCGCGGCCGGTTTCAATGAATTAATTTGATGGAGCTTTCGGGGCGAGTTAAATTGCGATTTTGATGCCGATGCCGTCGCTGCCTTTAAACAACCGTTTCATTATTCGCCGGGAAACAGGGGAAAATATGATTTCGCCGCGGACAGTTGAAGTGAGAGAGGGGGGGGGGAGAGAGAGAGAGGGAGGCGGTCCTCGACAGACCGCATAGGAAAAGAGAGACGGCCATAATTATAAAGACCATTATGCACGGCCGGTGGCTGGAGTTGAATAATAATAATCGCTACGGTTTATATGGATTTTCAACGATGTATACTTTGCCGCTTATTTGGTATCCTTCTAATGAAATTGCGACGCGGACCGCGTCGCGGTATCGCGCACCCCGCGAGATTTTTCGCGTATCCGGCATTCTACGGGAGAATAACCGCAATGGAATGTCTGTGTATCCGTAATGTATATAATCGTCGATATAAAGACATATATGTATATTATAAAACAAGCGTGAATAATTATTTCCGGTGGAATTGTTTCTACAGATGCGAGAACGTTGTGTCAAAAAATTTGTTTCACTTATTTGTGGTAAATTAAATTAAAAATTGTAATCTAGGTTATGGAAATTAGATGGATTGTTAATGAATAATTAGATCGATTCGTGATGTTATGTATATGATATTAGCTTCGCAATTTTTGTTATAACAATATAGCGAGTTCGTGTATTTATGGCGAAAGTGATTTGGAAATAAAACTGAGACGAAACGTGAAGGAAGAATTTAATAATAATTATTTTTAACTCGTCAATATTACGAAAGAAAATTGAAGAAATTATCATTGAAAGAAGTCGAAGAGAATTGTTTATATTAAAATTTATATCTAGAGCATTCGAAAATTTATTATAGAAAAGTTTTAATAATACAAGAAATTGTCGAAGAATCAGTCATTTTTCCCGACTCAATAGTTCTTACAATTTTTATACTATACCCTCTAAAAAAATATTATAAACTATCCAAGTACCAATAAACACATCTGTCAAAGTTAAATAAAAATCAACTACCCGCTTTCTTAGAAAAAGTTCCCAGAAAACAGTAAAAGAGCAACGCTGTTATTTCGAAGTCGGTATAAAATTCTCAGCAAAGCGCAGACGTTTATCGTTCCGGTTAATTAACAGGGGAAGAAGATCGCGCCGCGGCGTGAGGGTTAACGACGGTGGAAAAGTGTAATTAGCGTGGAGGAGACTGTGTCAAATTGAAACACGTCGGAATGATCAGAGCGCGCGCCTCCCCCGTAAGGTGGCTTCTCGGCTATCCCACGAACGCGGTCTTATTGTTCCCCGTGTACCCTCTCTTCATTTGCAAGCCGTCGATTTCCCTCCTACGCCGCCGTCGTTCGAACAACCCGTTTTCTTCCCGGGCACCGATTAATCTTCACTCAATTGCACGGTTAATTAATTACGCACGGAACATCCCCGCAGCCCCCGGCCGCCACTTAGCTTATTGTCTTTCCGGAGAAATTATTCGGCAACTATGAATCACTTTCTTGCTCCCCCGGTTCGCCTTATCCCTCCTCCACTCTCTTCCTCTCTCTTCTCTCTCCTCCTCTCTCTTCTCTCTCTTCCTCTTTCCTCTTCCTCTCTCTCCTCTCCCCCACTCGAATCTATTATTGGAGCCACGTATAATCACCGGCGGATTAAGTTCGCCATTGCTCATGGCCCTGTTCCGACGACCCGGTTTATTAAGCGCCGCGCCGCCGGCTTTGATTGAGCTCGATATTGTTCGGGCGCGGGTGACGGATACGCGAGAATTCTACCGATGCGCGCCATGTTTGCGGCGCGGGGTCGTGCTGGTGCTGCGGCGCCATTGCGGAGATCATGACGCTGAAGGAGAATTAGTTGAGGAGGGTGGATGATATATTTCTTCTTCTTCTTCTTCGTGATGACTTTACGATATTGCAAGATTTATTCTTGATTTTTATGGTTTTTTGGCTCTGTTCTGTGGCCGCCATTTTCTAGATTTATTTTTATATTTGATTTATTTTAGGTTTATTTTTATATTTGGCATATTTTAGATTTATTTTTGTTTTTGACATATTTTAGAATTATTTTTGTATCTGGCATTTTTTAGGTTCCTTTTTCTGTCCGCCCTTTTCTAGGTTAATTTTTGTGGCCGCCATTTTCTAGATATATTTTTATATTTGGTATTTTTTGGGTTCATTTTTGTATTTGGCATATTTTAGATTTATTTTTGTATTTGACATATTTTAGATTTATTTTTGTATCCGGCATTTTTTAGGTTCCTTTTTCTGTCCGCCGTTTTCTAGGTTAATTTTTGTGTACGCCATTTTCTAGGTTCAGCTTTGTGGACGCCATTTTCTAGATTAATTTTTATAGTTGGCATATTTTAGATTCGTTTTTTCTATCTAGCATTTTCTAGGTTCATTTCTTTATTTGGTATATTTTGGGTTACTTTTTATATTTGGTATATTTTAGGTTACTTTTTGTATATGATCTATTTTAGGTTACTTTTCATATTTGGTATATTTTAGGTTCATTTTTGTATATGATATATTTTAGGTTACTTTTTATATTTGGTGTATTTTAGGTTACTTTTTATATTTGGTATATTTTAGGTTCATTTTTGTATTTGGCATTTTCTAGGTTCATTTTTATATTAAATATATTTTAGGTTCATTTTTATATCTGGCATATTCTAGACTTTTTTTTGTGTTCGCCATTTTACTAGGTTCATTTTTATATTTGGTATATTTTAAGTTCATCTTTCTACTTGGCATATTTTAGGTTCATTTCTATATTAGTTATTTTTTAGGTTAACTTTTGTATCCGCCATTTTCTAGGTTCATCTAGAACTACAATTATTCATATCATTATCCATCACCTTACAGCATTATTTCTGACACGACATATCTGCCATTAATTAAACCAATAAATGTCCAAAAATTACAAATGTAGAAATTATAAATTTTATAATTTGTTTAACCCTTTGCGGTCGTGCGGCGACTCCAAGGCGGCGCGAAAAAATGATCATGCAACGTTTTAAAATAATTCTTCTCAAATTTTCTTATACTTAAAATATTGTTAAGAACTGCAACACGAGTTATAAAATTCAATTTTATGGTGTACAAAATTCTCCAGGTTATAGAAAATGGAAGTCTAAAAAAATATTTCAAATTCCGGTATATTTTGACTTCGACTGCAAAGGGTTGATACAATTCCATCCTCTACCATTTTCGCAAAACAATATTCAACTACAATTTTCCACAAAATACAACTCTTATAAGTCGATACCCATCCAACCCCCATAAAACCGTCTAATAAGGAGCCCAGTTATCGAACTTTTCCCGGCCGCGACTTTCCTGTCAATTTCATGTGTACGGCAATCCGCTCACGTCTCGTCTCGCGTGAAATTAACCGCGCTCGAGGGACTAAACTAATTTGTCTATAATCGAATATTCGCGATATATCGTGCAAGTTTAATTAAATGCGGACTGACCGGATGGAACCCGGGCCTCCGCTGTCCGCTCCCATCCCCCCAAACTCCCCCCGTTCCTCCCTCGTCCCGGATACACCAACCCCCGCGCGAGTTTGCGCGTCTCTTGCACACACACACACACACATACAGACATACACACAGTGATCGCGGCGCGTCCGTAATCGTCGCTGAAACGCCGATAATTAATGCAGAGATTTTTCTATCGGGGCTCGCTCTCGATTACAGGCCGAAATAGTTGCCGGATAATTGCGCGTCCTGTTAATCTTACGACTAGAATTCGCCATGGCTCCGCCATGTTGATCGGTGACGATTATATGTATAATACGTATTGTACGGCAGCGTAGTCGGATATTGTTTAAACCGTTTCGGGGTAAATGTTTATCGAAGATAATTGTTCGGATGGATACCTTTTCGTTTGGATAGTTTATTCGAATAGTTAGAGTAATTGTTGTTGGTTGTCAATTTTACTGTTCGTTTATTCGAGAATAACTTTTTAGTTAAATATATGTTTGAGATGTATGATAGAGTATAAGGTATGATTTGTAATATGATAAATAAGACAGAAGATATTGTTTAGATTGTATAAGAAAATGAAATAGAAAATGTGGTATATATTGTATATTAAAATGACATAGAATATATGGTATATATTGTATAATCAAATAAAATAGAAAAGATGGTATATATTGTATATTAAAATGAAATAGAAAATATGGTATATATTGTATAATCAAATAAAATAGAAAAGATGGTATATATTGTATATTAAAATGAAATAGAAATATGCCATACAATGTATAATAGAATAAAATAGAAAATATAATTACTATTTCTCGACATAGCCATTTTTCTCTGATAAAATTTAATTATACCATAAGCGCATGACACAGTCGAACTATATTTCACTAATCCCTCAATATAAACATTTTTCTATAATTGACTCGACTTACGTTTTACATTAGAATTAATAGAAAATAAGAATATACCGATATAATACACAGTTAAGTATTTCCATAAAAACAATAAAAAGAAAATATAAATAAACGAACACAAAAATCTCAGACGCTCCAACGACACTCGAATGAAAAGAAGAATCATCGGAGACAGACTTGCCACCGACGATCCCCCATACGATCGCTATGGCGTCGATCCACATAGGCGTCGCTAATTTTCATAGCGATTCAGACGATTGGCAGTCGGGGGTTCAGCACGGCTTTCCGACAGAAATTACGAGAGGAACGCGTTCGTATATATAGGGCCGGGTATCAGATACGTCTTGATAAAGTCAGTGGGCCGGCGGGCGAGCCGGCGAGCGAGCGACGAGAACGCGGCGTGACGAGCGCGATTCGGAGCTGTTTATGCGCGTACGAGCGATCACCTGCGAGAGAGCTCGAATTGATTGGTGGAAGGAACGGAGGAGAATCGGATCGATCGGGGCTCGCGTTGGCCGCCCGGCCGCCCACGCATCAATTCGTCCGTCCATCCGTTTGCCCGTCGTTCTATCGGACGAGATCGGCTCTCTATATCCCTGGCAACGTCGGTGGTCCATCCGGCTCTCCCAGGACAATTTTCACCGACAATTAGATCACCGGCGACCGTGTTTCGCCGCGATGTACACAGGAAAATTTATCGGTCGGACGGAGGACGGATATAGGCGACTCGGTCTTGGCAGACAATTCGTATTTGCAACAGAGAACGACACCGCAGACCGGCTGCGTTACTCTGCCGCCTTGTTTGCCGGGCCTTTGGGCTTTGATCCGCGAAACATAACTCTAACAATTCGATAGACACTTTTGTTATCTACTTTTGTTAACTTGTATTGCGAATAAGCAGTTTTTCACGCTGCGTCGATTAGCACTTGTTTCTTCTTAACATTTAATTAATTGTTCTTGATATTTTATTAATATTTTTCTTAGTAGGAAGAGGTAATTTTTATTTATTGTATTGTCTTTATTTATAATTCTGCTTGTAGAGTTTGGTAATAAAAGAATTTAATTTTATTTCGATTTAGGAGAAATTAATGATATTTATTTTTAGGGGATGTTGTACGGAATCTTTGTCATGACTCGTTATTACAGTGTAAAGGGTTAAGGTTCTTGACTATTTTGTTGATAGAAATGTTCTTCGTCTGCGGAGGAAATTATAATAAATTTTAATTGGTTCGTTGGAAGCATTGTTTAAGTCGAATAAGACGAGAAATATTGCGGTTACGAATTAATTCATATCAGAAATCAGAAATTATTCTTATATTATTCTTATTATATATATATATCAATATCACAATTTATATTTATATTAGAAATATATTATCATAATATGTTCATATCGGAGATAATAGAAAATCGAAATATACAATATGAATATAAATATAAATGTAACGCAATATAATATAAATACAATATAAATATAATGCAATATAATATAAATGCGATGTAAATATACAAAATATAAATGATAGAAACTAGTAATCTTCAAATACAATACACAGCTAAATATTTTATCAAAACCCAAAAAAATATCAGAAACAACCATAGACAAAATTGAATTAAATTTTCAACTAAACATCGCTAAACCTATAAACACCGCCTTCGATTTATAATTATACCGAGCACACAGTTAACAACATTTCCCGCACACAATGCACGGTTGCGCAACGTATCCGACTGCGAACTGCGATTTTTCTCATGGGTGTTAATTCCACCCCCGTGTGCACGTGACCCCCGCGGCTATTTCTACCTCGATTCGTTTTCTCGCGCGGCAATTGTTTCCGATGCGCCGATTTAACGAGCTTCCGATAGAGATACCTCTCTCACTCTCTCTCTTATTCCATTCCCGGGGCCGTGAAATCGACGCGAAAAGAACGTGGGGGGCAAGGAGCGACGGCAACGGCGGCGCCGGTCGAATTAATGAATTTACTGGTCGATCATTTAATTTCCTCTCCTACGGTCAAACGCTCAAAATTGCTGGATTTGGTACGGCCAACCCTCCTCTCTTTCCTGTCGGTCGACCATCACCTCACCTCCTCCACCTCCCCCCACCACCCCTTTCTCGCTGCGGTTGCTCGATAAATCGATCCGACGATTTCCGGTGAAAATTAACGAGTCGAGTTTTCGGCCATTTAGAAGATCCGCGCGCGGTTAATCAACCCTTTGCAATCGAGCGGGGCCACACTGCGGCGCCGTGAGAAATTGTTTTATCGCGTTTCAAAATAATTTTAACGTTATAATGACACTATTTAATATTATAATGTTATAATATTAATAAATATCATATTAAAAATATTAAATATTAAATACTATAATATTGTAATATTGAAATATTATAATATTAATAAATATCATATTAAAAATATTAAATACTATAATATTGTAATATTAAATACTATAATAATGTAATATTAAATACTATAATATTGTAATATTAAATACTATAATAATGTAATATTAAATACTATAATATTGTAATATTAAATATTATATTATTAAAATATTAATAAATGCAGTAAGTACGTCAGATGAAATGCAGTAAGTTGCTTCGAACGAAAACACTGTAGGTTGGAAGGACCATTTTAAATTTCGAATTAAAATAGCTCCGAGTGCAAAGGGTTAACTGTCCGGAACGAATGCGATCTTTCGGTATTTTTCTCCGGGAATTAAGTGCAAGGTTTTTATTAACGAGTGGCTTAATAAATAATACGAAGATTGAACAACTTTTAGCAATTTTTCGCTATTGTTTAGAATTAATGATAATCGAAATATTATTTTAACAATTTTGGCTCTAAAAAACGATATATAGTTATTGGTTATGCTTGAGAATAGGTTGCTTTTTAACTGTAATTCTAAAATAACTTTTCTCACTTATAGCATTTCCATTTTATATGTCAAAATTTATTTATGCATATCTATGCATCTTTTGGTCGACATTAAGAGGGCTAAAAGGAGTAATGGTGACTTATTTCGGAGGTGTTTTATATTCATGGTAGGAATTCTTATTTAATTTTTGTTATTTGATGTTTTTATTTAATCTTGTTTATATCAAATCTTCATTTAACTTTGTTTCATCTAATTTAATCTAATTTACGTCAAATTTTTATTTTATCTAATTTGTGCCCAATTCTCATTTTATATAATTTAAATCAAATTTTATTTTTATCACATTTATATCCAATTTTCTTTTTATCTAAAATATATCAATTTTTCATTAAATCTAGCTAATATCCAATTTTCATTTTATCTACATTATATCTAATTTTTATTTTTATCTACTTTATATGCAATTTTCATTTGATCTACTTTATATGCAATTTTCATTCGATCTCCTTTATATCCAATTTTCATTTTACCTAATTTCTATCAAACCTTCATTTACTTCTCCCTCCATCAAATTTTCATTTCCATTCATTTCTATCAACACTCCATTTACCCCCATTTCATCCAAATTACCATATACCTCCACCAATTAAATTCACTACAAACAAGAGCAAATAAAAATTCGAAGCGAACAAAACCGAAACGAAAATCCGAAAGTAAACGAGCTCCTGAAACAAATAAAAATCGTCTAACGAACAGGAAAAACCGTAAAAGAAATCACTTCGCGATCGATTGGAACAGCTTTGCCGAGCACTAACCGCGGATCATTATTTCAAACGAAACGCCGGGCGAAAGTATAATTCGCCGCGTTTGAAAAAAAAAATAAACAACGCCGCCCTAATAATTTCGGTCGCTTGGAACAGCGGCGTTGAAAAACATTTCCGTCGGCGTCGTGAATATCTCCGCCGCGGGGGCCGGTGGAATAAAAATTGCATATCGCATTTGCAGAAAATCATTCGCCTCTGTATTCCGAGCGTAAATAATTCACTCGACTCCGAAAGTTGGCGCGCGCGCGCGCACCGTCGAAAACACGGCTCCCATTTCGCCGGGGCTGGAAATATTTCAATCCTTATTTAACGTCGACAAATTCTTTTTGCCGGTGTCGTTAAAGCAAGCGAGAGAGAGCGAGAGAGAGAGAGAGAGGGAGGGAGAGAGGGAGGCAACAAGCCGCAGGAAAACCGGCCGCGACGCGGAACACGCTCGCCGCCGCCTATTTTTGTGTATCCGTTACGAATGAAATTAACGTGCGAGCAATTATAAACACGGTGGCGCCGGGCGAGAATTCAATATCCGCCTCGGCGAAGAAACAACGAACAAACGCGCGCGCGGCGGCGGCGGCTCCATTAAATATTCATGAACGCCCAAATTGGGCATTGCAAACAGCCCGCGCGCCGCGAAAAGCCAAATACTGAAAGTTGGGAGCGCGAGCGCGTTTCCCTAAACGCTCCCAACAAATATATTATTTCGCTGCCGGACAATTTCCGGGGCGCGACGCTTGTTAATCCCGTGTCACCAAATTCTCCGCTCGCGTCATAATTAAGCGGATCGCCCGCGAGCGCGCGTTGCACGCGTTTCGAGAGCGAGCGCGGTTCGGTCGTTCAAGTTTATCGGGTAACAAGTTTCAAGTCCCTGTAATTTTCAATTTCTGATACTTGGATGAATATTATTGTACTAGTTGCTTTCTATAGATTATTTACAAGTTGTGTGGAAATTATTTGCATCTTCATGGCGACCTGAGATTTATTTTTTGTAATTTTTAAAAGGGTAGGAAGATTGAGGCGGTTATTAGAGAATAATGAATTCTGTACGAGTTTGGGTTATGTATGTCTTTTTTAATTAATTTTTAGGTACTTGGATGAATTAAACAAAGCTAATGGTTTTCTATGGTTCGTTTATAGATTTTATAAAAATTATTTGTGTCATTATTGCGACCCAGAATATTTATTTTGTAATAAATACCGTTACTCCATGTATAATACGTGTTGGGTTATGTATGCCTTTTTTAAGTGATTGTTAGGTACTTGGATGAATTAAACAAAGCTAATGGTTTTCTATGGGTCGTTTATAGATTTTATAAAAATTATTTGTGCCATTATGGCGACCCAGAATATTTCTTTTATAATATTTAAAGGGGTAGTAACACTGATGCCGTGACTCCTTGTACGTGTTGGGTTATGTATGCCTTTTTTACGTGATTTTTAGATACTTGGATAAATTAAATAAAGCTAATGATTTTCTGTAGTTCATATATCAATTTTGTAAAAATTATTTGCGACTTTATGACACTTCGAAATATTTTTTTTAGTATTTAAAGGGGTGGGAAGATTGATTCGATTATTTCTTGTATTATTTTGAATTATATATGTCTTTTCAATTGATTTATAGGTGCTTGTTTAAGACAAAAATAACTACTGGTTCTTCTATATTTCATTTACGAATTATATATAAATTAATTGATATGCTTATTGTACTCTTAAATATTTTATAAAATATTTAAAAGGGTAGGAAAATGGATTCGGTTGTTCTTTGCACTACTTTAAATTGTATGTGTCTCTTTTATTAATGTTTTGGTACTAGAAAAATTCAAATATTGATTTTTATTTATAAATCATGCATATATCAATTATTTGCATCGTTATAGTGCTCCTAAATATGTTTTTGAATATTTGGGAAAGTAGGAAGATCGATTTTGTTATTGTCTCTACTACTCTGAATTTTTATCCATGTTTTTTCAATTATATGCTACTTTTATATGCTTTAACAAACTAGAAACAGTTCTTTAAAAATTATTAATACGATTATGACGTTGTAAAATGTTATTTAAATATTCTATAATAGTTTCGTCCACTATATTGAACTTGAATTCACTATATAGAAATGATTTATATAAAAATGTAGGTATAGAAATAAAATATTACTATTGAACTGTATGGAAATAAAACATTATTATTAAACCGTATAGAAATAAAACATTATTCACCAAATATTTTAGTAAAATTCTTCAGGTAATATTTGATTCGATAAATATACGCAACAAATTCTCCAAATAATATTTCAAATAAACATTTATTCCAAAAATCGAATCAATCAATCGAACACAAATTTCCCACGAACACTATTCCCACTAAAATTGTATTCGCATAACATTTGCAATTTTATTCCTACAACAATTCTCTTCCTACAATACATCCGCCAAGACTTTACTCAAAAGCCACTTCGAACCCCAAACAAAATTTAATTCCCACACAAAACACATCGAAATAAATAAATCCTCCGAAAGCCTCGAATAAAATTCGCATCCTCTCCTCGCAAAACATATTAAAACATAACGCGACCGTCTCTTAACCATGGAAAAATGACAATCCTCGCCGCGGTAGGCGATCGATCGTTGAAAAAAAAGGAGAAAAGGTCCGCGGCCGGTTTTTTAACGAACAGCTCGCCGAGAAATCGATTACATCCGCGAGTGAACGGTGGACAGTATAAAAACCGTGCACCATAATGCGATTGAATTGCATCATCGAAAACAATCGAGCTGGTTGGTCGCCGAGGTAGAAAGAAGTCGATGGAAAGTGAAAAAAGGGAAGACGACGACGACGACGACGACGACGAAGAAGAAGAAGAAGAGGGTGCGGGCAGGAAAAAGAGGACGAAGAAATTCGCGATCCAGCACCGAGCGCAAGACTCACCGAGGCCGACTCGTTGCACTTTACAGCCGCGCGCGCTTGACCACGACAGGAGAAAAAGGTCTCAGGGCCGACCGGTCTCTACTTCTGCCGGCACCCTTTCCCTCGGACCTTGTCGTCCCTTACGGACCCATTCCCTCTCTTTCTCTTTCTTCGCCACCGCCGCGGCCCGCGCGCCACTCTTTCCTTTTCTTGAATGAGCATTTATTATCGGGGCAAGACCGTGTGGCAGCCTGCCAGGGCGCACTTGATCTTACTCCGTGCGCCTTGTAAAACACCACTTTCATACCTCCGCAAAGCAATTTAATTCAACGGCTTCTCCCCCCGTCCCTCCTCCTCCACCTTTCTCGGCTCCGTGCTCCTCTTCGGGGGCCCGGGTCTCTCGCTTTATTTCTCCACGGTATCCGGCGGAGAAGATGAGTATCGGAGCCGGGCCGTTATCAACGGCCATCTGAGGACCCCGCTTTAATCCCCCCTCCCCACACCGCCCTGGCTTTTCCGTCATTCGTTCGCCCGAGGGACAAGGCGGGGAGTAGGGAGGTGAACGGCAGACGGCTTTTATTGAAATGTTAATTCACGGACGGACCACGGCCGGATCGAGCGCGGGATATTAATTGGGGAATCGCGGAGCGCGCGGTTACAATGCGATGCCTGGCCGCGGGAGACGCGACCCTCGGACGCGGATTTTGCGAAGCACTGTTGCCTTCTTGTTATCGTTCGGGATGGTAACTGTGGTACGGTCGTGTAATCGATGGGGTCTAGTCGGTGGAGGGAGATAATGATTGCGCGATAAATTGTACGGTAAAAATGTTGTCGTTGTTGCTCGTGTTGAGAATATTGAGAATATTGGAAATTGTTTGTTAAATTATGGTAGTTATTGTTTAGAGCTCGATGTGTTTAGAATTTTGTGAATGATTTAAGTGTTGTGGGCGTTGTAAATTATTTAAATATTGTAAATGTTGTAAATAATGTAAATGTTGCATATAATGTAAATGTTGCATATAATGTAAATGTTGTATATAAGGTAAATGTTGTATATAATGTAAATATTGTATATAATGTAAATGTTGTATATAATGTAAATGTTGTAAATAATGTAAATGTATATAATGTAAATATTGTTAGCGTTGCAAACGTTGTAAGCATTGTAACATTGTAAATATTTCAAGCTTGGATAATTTAGGATTAAAGAAGTGCTTTTTCGAGGGGTAAACTTTCATCAATTTTAAAATACGTTCTCTTAATAATCTTTTATCTTTATTTAACCCTCCGATGACCGACAACTTTTTCAACGGTCAAAGCCCGACAAGGTCCCCAGGGACCTTCTCTATTAATATGGCGTGAGATACATATAATAGTTTTTATTGTTAACCGTAATAGTGCTATTTCAATCTTTTGTGTTCCTATGTTTGTTCCTATGTTGCAAAATGTGTATGGATATATATTTGGGCAGATAAGAATAAAATAATAGCAATATTATATTTAATTTATTGGTGTTGCTTCGGTGGCTACTGCGTCTGTAGCGCTAGAAGTATTGCATTTTTTTAAAACAGTGGAATGCTCAACACATACAGGAATTCGGCAAAGAAAGCAGATATAAGCATTCTTGCGTTGCTTATTCGACTCGACGACACAAACGACAAGATGGTCGATTACGACGTAGTGCCAATGGTGGTGCGGTATCTGTATTCGGTGGTGGTACCTGTTCCGATAATAAAGAAAAAGATACAGTCGTTTGTCTGACTGCGAAGTGGTGATCAATTCATCATGGATAATGAATGATGCGAGTGCAGCAATGTCAACGATGTTGTAAAACATGGCTAGTGGCCATCGTTTTGTTGCACGTTTACACGAATATGTACCCAACATTTGGTCCATTGTGTCAACACCGCATTTACTGGCATTGTAGTCGAGAATAGCTTCTGGTTTTTTTTTCGGGTTGATATCCTGAACTCTGGTTGTATAATGCTGAGTTGACAACAACAAAACAGCCTTGTTCTTTTTTGGAACGTAGGAGCACAGTGAAACATCTCCTTGATAGAATCCGAACAGTGTGCTGTATATTTCTCGTGATCTGTGTTTTACAAAAGCAGGTGGCACGCATTTTTTGTTGCTGCCTACGGTGCCAACATAAGCCAACTCTTTTGACTTCAAATACAATGCCAATTCCAAGGTTGAAAAAAAATTATCAGCATAAATGGTACGTCCGCTTTTCTCATACCGCTGCACCAAATTCAAGACAACTCGTTGTCCTTGATTTACTTCACGCTCTTCACCAGGCTGCTTTCCGCCATAAATCATACCCTTCAATGGGTAATATGATTCGGAATCGCAGAGTCACCACACTTTTATACCATATTTTGCAGGAACAATTGTTCGTCAACAGTCATCGATTCATGTGGTATATACGCTTTTTCCAAATTAGCCATCATCATTGTCCATATGTCATCTATAGCAGCCGTCTTACTTTCACGTAGCCATGCTGCGCGGGTATTACTATTATCAAATCGAATAGTTCTGTTGATGGCGTGAAAACGATTTTTACTCATTGCTGCTTTATACAGAGGCAAATGAGCGCATCACCGCCGCGCTGTGCCGATCGTGCACGTGTGTATTCGTTTACAATCACTTATTTTTTCGAAGTGCACCACTTCCTCGACAATCGTCCAAACCATAAAACACGAACAAATTACACGAAAATACCTCCACGACTAAAAGACAAGAACAAATTACATGGAATTACCCACAAGGTCCCTGCGGACCTTGTCGGGCATCGACGCCATAAATGACTTCAACCCGACGGTAATGATGAAAAATTTCACGGAATCGTATCGATGACGATTGTAATCGCTTCCAGACATCCCATTTATAAAAGTCATGAAAGCTGCGGCTGTTCGGACGAACCGTATTAAAATGCCGCATCGTTGAAAACGTCATTGGTCCCCAGGGACCTTGTCGGTCATCGGAGGGTTAACTCAAATTAAACTTGAAAGAGTTCGCTTTAAAATAGGGTAATTTTGTTTCAAAAAGAAAATTCAAGATCAACTAGAAAAATCGATAAATTCAAGTCAATAATTCAGAATTAAATCACTGTATTTTCGAAGGGGTAACTTTTCATCAATTTTAAAATGCGTTTCCGTAAGAATATTCGAATTCTATTGGACTCAAAATAAGCTTGAAAGAATACGCTTTAAGATAGGGTAATTTAATTTCAAAAAGAAAATTCAAGATCAACTAGAAAAATCGATAAATTCAAGTCGATAATTTAGAATTAAATCACTGCATCTTCGAGGGGGTAACTTTTCATCAATTTTAAAATGCGTTTCCGTAAGAATTTTCGAACTCTATTGGACTCAAAATAAACTTGAAAGAATACGTTTTAAGATAGGGTAATTTAATTTCAAAAAGAAAATTCAAGAACAACTAGAAAAATCGTGAAAACCGTGCCGAAAATTCAGAAAGAAATAACAGCATCACTAGGGGTAACTTTCCTTCAATTTTCTAGAATTCATTAAATAATAATCAAACAATAATAAAGTACTAACTAATTCTTATTTCCAATTCTTACTAACTAAAAATACATAAATTAAAAAATATACAAACTAGAAACTAATTACATCCGCACACAAACTTCAATAAATCCACCTTCGTTAAGACATCAGTTAAAAAACCAGACAAAGAAAAATCGTCCAATTAAAACGAATCAAAATCGATAATAAATCTCCAACAAGATGACAATTAAAAACGTCATAGGATCCCAACGCGCGCCCTATTTCATACAGAGTCTCTCCACGCGACGGACTGTGCGCGCGCGGCAAGAGAGAGGGCGGAGAGGTAGTCAACGAAATTTCCCCGGCAAGATTAATTAATTCGGTTCTTTCTGTACGATTGAATTCGTTTTTTCAATCATTCCCGACTGGCAGCGTCCGGCAATCGATTTCCCAGCGGAAGGCCGCCTCCGTCGAACTCTTTGTCCCCGCTCGCCCTCCCTGCCCTCCCCGCTTCCCCCTGCCTCCCCCCGCGGCGACCGATTTCCGTCAAACTCCTCCGTTCCGGCGGCACTGTCGAAAACAGTGATCAACAAAAAGTCATGAGACAGCCGAAACTCCCGGCGTTATGGAAACGAGGTCCTCCGTCTGCTGTCCGTGGCAGTTCCACGCCGCGTTCCGGTGTTTTTGCAACTTTCCCTCGCGCGTTTCCCTTTGTCACGGACGCGCGCGCGCGCGCGCACACCACCCTCGTGCGCCGCGCGACCCGACGGGGCCGCGATCTCGTATTCACGTACATTTCGAATTAATTGAACTGTACCGGCGGTGTTGCGACACAATGTAACATTGTGCTCCCCGAGATTAATAATAGCCGTCGCGTGCAGCGGAACACCGCGGGGGTGGCGACCCCGGGGAGGGGGATGAAAAGCCGTGGAGAAGGCGCGGAGGATCTTCGGTCGACGAATAAACATTTCTTTTTGTTAAGAAAGATTTTCGAAGTATATTTGCGACTAGGTTCTTTCAGTTATAGTTTAAATAATTCGTAATTATCTCTGCCGCCATTTACATATCGATAAAAGTGTATGAGTATCTGAATAGAAATTTTCTTTCGAGTTTACTTGAACTGTATTTACTATTGTTATTGTTTATTATATTATTTATTTTTAAAGCTGACTTTCGATGAACTATTGAGGATATACAAAGGCTAATATTATAAATTTTAATATATATTTTTGTCCTGAGAAAAGGATAATGGCATTGATATGTAATTCACGTGGAAAATGAGCTGAACTCTATGTTCAAATAATAATTTAGTTATTAATTCATGTAGTATTTAAAATAATTATTTAGTATTCGATACTACAATTCCTTAATTGTTTATTATCGATTGCTTTTGACAAAAATAACTACTCCAAAATTATCAAGAAACATCTCCGACTATTATATACATTTCTCTTAGACACTTTAAATTATTTTAGAAAAAAGCAAACTGTAGTAAAAGATATAGCAAATTGACATAACCTTGATGACTTCAAAGACAACATTGGACCCAAAGGGAAAGCAAAATTATGCCACCAAACGAATCTGATTTCAAAAAGAGTAAAAGACTTGCGAAATAAAGAGTTACATTAGCGAAAGTTTTGACCGCGTAAACGTGAACATAACCTACAAGACGACGAATTGTACATCACGCGGTAGAGTACGGTGGCGTTTAAAGCGCCATTAACGGAGCGGAAACGTCGAACAAAGGCCGTCGACGCGGCCGCGGGCGCATCGCGGGGGCCGGTGATACGGCACTGGCGGCGCGTTCCGCGATGGATCTCTCTCTCCCATTCTCGGTCTCAAGCCCCGGCAATATTTCCGATACAATGAACTAGTCAACATACAAACATATTGAAATACTCTCTTCTCTCCCCGCCCCGCAAGCTTTCGGTCCCGCTTTCGGCAAATACTGCGAGGGATTGCCCGGCTCCGCTTTTCACGGCGCCGCGCGCACACACACACAGGCGGGACCGCGCGCGGGATCCAATGAAAAGCCCCTGATATTCCTCTTCCGAATAACTTGATATTACACTCCTGCCGCCGGAATTGCATTTCGAACTCATTCCGCCGACGCTCCCCGGAAAAATCCCCGATAACGTTCTTTGCCTTTCCGATACGTTTTTATGAAATTTTTCGCGGCGGACGAACGGCTGCGCGCGCTACACTGAAACGCGATCTATGACTCGGATAAATTATTAGCTGTACTGGAAAATTTTCTGTTCTCGAACAGAAAGAAAACGATTAATTTTGTGGGTATTTAATATTTATTTTATTTATTTTATTGTTGTATTATTGTATTAGTAGATATAAGTTAATATAATGCGATATTAAATTGCGAATTTGTAGGAATTTTTCTCTTTCAACAATTTTAATAAGTCGAGGATAGTGTAAAAGTGTTCTTAAATTTCTTTTAATGTCTTCAAGGTTTTGTACTTTACTTTCAATAATTTTAACAAGTTGGAAATAGTGTAACAATGTTCTTAAATTTTGCTAATGTCTTCGAGACTTTTCACTTTGCTTTCAATAATTTTAATATGTCGGAAATACTGTATCAATGTCTTTAAATTCTTTTAATGTATTTTAGGTTTTATATTTTGTTTTTAACAATTTTAATATGTCAGAAATAGTGTGAAAATACCATTAAATATTCCTAATGCCTTCAAGACTTCGTATTCTACTTTTAACAATTTTAATAATTCAAAAATAGTATAACAATGTCTTTGAATTCTTTTAACGTCTTCGAGGTTTTGTACTTTTCTTTAAACAATTTTAATAAGTCGAAAACAGTGTAAAAATACCATTAAATATTCCTAATGCCTTCAAGACTTCGTACTTTACTTTCAACAATTTTAATTAATCCGAAATTGTTTAGCAATATCTTTAAATTTTTCACACGCTATCAAGACTGTGCACTTTGCTTGAAACAATTTTAATAAATCAAAACTATTATAACAATGCCCCTAAACTCTCTTAATATCTACAAGATCTTCGTCTACACACAGTTCAACTATAATAAATTCATGAAATCAATCTACCACTACAATATCCCCATTCAAGGTTCGACAAAATGGCGAACGGAAGTCGCATACAAAATCACCGCGAACAATCGTAAAATAGATGTTTCAATTGTTCCGTCATACAAAAGCCGCAAGAAAAATTGCCGGGTACGGTTGTTTCATATTTAAGGAAAGATCGTCGATCGTTCATCGTCGAAAGATCGCGGTGATCAAAGGGCGGGGGGAAACACGGGCACAGAGCCAACGTGAAATTACCAGTCGGCGGGGGAATTTCAAGTGGAATCGTAACGAATATCTGCGCGATAAAAAGCACAATTCATTAGGTCTTTTCTCGACGAGAAGAGAGAAAGAAAGAAAGAAAGAAAAAAAACGATTTAAGTGGAAACGGTCTTGCTCACGTGAGAAATATCTCATGCTCCTTGACGCTCGTGTTTGAAAGAAGAGGCCATTTTATGAGCCGTAACTCCCCGACAGTGATTTGTAAGGGTAGATAAAACGGTTGTAAAATTCCTCGGTACTTAACACTTATCGGTACGAGTCTCTTCTGCTGTACCATCGATGCTCCTCGTCGCGCACGCTTTTTTTTTCCCGCGCGCCGACGAATATCAAAGCGGAGAGACCGTGCCGGCGTCGATTAGCAACGAATTGGAACAATGGGTCGACTTTTTTGCGCCTTCGAGATGCAAGTGCATCGTTGGAAGCATTTTGACCGCGAATATTATGTATTAGGAAGGTTAAAAATATTTGATGATGTTGTAAAACTCTTCTGTAATGTTGTTAGTTTATAAGGAAAATGAGTAGTTGCAATTTGCAGCGGTGGAAAGGTTGAAAACATTTATCGATGTAACAGAAGTCTTCTAAAATTTTATTCGTTTGAGAGAAGAATATTAAAGGAATGAACGATAAAACGGGAAAATTGAGTAGTTTCAATCTAAAGTAGTATAATAAGTAGTAAAAGTAGTAAAAATAGTAAAAATAGTAAAATTAGTAAAAATAGTAAAAATATAACAACAATTAGTAATCCGCTAAAATTGCTTTAAATGATTCTAGTTTTTTGCAATAAAGACACACAGCTTTAATCTTGCATAAAAATCTCAGTTTAACAATGCATAATACGTACACTATTTATTTAATAAGATTAAACTGCATCGATGCATTTTATTTCCAACCAAAATAATTCACACACCTTCCGGCTGCTAAAAACCTTGCAATTATCTAACAACTTTACAAACATTAAACAGACATAATTACTTCAATTGTTACGCCATAATTACTTCAATTCTTAAGCCATAATTGCTTCAATCATTAATCCACAATTTGCCAACTATCATTTCCTTAAAATCAACAATAATCATTCCTCCCACAACGCGACACGAATAAAATTCTCCGACAACCCGATCCCACCAATTCCAGCTGCAATAATCTCGCTCGACCAAAATACCAACGATCCTCCGATAAAAAAATTACACAAAAACAACGCAAACCTTCTGCTCGAAACCAAAAAAAAAAAAAAAAACAAGAAATCCCAGCAAATTCGAGCGACAGTTCGCCGAGATAAAAATCCGGGAAGCACACCGAGACGCGGCGCCCCTCGGAAAAACAAACGAAACTCTGCCGGTGAACTGCAGAGAATATTCGTAGCGGCGCATTTTCAAAAACAGATTCGCCGCCGCGAAAGTTATGACATAAACTGGCCCTAATTCCGAGCGGACAATGCCGG
>NC_135776.1:6576682-6587418 GCF_028453695.1 Augochlora pura | reverse complement strand
GGGCATCGATGCGACTCCACTCGGAAAATCACGGTCGCCGTATCTATTTCCTCCTCTCTTTTGCCTCGGAGATATCGCGCGGGGGAGCGGGCGGGGGGGGGGGGGGGGGGGGGGGGGGGGGGGTGCAGCCGGGCAAATGTATGCAAACGCGCGGCCGTTTGCGCGCGCGTCTCTCGCGCGACGGCGAAAGACATTCGCGCGGCGTTCGACAATGGGCGAAGCTCGCACGAAACAAAACGGGGGAAAAAAAGGCGTACCGAATGGGAAAACTAGCGAACGGAGCATCGACGTATCCTATCTTCCCTCTTCCGCCTCCTCCTCCTCCTCCTACTCCTCCCTCGCAAGCTCGCTTTTTCATTCCGTTCGTTGACACTCTTTATTTTTCGGGGACCCTCGCGCGCTTCTGCTCGCCGCGCGGCGCGCTCTCTTTTTTCACGGCGATGCGACAGCTCGAAGCCAGTTTCTGATTACCGGGGGGGGGGGGGGGGGGGGGGGTACCTTTACGATTCTCCGCGCCGCTCGAAACGGCCGCGGCGGATCGACGATAAAAAGTCTCCGCTGCCGAGATCAAATTGTTCCCAGACGGCGGAATTGGATTTTCCACGCGACTCTCCCGTTTTTTTCCCTCTATAGTCGTCTCTCTTTCGAATGCTGATTTTTAATTCCGGGACCGTCGCTCCGGGAATCATGATTGAATGCCGCCGTTATGGGTACTGGAGATCAAGTTAGATATAGTGATTAATTCGCGGTCATGCGAAGGTTGAAGCGAAGGTTTTAGGGGAAAACAGAGTTTGGTATTTTTGAGATATTTTTGGGGGTGGTTTTGACGATGTTTGCGCCGTTTGATGGTGGTGGGAGAGTTTTACTAATGTTTTGGTGGTGTAATTGAAGACTGTTGGGATTTTTTACAATTTTTTTTTATAGTTTCTTTATTAGGTTTCCTGGGACTTTTTTACGATTTCTCAGCGATTTTTCTACGATTTTTCTGCCGTCTTTATATAATTTTTTTGTAATCATCCTTTGTGTAAAATTTCCCCACAATTTTTCTATAATTATTCTACAACTTGTATAGAATTTTCCTACAATTTTATACAGTTTTTATACGATTTTCCTATGATTTTCCTTTAATTATAATATATAATTACTCCACCATCTTCCTACTATTTTTATATAATTATTGTACAATTTTCCTACAATTTTCCTAGAATTTTTCTGCAATTATCCTGCAATTTTTATATCATCATACTTATCCTACAATTCTTCTACAATTTTCCTACGATATTTATATATTTATTCTGCAATTTTTACATAATTACCGTACCATAATTCTACAATTTTTATATCACTTTTCCATAATTCTACAATCTTCCTACAATATTTATATATTTATTCTACAATTTTTACATAATTATCCTACCATTACTCTGCAACTTTTACCTAATTTTTCCATAATCATTTACCATCAACTTTTTAAAATCTAAATAAAAGAATCTTTTAAGTCTAAACTTTGTTATTGTAAAGATTATTTTTGAACGTGATAGAATAAATTCAGTGGCGGATAAATTCAGAATCACCATCCGAGTGCAAAGGGTTAAGAAAAATAGTAATTTAGTTACGAACAATTTTATTTGTGCAAAATCCAACCGTGACTAAGAGGTTAAATCGATAGGATAAAATCAGTGTTGCTTCAGAGCCACCACCCGAGTGCAAAGGGTTTAAGAAAAATGGTAATTTATAAATGGTAATTTGTAAATGGTAATTTATAAATGGTAATTTATAAATGGTTATTTACAAATGGTAATTTATAAATGGTAATTTATAAATGGTAATTTACAAAAGGTAATTTATGAAAAACTTAATTTCCCAAAGATCCAACCGCGCCTAAGAGGTTAAATCGAAACCGCAGCAACGCCGTCCCCAAAACTAGCTTCCTGGTATCTCGAACCCCCCCCCCCCCCCCCCCCCGCTTCTTCCGCCCCGAAATGCACCGCGAATTGCACCGCGAATCGCGCTCGGTTATTGCACGTGCTCTCTCCGCGACCCGTCCACCAATTCCGAGTGGCGAGCGCATATATCGTATCCAGGCGCATCGCCGCGATAATCTCTTTTTCCAGAGGAATAGGACACCGGGGGGGAGAGGGCGTCGGCGGCGGCAATCTTTCTGGCCGATCGTCGCGCGGCGATCCGCATTCAATTCGAGGAACAAAACGAGCGCGCCCGTGGAACACGCGAATTCGATTCGAAAGAGGAAAAGAATGGGCGACGGGTAGCCGGGAAAAATCTACGTAGAAACAAAAGGCGGGGAAAAAAAGAGAGAGAGAGAGAGAGAGAACCACCCCGCCCCGCCGTCGCCCGTCGTCCGGCCGGCGAAATGAAACGCATAAAAACTCCTACTTTATGCGGGTGCACAAAGCAAAACGCGCATTGTCTTACTCGCAACAATCGCGCGCCGGGGCGAACGTGATTTTAATTAAAAGCCATCGTCGAATCTCCGCGGCCGCCGCCGCCGCCGTTTAATAAGTCCTCCCTCCCCGCCCGGGTACGCGGGACAAAACGAGGAGCGTTTCTATCATTGTTTAATCGAACCGTTTATCGCCGACCGAGGATCTTTTCTCCTCCGGTATTATAATCGTTTCGACCGCGAGCAATTATGCCACCGAACACTTTTTCTCGTCGCTGTTGCTTTCTCGAAACCGGCGAATTTTCTTCGGTTACAATTGTGCAGGTTGGTTGTAAAGTAGATGGACGCGTCTTTTGTCTTTTCGTAGTTGTAACAGGTTTAATTAATCAAGTGTCTTTTGTTTAATTTGTTGCATTTGGATCTGGTGTTTGCGTGGTAATTAGGGATTTGCAATTTTACACGAAATTTTGATTGTCACAGAGACAATCTTAAATATTTTGTTATGAAAAATAGTGAAGGTTTCTGGAGAGTTTATCTAATAAAAATGGTAACAGTTGTAAATTATTTAAATCTAGAATTTTAATAAATTGACAGTAGTGTAATCTATCGAGTAACTTTGGTTACTACTTTGAAAAATATAGTGTAACAATAATTATTGAATTACGATCTTGAAAGAGTGTGGAAAACAGCAAAGAATCCTAGAGACGTATTTTACAATTTTTATAATTATTATTATAATATAAGAACAATCGTAATTTATTCGAATGTAGAATTTAAAAAAATGGACGATAGTACAATCTATCAAATAACTTTTATTGCAATCTTGAAAATGTACTATTAACACTTTATTAAATTGTTTAATAATTAGCCTTTTTTCCCCATTCAATAATCTGTGAATTAATTATAATGACAATCAATAATTTTATATTTATTATTGAGATAAAAGTATTATAGATTTTACTATTTAGTAGCCTTTTGCGATTAATAAAAAAGATAAAATAAATAAAATAGACAACTTCATATTATATAAAAAGCCTTTCGCGATTAATAAAATATATAAAATAAAAGTAAAATAACTAACACAGACAAAATAGATATTTGATACTACTGTTACGAAAATATAAAAATATTAATAGACTGTCTATAAAACCTAATAAAATAGAATATGCAATAAAAACATAAAATAAAACCCTACAACAGCAGAAACATATACAACCAAATAACCAGTCAATTTAAGAATAATTATCAAATCTATTACAATACTAAAAACTTGCAAAATAAAATCGTAAGAGCCAATCATCGTCGCCTCGAAGTACGAGAGATCCATATCGATCTCGATCTCTATCCAGAAAATCGAAAATTCAAATTTTCTAACTAAGAAACAGATCCTCCTTGAACAAAGACATAATTCATCGCCGCATCGGATCTTCGCCGAAGATTGCATTGGTAATTCCGCTAATGTACCGGTAACCGCGCATTGTAAGGATAGATAACGCGTGGGAAACGCGGCGGAATCGTGTGAAAGAGGCTGAAATAGAAGAGAAACGGAGGAAACGTAAAAAAACGCGGCGAACGTGCCCGCGGTACACGCGCTGCTCGTCCTTAATAAGCTGTCATTAATGTAACACGGGGGTCGTCCCCCCACCACCCACACACCTGCGTCGTCTACCGGCGGTTAATTCCTGCCGTGACAGGGCAAATATCCAACGCGAACGCGGGCAAATTACGCGGGCACAAAACCGGGCGTGTTCGTCTATTAAATTTCATTACGTCGCGGACGGATCAATGCGATATCCACCGATCGCGTTTTTCCGCTCGCTAAACTACCGAAGAAGACTATAGATAGCGACCGTGGTGTTTGTTCTTTGAATATACATAGTTTTCCTTAGGCTTGAAGTATGCAATTTTTGAAATGTTTAAATGATAGGGAATAATAAGGATATTTATGCAAATTAACGGTTCTTTGGGTAGTAGGTAGTTCATTTTCCTTTTTTTAAATTTTCGTATTTGTTTTTGGGGATAGAAAATCTTATTTATCTTTTTTAGGAAATATATTTCCTTATTTATCTTCTCCAGAAAACATATTTCCTTACTTTTTATCCTTTCTAGAAAACATATTTAATTATTTTCTATCTCTATTAGAAAATATATTTCATTATTTTCTATCTCTATTAGAAAATATATTTCATAATTTTCTATCTCTATTAGAAAATATATTTCATTATTTTCTATCTCTATTAGAAAATATATTTAATTATTTTCTATCTCTTTTAGAAAATATATTTCATTATTTTCTATCTCCATTAGAAAATAAATTTTCCTATTATTTATTTTATCCGAAGATAAATTTTCTTATTATTTACTACCCTATAAAATACGTCTCCTCATTATTTATTGTTTTAGAAGATATATTTCCTTATTCTCTATTTCCTTTAGAAAATACGTGTCCTCATTTCCTATTTTCTTTTATTATTTTTAGATAATATGTCTTATAATTATTCATTCCAGTACAAAATGTTTCGCACATTTATTTTTGTAAAAAACTCTGTTCTGCATATTTATTTTTGTAGTGAATGCTTTGCATATTTATTTTTCTAGAAAATGCTTTGCATATTTATTTCTGTAGAAAATGCTTTGCATATTTATTTTCGTAGAAAATATGCGTTGCATATTTATATTCAAAAACGTGTGCAATACATATTATCGCATAATACTTGAAAGTCTTGAATTTCTGAACCAGAATTATATCATTTATACTACTATTATACTGTTCATTATATTGTTGCACTGTTCATTATACTGTTGCACTGTTCATTATATTATCATGTAATATAATTCATTATAACACACACAGTTTGATAAATTCTCATAACTTTCACATACAAAATCGACTGTCTTAATTATTTAAAATTAGTGAAAATTCCACATAAAATTACTTTACACGAAAATTACTATCAAAATTGAATTCAATCAGTGACAAAAGTTGACTTTAACTAATCCCAAAAATCATCTTTTAAATTCGATGCATATCTTGAGTTTTATTTACTTAATTATGCCACGTGCTTTCACGACTTCTCTAATTATTTAAAATTATTTAATATTGCTAATAAAATTACTTTACTGTCGAACTTAAATAAAATCAACGACAAAAGTAGACTTTAAATAATCCGAAAAATCGTCTTTAAAATTCTGATACATATCTCGCGGTTTATTTACTTAATCGCGTATTATTTACTTAACCACGTGGTCGCCAGAAAACTGCTTCAGCATCGCTCCGATATTCAGCTGGCCATAGGCCGGAAACTTTCGCGCCGAATGAAACCGTCGTCCCTCGTGCACCTGCTGATGTCCAGTCCGTTATGATGGATACCATTCGATTATAAATCGTCGCTCGACGGGGGGAACGACACCGACACCCGCGGACAAAGCGATCTTTAGAAATCCTGTTCATAATGGATTACCGGTTGTCACCTTTCATCCGCATCAATATGACAAATATCCTCGATTTCACGGCCGACAAGCCTTTCCTATTTACTCCGCGGATCAAACGCGGGCGCGCGCCCGCGCGTACAAATTGCGTTTTCTTCC
Organism: Augochlora pura; assembly: GCF_028453695.1. Classification (NCBI taxonomy): domain Eukaryota; kingdom Metazoa; phylum Arthropoda; class Insecta; order Hymenoptera; family Halictidae; genus Augochlora; species Augochlora pura. Next base: position 6,581,429 of record NC_135776.1, on the reverse strand, counting down.
GAACACCGGAACACTATTTGTCCACCTGACACCGACCAACCGCTCTTTTTCCTGTCGCCTGCGTCAAGTGCCGCCGCTGTCCTTTTTTCCGATTAACACTTTCCCGCGGAACATCGTTGCCCGAAACTCGTCCCGCCGTGACAAAGCTATGGGAATTCCGAAGGAATTTTTTAGAAAGCATCGCTTCGAGAAAGTATTTTTTAGAATATATTGTTTTAGAGAGAGAGAGGGACACCACCTGTATATAGATTTCATTATGAATAGTGAATATTGTGTATAGTGAGTGCTGTTATTAATAGATTGTGAACTTTGTGGATTTGCAATAAAAATTACAAGATTCAGTATAAAATCGTTTGAATGATTTTAAGATTTTATTATATTATTTGGAACTCAATGAATGTTATGTTATATTATTATATTGTGTTATTTCTATATTTTGATATTAGTGTGAACAATTTATATTTTCTGTAAGAGTCTGATGTTTAGGTATTAACATTATTTGTTAGTCCAATGCTAATTTTCCAATAATAGCCAATAATTTTTCCAATAATTTTATATATATTTTATTAGATATTTATTATCGGGCTTCATATTAGAATCATATATGACAAGATTTTCATATTAGATTTATTAAACAACAAATTTTTGCATTAGACATATATATATAATAAATTCTTATTAAATATATTATATATAAACTCATACATAATATCGTATATAAATTCTCTGAAATTTACATACGATAGTATATAATATATAATTTAGTAGATAGTACATAAATTCTCTGAAGTTAATATACGATAGATTTTTCCATTAAATTATTAAACGACAAATTCGTGTCAAATTAAATTTATAAAATCTCCGAAATATTTAGAATCGATGCAAATTTTATACGACAGAGTAAGGTCCGCGGTGACCTCATTAGAGGCTGCGCTAATTTAATAAGCGAGCCTCTCTATTATTTCAAGCACGAGGCGAAGTATAACAGGTCTACGAGCGCATAGAACAATAAATTTTGGCTGCACGCTCCTCGCGTGCTATCCTGCCCCAAATCGTGCACCGATTAAATTTCGAAAGAGTTACGAGCCCTTAACACCGCGTTGCTAATTCGAGAATCCACCTGAAGATACGATTTCAAAAACGAAACCACTGTGTATAGTCGGTATAATAATTAATTCTGCTGTCTAATCATGAACGAGATTCAAATTTTATGCGAGACATAATTTTACGCGTATTTCATTTATAATTTAGTTTGAGTGGTTCCCAAGATAATTTGATAGTAATTTTTTGTTAAAACGAGGATTAAAATCGAATTGATACAGCTATTTTAAGTAGTCGAATCTTTTTTGGTCAGACAAGAGTATATAGCGTTGCACTTTATTAGGATTTTTATAGTGGCGTAATTTTTGGTGGTTCAAAATGCATTCTGGTATAATGCAGATTAGTGCAGTGACATCTGACAATTATTATTTATTATTATTATTATTATTGATTATTAGTTATTATTAATTTTTTTATTGAGATTACTTAATTAAAAATAGTGAATTACTTGGTATTTTAAATAATAAATTTACTTGGTAGATCAATTAATAAATTATTTATTTGTCATCGTAATTCGTTATTTATTGTTACGTTATTTCGACCAAAATAACTAGTTTCTTAATGTCTCTTTATTTCTCTTTATATTATTACTGCTTTTCACTGACAATAATGCAGGGTACAAAATGAAAATAATGCAAAATTAAAATATCTTGAGTATCTAGATCGATTCTTTACACTGCTTTATTTTTAATAATTTCTATCCCCAAAAATTTGTAAATAATATAATAAGCTATAAAAAATGCATCTCAAATGCAAGTCTTGTTCTTCCATTTTCAAGCTGTGATAAAAACGTAACTAAATAACTAATCAATACAATATTTCTACCAAATTAAAGATGGAAGTCCAAACAGCAAGAAAACAATATAATTTAGTTGCTTTGAACGCAAAACAAAATCCGCGATCACTTAATTCGCAACCAAAAACTGCGTGACCCAGTCTCTGCAACTTTTATAATTTATTTATAAAATAAGCTATTAATAAAAAGAAAAAAAACCACGTGTTCTAGACTAGAATATACTACGAAATGTTCGACCTGCCAGGAAATATACGACTTCAAAATCCAGCGATAGTTGAATCACGCCGAGAGGGCCCATCGCCGAAGCATTAATTGGCCTCGTTCCTCCCACGAGCATCTTTTCCCCAGCAAACAAGGTCCTCGAGGTTTCACGCAGGACACACTGTGATCCCTTTTCTTTCCCTTTCCCCCCTCCGTCCGACAGACGGAATAATAATTACCTTTTCGCCGGGCGACGCGTAGAGCGAAGCGCCACGAGAAAAGGGACGTTTTAATTATTTTATCGCGTGACCGCCGACCGCAGCCTTTTCCTCGCCCACCCTCCTCGTCCTTCTTCTCCTCCTCCTTCTCCTTCTCCGCCGCGCGCCAACCCCTTGTTGTTCGAACAACCTCGCGGAATTGGATATTACGATACGCAAATGTGACTGACGTTTCATTAATATCGCCGCATCGACGTCTTTTTCACTTTAATTACGAGATGCCGGTGGCCGAACAAACGAGCCGCGAATTCGATTTCCGATGCGGAGTAGCTGAAAATAGGGAGCGATTCCTTTTCCGGGACGGCCATCTTGGTCTCGCGAGGTTAGATCACCTTGGAATCGTCGTCGGAAGTTGACTTTGTGCCGCTAGATGCTAATTAGTTTATTAATGAAATCATGTTCCCTGGGTTCATGTAAAATGCCTAGTGCACTGGCGTTTAACCCTTTCGATACGAGTGTGGATATGTACGGCGTTCATGCGATGACCGGTATAAATAACAGAATTTTTATATAATTATATCTCTTGTTATTAAAGATTTTTAAAGAATTTAACGATATCGGTACTTCTGTAATTTATACAGCTAACGTTAGACCCTTTTTTAATGAATTTTTAACAGAATATTCTTTGGAAAATCCCTGAAATATATTGCAATTTTTGCCACAAGTGTATTTTATAACATTAATTGTATTTTAAATCATATAATTTATGTATTATGTCATATATTGTATTTCTTACAATGTAAAATATTTACTATCGTATTTAACTATTATAATATGATACAAAATATTTAGTATCATATTTTATGATACGATATAAAATATTTAGTATCATATTTAGATGATATCAGACGATATAAAATATTTCCTATCGTATTTAAATATTATAATACGATATCAAATATTTCCTGTCATATTTAAGTACTATAATACGATATAAAATATTTATTATCGCATTTAAATATTATGACATAAAATATTTGTTATCATATTTAAGTATTATAATATGATATAAAATATTTGCTATTATATTGAAATGTTATAATGCGATATAAAATATCTCCTATTGTATTTAAATATTGTAATACGATATTGAATATTAAATATCATACTTAAATATCACAATACGATATAAGACATTTCCTATCATATTTAAATATTACAATACGATATAAAATATCTAATCAAACACAAACTTATTCAATAATACAACAATGATAGCCTTAATTAAACAAAATTAATACATCTCTCAAAACATCGTGCATTTCACATCCAACAAATTTCAAATTTCAAATTAAGAATTTCGCGTCACCCATTCGTGACAGTAGTAGCACCCCTCGCGGCACCCATCGAAGAAATCACGATCTTCGTCCCGGTGATCAAGCGCAACGCCAGGATCAATCGTTAGACGCGTGTTTCCCGGTGTTCCATCTATTTCGTTCTAAATTCAGCCGAAAGCCGGGGCGCGCACCTACGCGACCCGCAGAGGGAGCAACTCCAGCGTGAAATCATTTGTCGAGGACGAAGAGGGGTCGCCGGGGCGCGAAACGGCCGCAAATTGAATAGCTAGCGGAAATACCGGCGGAACGAGCCAACGAATAACCCGTTGCATGCATCCCCCTCCCGCCGACTCGTGTATCCAGCCCGATCTCTCCCTGATTTATTACGGGCAGGAGCGTCAAAGAAACCCGGCAACCCTATCCTATCTCTCTCTCTCTCTCTCTCTCTCTCTCTTTCTCTCTTTTTCTCTGTTTATCACCGATTTCGTCGATTCTTTCGGGAAATAGAAAATTCGCGAGCCGGAGAAACCGATCGACGGATCGCGTCTCGGTTGCAATATTGCTAGTTTCGTTATTTGTTATTTTATTCGTTGCTTTATTTAATCGGTGATCACAGTGGAAGAATTATGCTCGACGAGAGAATTAAGCTCGGCGTTAATTTATCACGCGAGGCGAAATAGTGGAAATTATTGTTATAAAAATGGTAGTAAAATAGGAGACGAAGACTGGGATTAAAATGGTTAACCCAACATGGGTTGGATGGTGGTACAACAATTTTAATGGCGCCTCAGAGTCGTCACTCGAGTGCAAAGTATTAATAACGTCAAAATTATTTTGGTAATAATATCACGATTATCATCGACGCCACTCGAGTGTTCAGGGTTCAAACAACGAAAAGCAATAAACAATCAACAGCAAGGCAATTAACCCTTTACAGTCGAATGGTGACTCTAAAATAATTTTTATCAAATTTATTTATATTCAACAAATTGTTAAGAGCTGTTAACTGTTGCGCAAGTCGCAAAATTCCATAATGAATAAAATGCACCAGATTATACCAAATGGAAACACCATAAGTCTGAAAAAATATTATT
>NC_135776.1:6553412-6576582 GCF_028453695.1 Augochlora pura | reverse complement strand
TGCGGGGGTTCTCTGGTGTGGGATACCGGCAAATCCTGTCGGTGGCCCCGGCTCGCCGTGTAATTTATGAGCCCGAGACAGACCCGAGCGGGAAACAGAGAGGCGAAAACGTAAGAGGGCGGCGAGCGCGAAGGGTTGGGAGGGGGAGGGGCGGGACGGAGATAGCAACAGTAACAGTCTGCTTCCTTCCGTGAAATATAATTCCCGGGCACATTCACGGTTGGATAATCCACGTTCGCTTTGCATGAAAACTTATTACGCTGCGCCCGGTAGCTTCTCCCCCCCCCCCCCCCCCCCTCTCTCTCTCTTTCTCTCTCTCTCTCAGCCAGGACCGACCCCGGCCATTGTCCGGCTTTCCCTCCTGCGGCTCCTCCCCGGACTCTTCAGCGTCGAGCATGACAAGAGCAATTACACTTTTAAATTACGTTACACGATATTAAGCGCTTCCTTTTCTTTTCCTTCTCTCTTTGCCACCGTCGACCACCCCGCTCCTCCCCCGACCCTTATCCTCTCTCTCTCTCTCTGTTTCCACGCGGCTCGCTACCAACGTCCTTTCGTTTATGCGCGGTTTAGTCGACTTCCTAAATTTTCGGCCGACACCCCCGTTCCGCCGAGATTTCCTTCTTCGTTCGCGACGCTCTTTCTTTTTTTTTTTTTCGGTCGCGGCACGATCCTTTGGTCGGCTTTTATGGCGAAAGGTAGATTTATGGAACTCGAAATGACGGGTTAATGATTTTTTAACTCGTTGATGCCGGGCGAGGAGGTTAGGGTTTTTCTTTGTCAAGCGGCGAAATTTTGAAAAATTAATTCATTGTGCTGCGTTTGTGATAATTAATTGTTGTGTTAGTGATAATTAATTGTTGTATTAGTGATAATTAATTGTTGTGTTAGTGATATTTAATTGTTGTGTTTTTAAGATTGAATGGTTGCGTGTAATGGTGAGATGGAACAATATAGAGGTATTTTGGTGTATGCGTTTTGTGGAATGCAAGCTAGAGAAGAGAATGTATGGGAGGACTCAGGGGACGGACACGTGTCCACCGGTGATGCACGCGTGCGTGTTAATGTTGCAATAAATGTTAGAATATGTAAATTGCGACGAATGTTGCGTCAGTGTCCGGTTGAAGTTTGAATAATTGTTTTATTATTAATTTTAGAGAATGACGTAGAATATAGTATAGTGATAATATAGAAAATAAGGTAGGATATAGTATAGTAATAATATAGAGAATAATGTAGAATACAATATAGGATAATATAGAAAATAATGTAGAATATAGTATAGTAATAATATAGAAAATATTATCTTCTTGGATGTTCATGTAACTATTTATTATATTGTGTTTAAAGTATTATTATACTTAAATTATTTTTCAATATTATATTTCAATTAATATCATATTTCATATATAAATTATTTCTAAATTATCGTCATATTATATTCAAATTACAAGTATATTGAATTTAAATTGATATCATATTACGTTCAAATTATTACCACGGTACCCTTAAATTATTGTCATAGTAAACTTAAGTTACTATCACACTATATTTAAATTATTAAAGAACTATTATCAACCGCAAGTCACAATTCCACCAACCCTAACCTAATAAATTAAATTGAACCACAGCATACACGATACACATACTAGCCACAATCGAACATCGTCAATGGAAATTCTATGACTTAATAAAAATTAAGTCAATAATAAAAATTAAGTCAACAATAAAAATGAAGTAAATACATTTTAATTAAGTACCATAAATATAATTAAGTAAGTAATTTGGAAAGCACCAATGACCAGAGAACTGGACCACATCTCACAAAATAAAACCAAGCAACTTTCATCATCCCCCTCGCTACGACAGAAATTACACAACTCAGGCAAAACACACAAAGGTTAACAATCATCGTCGAAGCACCTCCCATGACCAGAGAGAGAGAGAGAGAGGGCCGGCAAGGTCAGCTCGAAATTCGCAAACAGAACGCCGGATATTGACAGAGGCCGAGGCTAATGATCCGCGCCAGAGTATCTGCCAATTAAACTCCGGTCCGACGGAAAATCAAAGTGTCCAAACAAACCCAACAGCCTCTACTCGCCGGAATCGTCTAGCAGACCTATCCTTGACCGATCCTCGAACCTACAGGACCTACACCAGCCTAACCCTTGACCAAGGAGCTGCTAGTCCCGGCGCGAACCCAGACATCTATAGAGAGCGCCGATCTATCCAATCCCGGACACCGTCGTTTCCAAAGCGAAGGATCGTCGTCCAAGAAATTGAATTGCGGGGAAGGAGGCCCCGCGGTCTATCGGAGCAGCGTTGAACCGCGGAACAGAGGGATAAATCGAGCAGCCGGCGGGTTCAGCGTGGCCCGAGGGGTGATAAGCTGACGGTGGCGGCGGCGGCGGCGGGGGAGGAAGGTAGACTAAGCAAGTCCCCGGAGTTTAGAGGAGAGATGCGAAGCAGACGGGCTGGGAGCGAGACCTCCGGATGAAGGAAAGCCGCGAGAAGAGGGGCCGGGGGAGACTCGGGTGGAGGAAGGGGGGGGGGGGGGGGGGTGGAGGGGGGGGAGGGAGGGGGGGGGAGGTAGAAGGTGGAGGAAGGGGTTGGGGGTGGAGAAACAGAGAGGGTGGAGGAACAGAGGGGGTGGGACATCAAGAAGGATGGAAAACGAAGAGGAATCGAGGTGGACGATGAAGGAAGGGGTTGGAGAACAGGGAGCTGAGCGTTTGTAGGAATTTTAGAAATGTGTTACATGCTTTCAAGTTTTCAGAGCTATTTGGTAAATTATATATATGAAAATTATACTATTTTAAAATAGTTTTGATATGGAATGTGTTAGCTAATAATTTATTTGGACTTTTAAATTGTGAATTGGTTGGTATTTTAATTGGTGAGCTACTTGGTATTTTAAATAGAGAATTATTTCAAATAACAGACTATTTGGAATTTCGAATAATAAACTATTTGATATTTTAAATAAGGAATCGGTAGGTATTTTAAATAATTAATTATTTGGTACTTCAATAGACAAACTATTTATTATATGACGAAGGTAAAGGACGAAGAAGATAAAGAATCAAAGCGAGAGTGAACGAGGGGATGAAAATTCAAGAGGGATGAGAATCACAAAGTATGCAAAAGCGGGGAGCACGAGGAATGAAAATGGAGAAGGAAGAGACCGAAAAATAGAGAAAATGAAAACTACAGAGACCAAAAAATAAAGAAGATGGAAACCAAAGAGACCATAAAATAATGAAGATGGAGAACATCAAAGATAAAGAACCAACAAAATTGTATATAAAAAAATATGGAAAATGAAGGAGCCTGAACAATGAAGAAGAAAAAAGAGACCGAAGAATAAAGAAGATGAAAACCGTGGAGACCAAAAAATAAAGAAAATGAAAACCGTGGAGACCAAAAAATAAAGAAGATGGAAACCAAAGAGACCATAAAATAATGAAGATGGAGAACATCAAAGATAAAGAACCAACAAAATTGTATATAAAAAAATATGGAAAATGAAGGAGCCTGAACAATGAAGAAGAAAAAAGAGACCGAAGAATAAAGAAGATGAAAACCGTGGAGACCAAAAAATAAAGAAAATGAAAACCGTGGAGACCAAAAAATAAAGAAGATGGAAACCAAAGAGACTATAAAATAACGAAGATGGAGAACATCAAAGACAAAGCACCAACAAAGTGGAATATCAGAAAATAATAAAAAACATCAAGGAATCAAAAGAATGAAGGAAATGAAGAACTAAGCCGTGAAGGATGAAGAACTAAACCGTGAAGGATGAAGAACTAAGCCGTGAAAGCAGAGAACTAAGCCGAACTAAAAACGAAAGGGGACGGCGACAACGAAAAACAACGAAGAACGAAGAACAACGAAGAACGAAAAACAACGAAGAACGAAGAAGAACGAAGAACGAAGAGAAAGGGAGACCATAGAGAGACGGCGAGCAGCGAGGCCGGGCAGAAGACCGCGAGGGTGCGCGAAAGGGAGTGCAAGGGTCCGTGAAGGGGGCGCGCGAGGTGAGACATATGAAACGGACATGAACTTTGAGCGGCGCAAGAACAAGCCTCTTGATGTCCGTGCCGGTGAAGGTGGATAAGGAGATACGGCAGTGACGGTGGTGGTGGTGGTGGTGGTGGTGGTGGTGGTGGTGGTGGTGGAGTCAGTCTGTTCCGGTGGTGAATCGGTGATGGTGCACCACCGGCCGGCTCGATGCCGGTGCCACCATGGAGGGGGTCGAAGGCGGCGGCTCCGTAGTCCGGACTCCGAGAACCCAGGTCGATATCAGCCTCGAGCAAACCAGACATCTACCGACCATTCGCAAAACATTCACCTCAAGTGTCCCCGGCAATGCCCCCGTCTCTCTCTCTCTCTCACTCTCTCTCTCTCTCCCCCTCTCTCCTTCTCCCTCTCTCTCTCTTTCCGCTCGGCCCGATGCACCGCACTGCACCGGCGTGCAGCCGCGGCGGCGAGGGTGCAGACGCGCCGACCGCCACCACCCTCGCCGCGCCGAGATAACCTCCGGATGGAAACCGGAATCGCATTAATGATCGGGTCACTTGCTGCGCGGATTTCCCCCGCCATTTTTCTTCCCCCTTTCTACTGACTACATGATTTTTTACGTGCAAATCGAGGATGCACGTGTCGCTGCAAATTGGTTTGGGTGCACGTGCCTCGTAATAAATGCGATGGTAAATTGTTCGATGCGTGTGTGTAATAATAAATTGTTTAATTCGCATGTATGATAATAAATTGTTCAATGTGCATGTATGATAATACATTGACTAATATACGTGTCTGATAATAAATTGTTTAATATACGTGTCTGATAATAAATTGTTTTATATACAGGTCTGATAATAAATTGTTTCAATAAATTGTCTAATATGCGTGTCTGATAATGAATTGTCGCAGTAAATTATATAATATACATATTTTATAATAAGTTGGCTAATTTGTGAGTCTGATGATAAATTGTTTCAATGAATTATTTAATACATTTGTCTGTTACGAAATTGTTCTATTTAATTATCTAATCTATCTACGTATAATAATAGATTGTCTGATATACGTCTCTGACAACCAATTGTCTTAGCAAATTATATAATATACACAGAAAATAATAAATTGTCTAATATACATGTCTGATAACAAATTCTCTAATCAATAGTCTTAATAAATTATTTAATATACCTTTACAATAATAAATCATCCGATATATCTCATAATAAATTTCCTCAATAACCTGTCTAATACAAAAATACAATAATATATTATCTAACACACAAATACAACAATAAATTATCTAACATATAATACTATCCAATACACACGTCAAACAATAAATTATCCAACTACACATCCAATAACAAATTCTCTAATACACTCAAATAAATCACCCTAAAAAATTACCCAATACAACTACAACAATAATAGCTAACAATAATAGTTAAAATAATAAACTGCCCAACACAAATACCTGACAACAAATTGACCAGCGCACAAACAATAATAACCAATCACAATAAATTGTCAAACGCACGCGGCCGGTAATAAATTGTCTGAATAAACAGCCGGTTATACGCGTGCACACGAATAAAAAGAGTTTCTAAAAACAATGAAAAAGTCCGACTCAATTAATTTCGCCATGGAGCCGACACAAATTAGTCGTGTAACGTTTCCGCGCGACTTTTACGGATCGCGAAGTTGATCAGGTTAGGGGCCCGACCGCGGTCGAATTAATTGATCGCGGCTCGGACATGTCCGGCTCCGTTCTTTTTTTTTCGATAATCGCTGCCAGTTCGAACGTCAGTCTCGCGGACCGCGCGCAGTATGATTGAGATCGATCTCTCATTGGAAAATCATTCGTCCGGGGGGGGGGGGGGGGGGGGGGGGAGAAGGGGAGATCGACGTTACTTGGAACCGGTGTAGCTAGTCCGAGTTGACAAATCACCTTGTTGCTATCGCGGAACGCGATAATTTCTTTTTTAACGATAACCCTAATTGGTTTATTATGCTCGGAGTTTTGCGGCTGTCGAGAGTCGCGCCCCGTAAAATGTGGACGTCGCGCAAAAATTCGTATACCCCTTTCGATCTCTCGGTGTCGCGTCGGTTGCGTAATCGTTAGGTGCCTGGGAACAGGTGAGAATTTTCGTCGCCAGGTCGACCTTTAACTGGAACAGCATTTTTTATTAATTTTTACTTTTCGGAGGAATTTCGATGGAATTTAAAATTTCAAGTGACGTTTTATCAGAATTTATTAAAACATTTTTAATGGAAATATTATTGTTATTATTCCTCGGTGATAAATGTGAAAAATTGCGAGAGATTGATGCTTCTGCAGTCGAGAGACATTTTTAGTGTAAATCTAAAAGAATTTCTTTGATTTATAGTATTTTATATTGAATTTAAAATGGTTTGTTAAATTAGAATTATTATTCGATATAAATTATATTCGACGTGATTTAATAGAATTCTATAATTTTATTAGACTGTTGAATACTTGTAGTATTTTCATTTCACATTGCAAAGTGTAAAATAAAAATAAAAGCGACGAATAAAATTTAATAACATATATTTCTACTACAATTGAGTTTTATAATTTTATTAAATTGTATTCAATGATTAACTATAGTATTTCTATTCAACACGATAAAGTAGAAAATAAAAATAACATAAATATAGTAACAATATATATTTATACTACAATACTATAATTTTATTAAATTATACTCTTTGAGTACTTATAACATTTCCATTTTACACTACGAAGTTCAATTTATGCATTTTTGCTGCAACAGTTAAATCCTCAATAATTTGTTATCTCCAAACTTTGATAATACAACATTCATTCCTCATAGTCAGCACTCGAGGGGAAAGGGTTGATCCTCCCCTAAGTATCTGAAAACGAAGGAACGTACGTCAATTGAGCGTAATTGCTAATTATTCGTAATATAACGTGTAATCGGGTATCCCTGCGGCTTCGATAACTAATTATAGAAACAATGGAAACAATAGTAAATTTAATACTATTCGGAACGGGGGAAGAGAGAGAGAGAGAGAGAGAGAGAGGGAGAACGAGAGAGAGTATTATGCTTCTGGAAAGCCTAATACGGGTGATTAAACAGGTACATGATGGTAATTAGCATGCGCATATGAATAGATACACGTGCTAACGTCTAAACTGTCTTAATGGAGCCAGCATTAGTTAAACTAGTTATCCGGCGTGCTTTCGTAAATGGATATTACGAACGAGTGTGCGATTATGCAAATTTCTATAAATAGCAACTGAATTCCGCCGGAGCGGGTTACAATAAATTATTACGTCGAGCGTGAACGTCGCTGAAAAATCATCCGAATCCTCGGTGAAAATGTTTCAAAAAGCATTCCGTACAGTTAAATAACTCTTGTATGTATAATATAGCATAATTTTTATTTGCGTAATATAACGTAACTTTTATTTCTATAATATAACATAACTCTTGTTAGTTTTTAATTAGAATCCCATCAAATATTGCTTGCAATAATTATAATATAATAATATTAATATATATATATATACCCAATTATTAATATAGAAGTAAGTAAAAAATAAATTACAATATATTAAAACATTATACTATTACATATTACATATATTAATATCTGCACTATGTAATTATATTTTCCAAAACAATTAAGTATATCAATTAATATTCCATCAACTATTGAAATATTTATACAATTATAAAATACAAAATATTGCAATATATATTATTTCTTCATAGAAGCATTGTTCTGTAATTTCGATCCGAATCCAAATAAAATTCATCATCAATCATTTACTGCAATCACTCGACTCCCAGCGTTTCCTCAATTACCGTCGATCGTATAACAAACTCGCCTAATAAAAATCCCAATTTCCACGCGTAAATAACGATAACGGTCGCGATCACGATGAAACGAGTCGCGGTGCCATTAAATTCAGAATAAGAACTCGCGGTAAGCAAAAAGTTGCCGCGCGATCCTTTATTAACCCGTTCTTTCCGCAGATTAGCCACCATCTTGTTTCCCCGAACTTAAAACAAAGTTCGAGGGCTATATAGGAGGCCACTTCTTGAAATGAAATGGACCGCGACGGGAAACGTTTATTGCGGGTTCCAATTAAAGCACTCGGGCTCGATGATTTTTCCGCAATTCAATAAGCGGCCAATTAGTTTTTAAACTAATTGGAAAGGGGACGGCTTCGTTGCGATTCTGTTTGTAACGCGATAGCATTTTGTTATCTTATTGCGACTTTTTGTTACTGATCTGGTACTGTTTCTCAGTTTGCTTTTTTTTATTAATTTGCAGGATTGTAATTTCATGACTATTATTATTGTTAAATTGTTTACTGATGTTCTCTGTATCATGTTATGAAGATTATGTTACAATGATATTGTTGTAACTATAAGAGTGTTAAGATATTATTAGAAATATAATATTTGAAAAATACAAGTATTAATATATTATAATATATTAATATATTATACTAGTATTAATTCATATTATGCTATCCAAACGTACTTTTATGTAAACAGTATATTATTTAGATCTTTTATATTGGATATATTATATTATTCAATAGAGAACTTAAATGAAATTTTTAGATAATAAAGTATTTGGTAACAAAATATTAAAAAATAAAAATAATAAATCTTTAGATAAAATAGTGTCTGCTATGATATTATAATAATACCATTATAAATGGACATAGACATGGAAATAGACATTACTGTTATAAAATTATTGTAAAAATGCTCTTAATATTATAATTACGCTATTAAGAACTACCACACTACTATTAATATGTCATATTATTACGAAAACGTAATTACTAAAATAACATCAAGATATCATTACCAAAATGCAATTATAAAGATGCTATTTAAAAGACACAATTACTGAGACAGTATAATAAAGCTACCATCACAAAGATCTTCTAATAAAGACACTGCCATAAAGTCGCCCGTATAAAGATGATTCTATTAAAACCCTCTGATTAAGACGCTACCATTAAATCGCCATTATAAAGACACTATTAGACGGACACTAGCATTAAAGATACTATTGGACGGACACTAGTATTGAAGATACTATATTCGATGACCACTAGCATTAAAGATCAAAGGGACATCAGTATTAAGATATTATTAAAAAGATACCATTGAAGGGACACCGGTATTAAGATATTATTACAAAGACGCTCTCTTCTAAAGACGCTTCTATTAAAATGCTCCTATTAAGACGCAGCTATTAAAACGCTATCGTAAAGATAATACCACGCAAAAGACCACGCTATCGAGCCGCCATTATAAAATCATCATTATTAACCAGTTCCTTGGTATCGTATTACACGAGTTCGGACAATTTTTTCCCACCGATCCGATAGAACCCGTTGGAAATTTCGTCTGTGGAAAAGTATCCGCGTGACGAAAGTAAAAGAGACGATAAGAAGAAGGAAGAGCCGCCGCCGCCGCACACAGCCGGCTGAAAGCTGACGTCTGAGGAGGTAGAGACACCGCGAGCACTAACTAGCATCGCCCCGGGGCGATGTTCCACGGGTCGCCACGGTCTCCTCTCTCGGAGAATCTTGCTCCTCTCGTCAGATGGGATTTCCACGGCGGATCGCGTGAGCGACGACGAAAGAGAGAGAGAGAGAGAGAGAGACCGGGGCCACAGCCAGCCAGCCAGCCAGCCAGCCAGCGCGGTTTTATTCGCCGCGGCGCGCGGGCCGCATTAACGTTCATAAACTTTGAGCGTACCCGATGCCATATTTCAAGTTAATGAGCGCAATAAATTTATACGTCGCGGTGGACTGGCAAGGGAGACAGGGAGATTGAACGGCGAGAAAGAGGGTGGCCGGGTGACCCGGCCGAAGAACGGAACGGAGAGAAACACGGCTGCGCCGCGTTATGCTGCACCGCGAGAGAGTGTAGGCGGCCTCAGAAAAAACGAGAAAATCAGGAGACCGGTGAACCGCGGGAAAAACGTCGCGGCATAAAGATATCTTAACGAAGAATGGAGGGGGGAGCGAGGGGGAGGGGCAGGTACAAACCGTGACAGAAGTGGAATAGAAAAGAGAGGTGCGCGTTCACTGTGAAATGGAATTGCTTGAATTTTGGAGGAAATTATTTAGGGAGGTGGTATTAATTATGGTCTTGTAGGGGATTGTGATTTTTATAAATTAAGGGGAAAGAGAAGCTGCGAGCTCCGTGACGTTCGTGTTAGGATGTGACATAACATTTGTGGTTGCGTTGATGATAATATTAATAAAAAGTTATATTGACAATGTGATATTAATATTGTGATATTCATATCGTGGCACTAATAGCGATATTGTGATATTAATATCGTGATATTAACAGTGACATTAATATCGTAATATCGGCGGCGATATTAATATTATGATATTAACAGTGATATTAATATTGTGACAGTGGCAGCGACATTAATATTCTGTTATTAATATTGTGATATTAATATTCTCATATTAATAGCGATATTAATATCGTGATATTATTGACAGTAATATTAATATCGTGATATTAATATCGCGACACTAACAGTGATATTAATATTGTGATATCAACAGTAATATCAATATTGTGATATTAATATCATGATATTAAGAGTAATATTAATATTTTGATATCAATATTGTGATATTAATATCATGATATTAAGAGTAATATTAACATTGTAATATCAACGGTAATATGAATATTGCGATATTAACAGTAATATTAACATCAATATTTTAATTTAATAACACCATTAATACTAAAATTCTGCCATCAACAATAACCTTAATATCAAACCAAATATAATCAAACTAACTACAAACTAAATAGTACTATTAATAACAATACCATCAAATTACTAACACTATTAACAACAACGTTCCATTCCTAATACCAACATCCCTATCAACATTGTGCCATAAAAATACAACTGGCAGAACCCGATGGTGATTTTTCTCAGGTCCTATCCTGATGGTCGGTCTCGCAGGTGCGCGCCGGTAATACTTCTGCGCGCGGATGTACGGTAGAACCGTGCGGGCAGGAATAAAAGATGACCGGAGAAAGGTAACAAGAAAAAGTAATTGGAAATGAAACGAGTATTTTAGCCGGGTCGGGAAGGAAGTTCCGGGATTAAAATGGAAACAGGGTGGGGGAAGAGAATTATGAGACGGGCGGGGTGGCGAGCGCGCGCGAGGATGTTTAAAAATTGTACGCGTGAAATAGGGGGAAAATGGGTGAGGGTGGGCGTGCTGAGGTAGGGGGGTGAGGGGGGAGGGAAGGTTGGGAAAATTGAGGAAATAGAAGGTCGATTGGCGGAGGTAACAAGTAACGATAATTGGAAAGGAAAATAAAAATAGCCGGGAAGGGAGAAACGGCTGCTATCCGGGGAGGGGGGGGGGGGCAGAAATTAAGAAGGAAGCGGAAATATTGGCGCGGGATGGGGGAGAGAAGGTGAGAAGGCAGGAGGAAGAGGGGGGGAGGAAGGGCGGCCGTGGGTATGTACACCAGCGACCAATATCCGTTTTTATTAATAGAAATTCAATTGCAGCGGCGCGAGCCCCGCAATTCCCAGAAAATCGAATTATCCACGGCGAATTATCGAGAACACAGGATATCTGTACACCGTGCGGGCTGTGTCGAGCACCGTGTTTGCAGAGCTGTCGGCCCGTGTCGATAGAAAAATGTCCCGCGAATTTGCAACTGTTTTCCATTGTTCATTAGCGTTCCATCGTTTCAGATAAATTTGAAATAATTACTTTCCTAATGACAATGGAAATGTGATTAAGAGGGTTAAGGTAACGTTTTAAACTGTAGCACGATTTTTACTCGGTATTTATTTATAATACTATTTTCGTTCGTTGTAAATTTTATTTTATATACCTCGATTTATGACTGGCATTTTATCGAAATTCGTTCGATGAATTTTTGTGCAATATTCTGGATTAAGTTCTGATAAAATCAAAAATAGTATTCAAGAGAATATATATGTATTATACATTATATTGTATAGTAAATATTTTAATATATACTTTTGGTGCAATTTTTGTTCTATATAAATTATATTGAAGATAGTTTAATTTCATTCAATTCTATTCGATGAATGCAATTTAATAATGTGTATTTGTACGAGAATTTGTATTTAATATATTTTTATATTACAATTTTTGTATTTATATTATGATTTATATTGAATTAAATTTATGTTACAAATGATATAAATTCAGGTTACAATTTATATTGAATATAAAATCATATTACAATTTATATTCAATATAAATTCATGTTACAATTTATATTGAACATTAAATCATATTACAATTTATGTTCAATATAAAATTACATTACAATTTACACTGAATATAAATTCATAATACATTTAAACCTACAACTTGACGCTATATAAAAATCATTCTCCCAGCCTAAACTTCCCACAAAACAAACAAGAAAACTACATAAACAATAAAAATTAAAACGCAACCACACATTAAATAAAAACTCCAGAAGTTAAATAAAACCCCATAAGTTAAGTTAAATAAAAACTCCAGAAGTTAAATAAAACCCCATAAGTTAAATAAAAACTCGAGAAGTTAAATAAAACCCCATAAGTAAAATAAAACCCCGGCAGTTTCCTTTCAACAAGAAAACAGAGCCAATGATGAGAGCCGCGAAAAAAAAAAAGATCGAAGTCTACCTCCTCCACCCCTTGCATCGAAAGCTGGCGAAAACTCGCAAAAGGGCCGGCTTGTTTACGGCGGCCGCTCGTAAAACCCTGAAGAACTATCAAAGTCGAACGACGAGACGTCTGGCCGGTGATCTCCGTCCGAGACCGTTTGCCGATTACAAAAGGGATCCGTTGCGAAAACCGTCGCGTCTCGCATCGGCGAGAGGGTGCGGCGGCGGCGGCGAGGGCCGCCACAGCCTCGGGGCCGTATCTTTTTCTCGGGGAAAAACTTTGTGGCTCGCCGACCGAAATCCTTTTCCACCGAGACACCGTACAAGATTACTTTCTTTGTACAAGCGAAGTTCGTTTCCCTGCCGATGGCTCCGGTCGATTACAAAGACCGCCATTCGAAGCCCGGCCCCCTTTTGTGTCGCGGTTTCGCCGTTCCATCCGCGAAAGTCATACCACGTTCCTGCAATTTCTCCCTCTTTCTCTCTCTCTCTCTTTCTCTCTCTTTTTATTTCTCTATCTATCCCGAAACCTTTCGCCCTCCGCCTCTCCTCTGTGACAGGAATTAATCGGCGACGTTGACTGAAATTAATCGGCAAAGGGCCAGCGCTCGATTGGATATTAAAAACCGCGGTGGTGCGAATCGCGTGAAGTCGTTTAGCAGAATCTCTCGTTTAGGGTTTCTTTGGGGTTAAGGGTGGGGAGAAATAGATTTTTGATTTTGTAATGGGATAGAAATATTTTTTATGTTACAATGTAATGCAGAATTGGATGAAGGGAGGTTTTTTGAGGTGATAGGTGAATTTAGAAATAGCTCTTTTTAATAGCAATGTTAATATTGTTATATTGGTGGTGGTATTAGTAGTAATATTATAATATTAATATTGTGAAATTAATGGCGCTGTTAATAGTAATATTTTTAAGTTAATTGCGCTATTAACAGTAATATTAATATTAATGTTATGAAATTAATAAGGCTACTGATACCAATATTAATATAAATATTACGGAATAAATAGTATCTATTAATAGTAACATGAATATTAATATAGTAAAATTAACAGTGCTATTATAGTCAGACTTTGTCATCGAAAGAAATATCAATATTAATATCATAAAATCACTAGTAATATTCTAAAATTAATAACAACGTTAATAACAACAGTATAACACAGTAAAACAGTTCAGCTGCAATATAAAACTAAGAAGAACAAATAAAACAACAAAATAATATTAAATACCTAAAAAATACAAACACCTATAACAAATAAATTATCAAACATCTAAGTAGCGTCACTGTCCCGCCAAAAACACAATAAAAATACAAATACTAAAAGAGAAAAAGAAATGATTTAAATATCTAAAATCCACAATTTATTATATATACTTCCATGCTTAAATATTCACAATTTAATTCCAAACTGAATCGAACTAACAGCCACGCCTAACACGTAACCACTATAAATCCGGATGACCCGTCGCTAAACTACAGCAAAGGGTTCAAACCCCATAACATGTCCCGCGGTGGAACGACTGTATTCGAAAAGTCTGACGAGGCTGAACGTCTCCCCGTGAAGACATAAAGGAGGGTTGCCCATAAATCCAGGCTCGTTCGAAGGAGCGACGCGGCGCGGCTCGGCGCTGCGATTCGAGAAAGGGCTCGCGGCGGAAAGTGACACACGGCCTAGAGAGAGAGAAAGAGAGAAAAAGAGAGAGAGAGAGAGAGAGAGAGAGAGTTGAGGAGACGATGGCCAGACGATGCGAATTCATTAAAGCAAATTACTTAGGCGCGGGCTCAAACAAGGAGAAAAGAGAGAGAGAGAGGCCCAAGCTCGATGTAATAAAAGGGTGCTCTCGGTTACCCTTTGTTAACGTCACGGTGCAACTCGTACGTTCGCTTAAGCACTCGCTAATACATCCGCCGAGACAGAGCCGACGCCCGTGAGCCGTTCGCGGATCCCGCCGGTGATAATGAATAGCGACAACTCCATAAACTAACTCCTCTCGAGGGGCGCGCAGCGTGGAACGCGCCCGCGGAACTCGCCGTGTTTTCGACGCGAGGCAGTGACGAGCGCGCCGATACGGGGTGTCGCGGAAATCCTGGAATGATTTCAGATAGCTGGGACGATTTTAAGGGACTTTTTCCTTCGCGAGAATGTTGATCGAGGCACTGTTAACGAGTTATGGTGTTCTTTTCGCAAGTGTCGCGGTTTTGAGGCGGCTGGGTACCAGTTATGGTTGAAGTTTGGGTCGTCACACGATAGTGATTTTTGAGGTGATTTGGAAAAATATTGTCCTTAGCAATAATATTTCTTAAGGCGTCGTTAATTAATTATAGTATTCTTTTTATGGCTGATGAATAACGGTTATAATACAAATGCGGTCGAACATGGTTAACGGGGTTAGATTGACAGGAACTAGATAGCGACTATAGCAAAAAGAAAAAATTTTGGTTTCTTTTTTATAATTTTAGCATGGGTGGATAGCTGAGTTTTTTCTGATTAAAACGAGTCCAAACACGATATACATCGCATAAGTTTAAGCTGTATTTAGATGAATTAATAAGCAATCTACAGGGTGGGTCGCGTAAATTACGTATCTAGCGTAACTTTCAAGCTACGCCTTTTATAAATAAAATTGTTAAACACACTGCTTTAAAGATCATATCAAGCATCTTACATATAGAATGGTTTCTAAGATTTCAAGATCGATTAATATAAGATTAAAAATGCTATACAAGTAACATGACTCACCCTGTATAATAATAGGCTCGTCGATGAACATGGTCCGATTTACGTCGTGTTTGGACTCATTTTAACGGAAATAATCTCAGCTATCTGCTGATATAATAATTGTAACAGTCACACAAAAATCATTAAAAATAACGTAATTTATCTTGTAAATTTAACCATACGCGATCAGCGTAAAAATAAATCGAAGTCGCTCCTTTTTCGAGGGTAATGGAACAAGGGTAGTTTCCCGTCACCCTGTATGCGCACGGTATATGCGCCCCGCGAAACTGTGAGATTAGAACTGAAACGCGGGCGTTTACATTCCGGCGAACTATAACGACTGCACAGAAATGCAATTCCGTGCCGACAATGCGAATACACGATCCGGATAAGCGACTTTTCAACCGGGCGCTGTTGGATCGCGTTCGCGGAACCGCCAGCGAAAATAATCTAATGATGCACGCCGCGCATGGGGTCTTGAGGGTTTCAGACTTTTGCGGAATTGAATTTGAGAGGATCCTTGCGCCGCGGATGCTATCTCGTTATTTTTATAGCTTTTTCACGTGTCGTTAACATTTCAGGGAAATTTTCGTGCGTGTATTTCATTGAAATTTAAATTTATCATTTGATTAAAAGAAAGTATTATGGTGGAGTATGCGATTATATTGCTATGATTATTTTGCTATGATTATATAGCTATGATTACATTGCTATGATTATATTGCTATGATTATATTGATATAATTATATTGATATAGTTATTATATTGCTATGATTATATTGCTATGATTATATTGCTATGATTACATTGCTATGATTATATAGCTATGATTACATTGCTATGATTACATTGCTATGATTACATTGCTATGATTACATTGCTATGATTATATTGATATAATTATTATATTGCGTGATTATATTGCTACTTTATTTTATTCAGTAGATATGACAAATAATAAAAGATACGAAAATAAAATTAAGATAAAAAGTTAAGAAATATAATGAATATCTAAAATTCGATGTTTTAATAAATATATGTGTTTAATTAAATTGAAAGTAAATATCATAGTGACGCACTTGAAATATATTGCTTTGCTATTACTGTTGCAATAGTTGCATTTATTGTATGTAATCAGAGTTGGGTAAAAAGTAATCTGAGCAACGACTAATAGTTATGACTAACCTAAAAGCGTATTCATAATTAATAATTTCGATCACTAGAAAATAAAGTCGTAAAATTGTATTCATGATTAGTCATTTCGATTATTAAGCAACGACTTCAAGTAAACCAAACTTAAGTAATCAAATAATCATGATTAATAAATAACTCAAGTAATCGAAGCAAAAATAATCCTTCACCATGATTAACACAGTAATCATTAATCCTATAATTATTACTGCTTCTAATAACGATTAGATAACCTAGACAATATGGTATTATAGTTGTTAATAATTTTGAACAGTTTTCAGGGAATCAGCCGATTAATATATTTTTTTAATTTACAATATAAATAACATTTTTAATACATATATTGTATATACAGTATAACGTACATAAAATCTAGTTCCATTACTTAAATCCCGAGAATCAATATTAAATCCTCCACTTCAAAAAATCAGCTGAAATCACATACTCTCTTACTTAAAGTCTCTTTAATTTAAACAAATTACATTCCACCGGAGCGTTGCAGCATTGGTCCACGTCTAATTTATCAATTTGCCACGTTATCGCTGCGATCTCGGCGTTCCCAGCGAGAACAACGTAATTCCAGCGAATTTCGAACTTCCTGAAACGCGGGAAAAAGAGAGCGAGCGCGCGCGAGAGAGAGAGAGAGAGGGGGGGGACGTTATTCGCCGGTGTGGCCACGTGAAACCGAGAAATCGGCCTCCGCGGCTCGATGATTCCGCGCGGCGTACACGCAACAATAGGCGGAAACGTCGAGCGTCACAAAAGGAGCATTACAAGGGAGAGAGGGAGAGAGAGAGAGAGAGAGAGAGAGAACCGTCCGGCCGGGTCGGGCCGGATAGGAACAACCGGTGGCCCGATAAAGAATCGGGCCGAATCAAGGGTCTCTCGAAACGCTCCCTCCTCCCCCCGTCTGTCCTCCTACACAAGCCGGGAGAAGATCGCCGGATAGTTACGGTGTCTAGTCGTTGTAATTGGACGTCCGCGGAAAACCTGTTGCCGCCGCCCGCCGCCGCGATCGATTTGATTTTTCGCGAGGCACCCCCTCTCTCTCTCTCTCTTCACCCCCTCCCCCCAGAAACCCTCTTCCATCGCTCTTCCCGCGAAATTTCCCGAGGCTTTATTCCCGTTCGACGCGTCTCGTTTTAATTGCGTCGACTGACTGCTCGTAAATGGACATGGCGCACGACTAATTGGATACAGACACCGGTGTGCGCCTCTCTTCTGCCTTGATTAACGCGGAATCCTGTTCCCGCGAGCCATTTTTTTCTCCCCCCATCGATGCGCGCGAACCGCGCCGCAGGAAATTTCCAAAAATCGCGACGCGAGAGCGTATCGATTCTTTCTCTGATCGGCTTTCCTTTACGCCGATTAACGCGACGTTACACGTTTCAACGGCGAATTTTAATAATGTTGTTCCGCGCGCGCGTATCCGATCCGGAGCGTTCTCTTTTTTTTTGGCAGGAAGCCGCTGCTCGGTCGCGGAATATGGATTTTAATCGCGAGCGTGTTCGGTACTCTGTCCATGGATTTTTGCGTTTGACCCTTTGACGTAGTTTAACGAGCCGCGTCGGGGATTTTTGGTAATAGGCTGTTAGGCGGGTATGGTGTTCTTTATGCTGTGGAAAGGTCCCTTTTATGTCACTTTAATGTATCGACATTTGAAGAAATAATTTCAGTTTTGTTGCAAGATGATTTAAATATTTTGATTATGCGAAAAATTATAAATGAATAGATGATAGGACAAAATAAGGAGCAGTATAAATTTTTGTGTTTGTTAGTTATCACTGTGCTGACGTTGCAATTTTTAATGAAACTGTTTTAATATTGACAAGAATAGTTTCATTCTTTTATCATTGACATTATTCTGAGAATTTATGCAATTCTAATACTAATTAAAGCTTTTTATAATATCATGAGAAGACACCCCTCGCAATTTTAATTTAAATCGAAGCTATAGTCTGCAAGAAAAGAATGCTTCACATAAAAATTAATGCAATTAATTCTAATACTAGCTAAACTATTTTACATCGCAATGGAAAGACTTTCCTTACAATTTCAATCATGTCTCGACCAAAATATCAAATAGAAATGTGCAATTAATTGCTCGAAAATCGTCCAAAAATCCCGAAAAACGCCTGCTTTATCAGCTTCAAAATTGAAAAGTTAAATAATTCCAGTAACTTTAATCGAAATTAACACGACCACCGTCTTTAAAGAATTAACCTAAAACCTACAAATAACCCTTATTTCATAATCTTGACTTTTTCAGTCAAGTAACCCTTATTTCATAATCATCGCATCCATAAAGCCGCTTCCATGAAAAATTGTTCCATATATTCCTTCTTACCCAAAAAATAAATAAAAATAAATAAAAATAAATAAAACAAATAAACTTAAAAAAAACGAACAAACGCTATCTTGCAATTCCTACATAGCAATGTTTGCCAGTTGCTTCCAGAGAGCACAGCTTTCGCAACACGTCTACCGCGAATCAGCTCACGGCTAAATCAACGACTACATACTTATAAATCAATCTTCCACGAATAAATCAATGAACAATCGCGAAGGAACCCGAGCGATCCGTCAATTAAATGTAGGGCAAGCGTCTAGCAACGGTACACGCGTCTGCGATCGCGACATTCGGATCTCGCGCGTCGGCCTAATTAATGCCGCGCGCGCGCGCGCGGCCGATAATAGCGTCCGAAATCGTCACGGTCAGACAATGACTGGAGGAGGGGCCGCGATAATTGGGCCGATGAAACGATAAAGCCCGTGTCCCGGAGATTATATTGTAAGTGGTGCACGCCCGTGTCGCGGTATATACGCGTATCGTGTACATGTATATGCAAATGATTATTAATTATTATCGGCGTCGGGAGAGCGTTGTTGTCGCCGCGCAATCCCGCGGATCGATCGCCGCCATGAATTCTCGTAGACCGATGCCCGATGATAAAGTTTAATTAAGGATCGCATTAACGCACCGCGGATAGAAACGCGTATCGGGGGGGGAGGGGAGAGGGAGAGGGAGAGGAGGGAGGGGTTGGGCCCCTCGGCCCGGCTGAGTGAGCGGTTAGCAAGCAGGTGCACGGATAATTATACGTTTTCCTCCTATATCGTCCCATGCTACCGGAATAATTAAGCAAAACTGATGAGCGCTGCTCGCCCGGCATCTACCCCTATGCTACTCTCTCTCTCTCTCTCTCGCTCTCTGTCTCGCTGTGGAATCTCTCTCTCTTGCTTGTGTCTCGGTTTTCTATTTTTCTATCTCAATCTCTCTCTCTTTTTCTCTTTTCGTTGTTTTAATACTCTTTGTATTTGTTTCGTTATTTCTTTCCCTTCGTAATCTCTCTTCCTTTGTTCTCCTTTGTTCATTTATCTCTGTTTTTTAATTTATTTTTCCATTTCCATTTCTCTTTGCCTCTCTTTATCTGCGTGTCTTTTTCTATTTTTGTTTCCAATGCAATCTATCCTCCTTTGCCTCTCTCTCTCTCTTTCTCTCTTTCTCTCGCTCTTATTTAGATATTCGTCACTCTCTTCCTTTCAATTATTCGTCTCTCATTCTTTTAACCCTTCGCACTCGAGTGGCGACTCTGAGGCGCCACTAAAAATTGCTTATTATTTCTCGAAATAATTTTAATAGTATCAGTAACTCGGTTATATTTAATGATTGTTAAAATAACAAGTGTCATACTTGATAATAAACTCAATGTCATATGCACAAATCGCAATAAGTCGTATAAAGTAGAAATATCGGAGATCGAAGAATATGTTTAAAATATAATGAAAATAGCTTCGAGTGCGAAGGGTTGAATACTCGTCTCTCATTCTTTTAAATATTCGTCTCTCATTCTTCTAAATATTCGTTCCTTATTCTTCTAAATATTTGTTTCTCATTGTTTTAAATAATCGTCTCTTTTTCTTATTTAAATATTCGTCTCTTTCTCATTAAATTATTCATCTCTCACTCTCTTTCTCTTTTAATTATTTGTTTCTCTCTCATTTAATTATTCGTCTCTCTCTCTCTCTCTTTCAATTATTTCTCTCTCTCTCTCTTTTAATTATTCGTCTTTCTCTTTCTTTTAATTATTATCTCTCTCTTTCTTTTAATTATTCGTCTCTCCCTCTCCCCCTTAATTACTTGTCCCCCCCCCTCTCTCCTTCCATTCTGTGTCTCCGTCTCGCCCGACGACCGCCGGCCGGCAGTTTCGTGAATTTTTAATTTGTTCGCCGATGCGCCGCCGCCGCCGCCGCGTTCACCCTCCAAATTAACGTTGTTAATGCCGACGAACCTGCGCGTTCCGCCGGGCTTATTGGCGCGTCAATGATAATTACGCTCGGTTAACCGGTTAACTCGCCGCGGAGTAATCGTTTGTTGACGGGCCGCTGCTTCGCGCTTACTCTCTCTCTCTCTCTCTCTCAGCCTTTTTTTTCTATGTGGCTCTCTCTCTCTTTTCTCTCTCCCTTTTTCTATATATCTGTCTTTCTTTTTTATATATTTCTCTTTGTCTCGTTCTCTCTCTCTCTCTCTCTCTCTCTCTGTCTCTCTCTCTCTCTCTCTCTCTCTGTCTCTCTTTCTCTTTCTTTTGTTCTCAAGTAAATGTTCTCTCTTCAACTAAATTTGTTGCCAAGTGGATCACTATTAAATCACACTTAACATCCTTTCTATTATTTAAAAGTGAAGCTTAACCCCTTCCACTATAATAACGAGTCGGACTCGTGGTGAAGATTCCATGTAAATTCTACTAAATATGAATACTATTAATTTATTTTGAGATCAAATG
This sequence comes from Augochlora pura, assembly GCF_028453695.1. Classification (NCBI taxonomy): domain Eukaryota; kingdom Metazoa; phylum Arthropoda; class Insecta; order Hymenoptera; family Halictidae; genus Augochlora; species Augochlora pura. Next base: position 6,555,145 of record NC_135776.1, on the reverse strand, counting down.
GAATTTTTGCTATTATCAAAGTTTAAAAACAGAAGACAAATAGAGACAAAGCAAGAAAAAACAATTATCTATAATTAAGGAAAATGTTAAGGGCAAATAAGGGCTAATAAACGCAACGCGAAAGGAGTCGTAGTGCAAGGGGTTAGATTATATTTAACTTCCTATTATTTAAAAGTGAAGCTTAAAAGTGTCTTTTACAGAAGAATTATAGCAATTTCCAGTATCACTGCATTTCACATTTTAATTCGTCCTAAATTATCCTCAAATTAACTTTTTAACTCGTACCATATGAACCTTCAAGAACCCACATTATCAAGTTCAATTAACCCTTTGCACTCGAATGGCATCACTAAAATTATTACAGCACGTTCCAAAATAATTATTACATTACGTGAAATTATATTTCAAAAATTATTGAAAGTATAACTGTTGTCGTACAAATAATAATATTCAATCACATACGAATAAAATATATTTTGTAATACAAAATGGAAATGATACATATCAGAGAAGTTATTTTAGAATTACAGTTAAATGGCTTCGACTGTAAAGGGTTAATAAACATAATCTCTCAAGTGGCAGTTAAATAATCGTTACTGGATCAGTAGAAATGAATCTGTTCCTATCATTTAATCTTCTACACATTTTCTGTAATTAAAATAAAACATACTACATTACTATAATCAAATCTGCTCCGAATTGATGATTCGAAAGAGTTAAATCGATGAGTTCGAGCAGGTTGCTGATAAAACTCAGCCAACGGTGAGCCTATTTAAATTTCTCAAGTATCGCTGCGCTAGTTCTTTTGAAGAACGCGACGTCAGAGAGAGAGAGAGAGAGAGAGAGAGAGAGAGAGAGAAAGAGCGGGAGAAAAAGAAAAAGAGACAGAGAGAGAAAGAGAGGGGGGGAAGAAGTTGTTCGGAATTTTAAAAAGCAATAATTACAAGCTTCGTGTAGCTCGAGCGTGTAATAACCGGTAGACAAGCGTGCGCATAAAAGCAGCGGCCTCTAATCACGCTAGAAAACGAAATCCAACGAGAGCCATTTGCATCAGGCTTTTCTTATTATCGTCGCTGTATCTATATATACGTCCAAGCACGGTAGAGGTACTCTCTTCCTCTTGAAAACGGTTCGCGTTCGGTCGCTAATGAACTCGTTGAGGGATCAAGCAAATTATACGCGCGTATGCCAAGCTTGCTGACGCAGGTGCGCGTGGGCCGTGGCAGCGTTTTCATAAGGAAAACGAAAGTTTAGGTATTTGCAACCGCGTCGATCGGCGTGGCGTTGACATCTTGATGGAAACGCGTAATTGTCTGTCGACTGAAATGTGATTCTGTGTCGTGTCGAATTGATCGAGAAATATAATTATATGTCAGGTGTAATTATAGGCGAAATCAGATTTAGCAACGAATATGTTTATGAAAGTCGATGAATTAATATTGAGAATTAATGTTGTAATATCGTGGAATTCAATGTTGTTGTTAATAATTGTTCGATGGTTATTAAGATGATATATTGAAAACCTTTCGATATATTAGTTTAATATAGAATTGTATTATTTATTGTTTGTCGAACCTAGTTGTGTAATAGATAGAGTTGTATTTCAATTATAATTATTCGTCGTATTTTGTGATATATTAAATGGAATTATATATGAAGGTATATTGTATATTAAATGTCTATTTGTTAAAGGCTGTATTAAGAACAATTTTACATTTTTTATGCATTTTTAA
>NC_135776.1:6551665-6553312 GCF_028453695.1 Augochlora pura | reverse complement strand
TAAATCCTGTTAAATCATATTTTATGTATATTTTATGACGAACATAGTCTTGCATTTAAAGAGTTACAGTGGCTTTATTGTAACGATTCTATTTTTAAAATTATTTGATAATCCTCTGTCTTATTATAAATTATATTTTCATAATTCCATCTTATTATAAATCACATTTATACACTTACATCTTGTTATAAATTATATTCTTACAATTTCATCTTATTATAAATTAAATTCTCACAATTTCATCTTATTATAAATTAAATTCTCACAATTCCATCTCATTATAAATTACATTCACATAATTACATCTTACCAAAAATCTAATTTCTATAATTTCATCCTATTACAAAAGCCACAAAGAGACCTTAACATAAAAGAAAATAATGATAAACCATTGTAATACAAATTAAGGTAAACACTAACAAGTAACAAGCAACAAGCAGCAAGTAACAATCTCAACCGAGAAAGAAAAATCAGGTCCTCCGTTCGTAAAAAGTTATTGCCTTTCGAAAAACGTCCGACCATTAACCGGAGTCGTTCTTACACATCGTTCACTTGTTACACATCGTTCTTGCAGCGTGCCGCGGCGATGCGGTTCGTTCATGAAAACGAATGAACGCGCCCCTGCGCGAGACACAAGGCGGCCATTAAAAGTAAATGGAATTCCTCGAAGAATCGTCACCGTGCAATTAAATTTCGCAGTCTCGCGGATCTGTCAGTTTCCGGTTCGAACGGGCCCCGCCGCGTCCCCGTTAACGACGGCTCTGAATATAAATTGACTCGGCTAACTTCATAGATACGTGACAGTCCAATTACTGTATGATAATATTTTGTAATAACCGTATTCCCTGGCGCCACTGGTTTAACCCTATCCCTCTACCTTTATCTTTCTTTATCTTTCTCTATATCTTTTTCTGCCGTTTTTCTCTGCTGTCTTTCTTCCTTTATTTCGAGCTTTTGTTTTCTGTCTCTTGCTCTATGTTTCTTTTCTTAGCTCTCTCTTTCTCTCTGTCGCTCTTTCTCTATTTTTTTCTCTATCGCTCTCTTTTTCTCACTTGATCTCTCGCTTTCTATTTCTCTCGTTCTCTCGCTTTATGTTTTTCTCGCTCTCTTTATATTTTTATCTTGTTCTCTCTCTTTTTCTTTCTCGCGTTGTCTCTTTCTCTTTCTTTCATTCTCGCTCTTTTTGGTTCTCTCTTTATTTTTCTGTCGCGCTGTCTCCTTTCTTTATTATTCTGTCGCGCTGTCTTCATCTTTCGTTCCTTTTCTCTCTAACCTTGTCTCTCTCTTTCTGTCTCACGCTATACCTTTCTCTCTTTCTTTCTCTCTCGCGCTCTGTGTTTCTTTCTTTCTTTTTCTGTCGTGCTGTATCTTTCTTTCTCTCGCTTTGTCTCTCTTTCGCTTTGTATCCCACGATTTCTGTCTCTCTCTCTCGCTTTGTCTCTCTTTTGCTCTCTCTCTCTCTCGCTTTGTCTCTCTTTTGCTCTCTCTCTCTCGCTTTGTCTCTCTTTTGCTCTCTCTCTCTCTCGCTTCGTCTCTCTTTTGCTCTCTCTCTCTCGCTTTGTCTCTCTTTTGCTCTCTCTCTCTCTCGCTTTGTCTCTCTTTTGCTCTCTCTCGCGCGCTTTGTCTCTCTTTTGCTCTCTCTCTCTC
>NC_135776.1:6528792-6551565 GCF_028453695.1 Augochlora pura | reverse complement strand
TGTCTCTCTCTCTCTCTCTCTCTCGCTTTGTCTCTCTCTCTCGCTTTGTGTCTCTTTCGCTTTGTGTCTCTCTCTCGCTTTGTCTTTTTCACTTTGTCTATCTTTCGCTTTGTGTCTATCTCTCGCTTTGTGTCTCTCTCACGCTTTGTCTCTCTCTCTCTCTCTCTCATTTTACCTCTTTCCTTCACTTTGTCTGTCTTTTTTTCTCTCTCTCTTTCCCCGACCCCGTCTCGAAGGATCCTCGCCAGGTATCCTAACGAGGCGACAGTCCCGCCGCCGCAACGGACGCAACGTAAACACCGGCAACATTTTCGATGTAACAACCGCGAGATACATAATTTCAGATAGTCGAAGGACCCTAACACCGGCTAGTAGAGTTGTTTTCTCGAAGAGAGCTCGATCACACCGTCGTCGTCGTCGTCGTCTCGCTTCTCAGCTCGGTTATCCGCGTAACGCGTTCTCCCGATCTTGCACGCCGGCCGTTATAAACGCCGGCTGCAACAAAGTAACAATAACGAGATACATAATCTAGATAATGAGAAATAATGCTCCTGTATCTCGCGCTCGCGCGGAATGGGAACCAAGGCGAACAGGAGCAAGAGCAATCGTTGCTCGTTTATTATTTACTAATGGCACTTCTCGCTCGCGTGTCAACCTTTATTTCTTTCTTTTTCATTCTTTCTTTCTTTCTTTCTTTTTTATTCTTCTTGCTCCACTCTCCATTGATTTATTAACGATACTCTCGTTTTAGATCCTAGATAATGTTCGTTTGGTCTCTCGTTCGATCGACGTAATTAATGTCGGATTTATACAGTCGTTCGTTTTTATGCGACGAGATATTTAACACGAGCTTTTCTGTAAGTAATCACCTGCGAGTTAGCGTACGCGGTTGTTCGTGAGAATATGTTCGTGGGAACGTTGTAATAGTTTATTAGTGATTTCAAGATACGAGATGTAATTATTACTGATTTTATTATGTGGTTGGTCTGTGTACGAAGCATTTTTTGATCGATGAATTAAATTTCTTTCTTTAGATTTTTATCAAATAATGAGAGTCTGTATAAATGTTCGCAGTTGCATTATTAAATAGCACGTGTAAATTACTTGTAAAATGTAATAGTAATTATAAAATAATATTTCTAAAATGTAAAGGGACTTGTACAGTATTTACAAAGCATTTATAAAATTTGAAAGTACTTGAAAAGCATTTATAAAATATAAAAGTGTTTAAAATATGTCAAAGTATTCGTAAAATGTAAAAATATTTACGAAATGTATTGGGAGAGTGTAAAAATATATTTTAAATGTGTAAAGGTATTTATAAAATGTCAAAACATTTTTAAAATATAAAAATATCAAAAATTTCTAAATGTAAAGGTATTTATAAAATAAAAAGATATAAAGGTAACTATAAAATATAAAAATACTTTAACCACGTAAAAGAGCAATGCACATACTAATAAAAGGATTTTAAACGCGTCCGACAATTAATATTCGTTTAAAAACGCCCCACAGAATTTATAACATCGTATTGAAACTCCAAACGTAACAACAACTGGAACAATAACAATAAATCCAGTAAAACCATGGGAAAAGTATTGGTAACATTACAGAAATCCGATTATCGCCTTGTAATGCTTGCAACAACGATACACCGGTAATATCGATAGACACGCGTTTATCGTATCATTGCGCGAGACCGTTTAATTCACGAATCGCCGGTATATAACATTAATCCGACCAGCAATATTATTTAAGAGCAATAACAGGGTTGTTTAACGATGCAACGCGAATTATTCAATAAGCAGATTTGTTTTGCCGTCCTGCATGCATCCCCATAACCAACACCCTGTCGGGCACAGGGTGGCGAATACAAAAAAATTATAGTGCGCCCGACGAAACGAATACAGTTAACCCCGATTTCGCTCGCGCGTGCGCGCTTCATCGACTATTAAATAATAAATCGATAACGCAAGCTAATAATACGCTGATTTGCGAAGAGTCGCGGATAGAGAGAACACTATGATGGGAATCGGGGAAACCGGCGAGATTATGCGATCGAAAAATTGGCGAAATAATCGTCGATTTTTACGAGATTGTGTTAGCAATTAATTTATTACAATAATTTCGCTTTTTGTATTTTTTAACCCTGTTGTGGCGTTTCGAGTCTCTGTGATCGAATTTATTATCTTGTATATTATTATATTTTGTTTTATTATTATTTTAGGTTACTTTATATATTTTAGAATATTATTTATCTTTGGAATTGTCTTACTTTACATATTGTTAATTAATCTGTCCTAATAGTTTGTTTAATTTTCTTAGTTTTTAAAATTCTTTTATGGCTATTCAGATTTATATGGCTTTCCTGTATAAATAAATTAAACTAAATTATATAAATTTCAATTAAATCGAGCTAAGTTAAACTAAATTAAATTAAATCGAGCTAAGTTAAAGTAAATTAAATTAAATCGAGCTAAGTTAAATTAAATTAAATTAAATCGAGCTAAGTTAAACTGAATTAAATCGAACTGAGTTAAATTAAATTAAATTAAATCGAACTGAGTTAAATTAAATTAAATTAAATTAAATTAAATCGAACTAAGTTAAATTGAATTAAATCGAATTGAATCGAGCTAAGTTAAACTAAATTAAATCGAATTAAATCGAGCTAAGTAAAATTAAACCAAATTAAATTAAATCGAACTGAGTTCAACTAAACTAAATTAAATTAAATCGAACTGAGTTAAATTAAATTAAATTAAATCGAACTAAGTAAAATTGAACTAAATCAAATTAAATCGAGTTAAGAGAAGCTAAATAAAGTCGAATTAAATCAGTTCAGTCTGAATCGTATTAAATTCGAGTAAATGATATCGACTCGATCTAAGCCTCACGAAATTGAATAAAACGATTAATCATTTTAATCAGCGTCCTCTGTCAAATGGGCGTTCGATTGTGAAATTTTCGTGCATAACTAACGGAAACAGTGTATGTTTCCGGCTCGCCGTAATTCCACGGGAAGAACAAGACTTCCCCCCACCTCCGCGCGTAGTTCTTGTTCAATAAATTATCCCCGGGCTTCGCTCCACTTTGAATTGCATTTTCGATGTTATTAGCGTTGCACAAGCGCGGAGAAACGCAATGTTCCAGAGCACGGCCCCGGGAATTTATAACTCGGCGTATGCATAATTCCATTATAAATTAAACACCATCGAGATGCGATGCAGAAGCCCGGCCGCGCGCGGGTAGCTTCTGTTGCTATCAGTTATCTGGGCGGTGCTAGTTGCCGCGGTAATTAAGAGCGCGGTTGATCAACTACGAAAATTTTGTAGTGGTTAATTTACTTTGTGCGCTGCTAAGATAAATTCCCTGTATACATATTGTATGTATAATATGGATGTATACGTGGACATGTATAGTCGCGATGTTAATTCACTCGCGTTGTATTTACCGAAGCGCGGACTGCGGATAGTTCTCGACTCCCCGCGGTTTTGGAACAAGATAAAACGAATTTGTTCTATTTCGCAATTTATTGACAGCTTTAGAACTGTGTTTTATCGGGGCCCACGCGATCAGAGGGAAATATTGTTGATCGGTTGGTGCAACAATTATATGCAGCGAGTGAAAGGCTTTCATGGAATTCATTATGAAACTATACATTAATAAATTCATTAAGAGACTGTGAGAGTTTATAGTTATTAATATTAGAACACAATCGAATTGAAAATGGGGTACGTGAATATTTTTATTACCTTGCCAGAAGTGGATTTGTTTAAAGCTTGTGCAATGGTTGTTATAATATATGCTTGTATAAGAACGATTATTTAAATATTTCTAGTGAATAGATTTGTGTAATTTCGCGAATTGTAGTTTTAGTATTAAAGCATGAATAAATAGGTAAATTAATTGTGCTTTCGTAGTGTATAAACTATTTTATTTCTACGGATTTTTGGCATTAGTTATGAAAATGAGAATTATTATAATGATTCGCAGTCTAGTTATTTAGTTTTCTCAATTTTAAAAATAGCAACGAAGAAATTAATTCAAAGAGAAGTTAAATTGTATATTTTTAGGATAATTTCAAAATGAACGATATTTATTGTATTATTATAATAATTATAATATTATATTGTAGTAATAATAATAATAAGAAATCTTAAATAAATTGAACAACGCAGCGAGCCAATTTTTCGCCACGATGTTTATTGTATTATTATAACAATTATAATATTATAATATAAATAATATTAAAAGATCTGAAATAAATTGGACAACGCAGCGAGTCAATATTTCGCCACGATGTTTATTGTATCATTATAACAATTACAATATTATAATATAAATAATATTAAAAGATCTGAAATAAATTGGACAACGCAGCGAGCCAATTTTCCACAGTTGATTCACTTCGCGCGGCGAGTAAGGAAACGGGACCTGTTACACGTCCAGCAAGAATTTCATATTTCCACGGACGGAACAGTATTCCCGAGTCTCGTCGGGAATCAAGTCGGATCCCACCGTATCGCGGACTTTTTCCCGGCCACCCTCTTATCCGGGATTCGCGATGCAAAATCCTCGGCGATGTATCAACATTCCCTGTGCCCATAGACTCGTGTATAGCCATGGCGTAACCCCGGGATCGTGGCACGGCCGTGGAGAAAAGCAGCAGAAGAGGAGGAGGAGGAAGGGAAAAAAAATAAGAATTCGAGGGCGGTTCCAAGGATGGAGGATCGTGGCCGTAGATAATGCTGCAACATTTTCGTGGAGACACACGGAAAAACCGCGACCGAACGTGGAGAAAACATGCGCGCCGTTCGATAAATAATGTAGACGAGACGAAAGCTCGCGTGGGCTGAATGGTTCGAGGGGTTAGGGGGCTCCTCTCTATGGGAAACGAAATTTATGCGAACGGGGACATTCGGCGAGATGTCGGAGACTATGTTTATAGCGATTTGGCGCGCGTGGTAAGTGCTGGATTTTTATTAATTTTATTTAAGGGCAGTCGAGTCGAGTTCGAATTCTTTTTAATTTAGATTTGCTTGAAATTATTGCAATTTTTAATTTTAAAGTGCTCTTTCTGTTATGAAATTATTATTATAATAATTATTATTGCCGGAGGCTTCGTTTATGGTAATTTTAATAGGACAAGTGGTAAGTGCTGGATTTTTATTAATTTTATTTGTCGGTACTCGATTCGCGTTCGAATACTTTTTAATATAGTTAGCTTGAAATTATTATGATTTTAATTTTAAAGTGCTCCTTCTATCATGGAATTATTATTGTAATATCAACTATTGTCGCAGGCATCATTTATGGCACCTTGATTCCTCTTCCCCTACCAACGAAACACAGAGTCCCCTCTTTCCTCTTTTCGTTGCGTAAAGTTCCGCTCGCGTGACATCGTCGAACGTCGAAAAGACGATCGGTTAGGCTGATTTAGGGAACAGGTGGGCCGTCGCGCAGGTTCGGGAAACAAGAACGTTCGCGGGAAAAGGGCGGAGGTGCCACGCCGTGTACTGTACGCCGTATAAAGCCGACGTCGGTCTCGTTGCCGACGCAGATTTGCTTTACGAGGACAAGCAGCTTAGCCGGGGCCCCTCGAGCGGACATAATTCATCCGGCGCGTCTCTTTGCTCCGCGCGACATGCGAGAGCCAACGGAAGAAACTCTCGCGCGCGACAACCCTTATTTATGGAATCGCAGCTGCCTCGCCGGACTCCCCCTCTCCCAGACTTTCTAACGCTGTTAGGCGACGCGACGCGGAAATCAATCGCGCTCGAACCGAGTCGAACGAAAGAAAATCTCGTGGAAAATCGTGGAAAATCGTGGAACGCGAGTTTCGCCGGCTAGACTATTTGGCTAGAGTATATTTTGTCGGCTAGACTGTATTTCGTTGGCTAGACTATATTTTGTTGGTTAGACTGTATTTCGTCGGCTAGACCTGTTTATCTTAAGTTATTATAGTTTGCAGTAGCAAAGATTTAAGGATTTTCTGGCATTTTCTGTTGCAGAATTTCGACCAATTTTTACCTCGTTTCTTCAAGCTCTTTATTCTATTTTATATATAATTTTATATTGTGATAATGAACTTTTCTTTTCGAAGTATTATGATAGACTATATTTAAAAAATGTACCTATTATAAATAATTCGTAATAGATTTATATTCTTATAATTTGTCGCAGAATTTCGAGCAATTTTTACTTCGTTTCTTCAGACTTTTCATCTTATTTTATATATTATGTTATATTATGTTAATGAACTTTTCTTTTGGAAGTATTATTATAGACTGTATTTATAAGATGTGTAGATATTATAAATAATTTGTAATAGATTTATATAGCACTTATATCTTTATAATTTCAAGGAGTTTTTGTCATTCCTTGTTGCAGAATTTCGAGCAATTTTTACTTCGTTTCTTCAGGCTTCTTGTGTTATTTTATATATTATTTTATGCTAGGTTAATGAGCTTTTCTTTCGAAGGTATTATTATAGACTGTATTTAGAAAGTTACTATACTACTGTCGTTACTATAAATAATTCGTAATAGCTTTAAATAGCATTTATATCTCCTATATATTATTAAATAACTTGTACAAGTTTATACATCGCTATAGATTATTACCCACGCAGTACGTATAACACTTCATTATTTATTTAGTCATACAATAAACACAAAATTAATATTTTTAATTCATGCTATTGTATGACAATACTTCCTTATTAGAAAGAAGCAATTAAACAGATCATTCCCTACTATAAAAATTCATCCCCAAATATATTAACCCTTTGCACTCAAATGGTGACTCTGTGGCGACTACAATTATTCTATCGCGTACGATAATAATTTTTATAATAATTATAATAATTAATTTATAAAAAAGTTGAGATTTAAAAAAATTGTTGGGTAGTGAAATTGTTGCTACAAATCGCAAGAATCAATTTCGTAGCCGTTATTTCATATTTTTAGATAAAATGACTTCGAGTGCAAAGGGTTAACCATACACTCTCCCAACCGAATAAACTATCCAACAACGGTGCACGATCTGAAATAAAATACCGATTCCTCGTCCGCCATTTAAACTACGATTTCGCCGCTCTCGGATCGCGGCCTCCGCGTACTGGATGATCGTTCCGGATCGTGCAAAAAGGATCGCCTCGTATCCCGTAGATCGTCCGCGGGGTACACGGCATCGGATCTTTGCTCGATCCGGGGCGTTTTTCGAATCGGCGGGGCCCTTAGTCGCGAGAGACGTATACACCAGGGGCCGGCAATTTATGTCTGCAAATGACTGCAATCTGCGCTTGATCCGAGACTCGCGAAATCGTTCTACACACACACACACACACAAACACACACAAGGGTCCTTCGTCTTCTCTTTTTTCACCGTTGGCCGCTGCTCTCGCTGCTGTTGCTGCTTCGATTCAGCTCGGCTCTCTCGCATGCACAGAAAACTGCAAAACACCCGTAGGAAACGAGCCGGCCGTTTCGTGATCGGGCGCCGTTAACGTTTCACTTTTCGTAGTCGAAAATTATTCGAGCGAGCCCTTCCTCCTCTCTCTCTCTCTCTCTCTCTCTCTCTCTTACTCGTTCTCTATCCTTTCCGCCTCCTCTTCTCGGACCCACCATTAAATCGGGCCGCGCGCGCGGTGTGGTGGATAGAGACCGCTCTCTTCGAAGGTGTAATGCACGCCGAAATTGATCGAGCACGAACGATCATGCGGATACGACGGCGATCATTGATTTACACGGCGTTACTGGCCAGATCCTAGAACGATAAGTAGCTTGTTCGCGATCCGTATGCTTCTTTCATCGTCGATTTATTTGTTTCTGTATTTAATCACTTTTTTGCTTATTCGTTTATTTATTTGCCAATTTACTGAATGATTTATTTGCCAATTTACTGATTTATTTATTTGCCAATTTACTGAATGATTTATTTGCCAATTTACTGATTTATTTATTTGCTAATTTACTGATTTATTTACTTGCTAATTTACTGATTTATTTACTTGTTAATTTACCGAATCATTTATTTGCTAATTTACTGATTTATTTACTTGCTAATTTACTGATTTATTTACTTGCTAATTTACTGATTTATTTACTTGCTTACTTACTGATTTATTTATTGAGTCATTCATTACGTTATTACAAGTATGTCGACATAAATCGTAGAAGAAATATTTTCATTATAAGATGTAAAATTTAGCTAGCTAACAGCTTAAAAAATAACTAGAATGACTATTTTATTTATTGGACGACGGCTTTCTATAAATCCTCTTATCTATGGACATTACGTTCTCCTATCATAGAGTATCTACTCCACACTAGAGCATCGTCGCAGAGGAATCGTTCTTTCGAACGATTAGAAAATAATTTGCGAACAAAGGGCGAGAAACAATCGTTAAACCGTATCGCGAACAATGCAGTATCGTCACAGCGACGATTCAATTCGGCCGATAATCGCGACGAAATATTGTCGAAGTAGCGATCGTCCGGTATGCGAACGGTAGGGGGGGGGGGGGGGGACGACGGGCGTAATTGCGCGCGGGAGGCAAACAATCGCGAGGCGTCCAAGAGTAGCCTGTACACACAGTGTGGCGAGAATCGGAGCGGGTTCGCGCGGATAGAACAGAAACGAAGATCACCGGCGATAAATCGTCGGAAGGCACGGTCGCAACGCTAGATATACCGAGAGAGAGAGAAAGAGAGAGGGAGAGAGAGAGTGAGAGACTCTGCGCACCAATTCGAATTGGCTCGTAATTCGCGGCCATTCCGACGGATGGCTTCGCCCCGATAATTACCGCTCTCCGATAAATTTATGACAGCAATAATTTACGCGGAAACTGCGGCCGACTGGCTCGATAAAGACCGATTAACTATAAAACGGACCCAACGCCGCGACAACCGTCTCTCTCTCTCTCTCTCTCTCTCTCTCTCTCTCTCTCTCTCTCTCTCCCTCTCTCTCTGTCTCGTTTCAACGCTTTAAAACCGCTTCGGTGCCGATACCCGACCGACATTGACCGGAAACGTCGACATTTTTATGCGGCCATAACGCCGCCCGCGTTTTCGAGCGAGAGGAACGCGGCCGAAATACCTGAAAATATAATCTTTCGAAGCGATCCGTTTAGATAAAGTCGAGGAGGATTACGCGAATTCGGGGCGACCGGTTCAACGAATTTTTAGATACGGTTCTCGCGGGGATATTTTTATGCGGCTTAGCTTCGATGGAAGCTGGGATTGTATACCTTGTGATAGGGTAGAGTAGATTGTAAAAGAATAACGCGAGATGGTATAGAAAAATTAAAAGAATTGATTGCTGTGACGTCACAAGGTAAATAAAATTGAAAAGCAAGAGTTCAGATGAATTTTGGGATACGTTGTCGTGGGAATATTTTTATGCAATTTAGCTCAAATGGAAGCTGCAATTGTCTACTTTGTGATAGGGTACTTTAGATTGTAAAAGAAGACGCGGGATGATATAGAAAAATTAAAAGAATTGATCGCTGTGACGTTACAAGGTAAATAAAATTGAAAAGCAAGAGTTCAGATGAATTTTGGGATATGTTATCGTGGGGATATTTTTATGCAATTTAGCTCAAATGGAAGCTGCAATTGTCTACTTTGTGATAGGGTACTTTGGATTGTAAAAGAAGACGCGGGATGATATAGAAAAATTAAAAGTTGACGTCACGGGATAAGCAATATTAAAAAGGAAAAGTTCAGACAAATTTGCAATATGTTTACGTTACAAACTAATATCATTGAACATACAAAACCTCATCAATATTTAAACAAATATATGTCCACCGACTAGTATTAAATAACAACACCGTTTACACGCGAATGCGTCCCAAAAAACGAGTAAAGCAATTTCGCCTTTTATTCGACTGAGATCGGCGGCGAGGCGCTCGTAGAAAACCGAGTGAAACTCGAAGGAGCAATTTCGCCGTGAAATTCCGTCCGAGATCGTCGATTCCGAGCAGTTTTGCCGTAGAACCGATTTGCAAGTACAAGCGTAAACAGCGCGCCGTGTACGGTGAATTACGCCTTACAAAGTATCGTATAAGATGATCAACCGATACGTCCGCAAAAAGGCAACGTCACTTCACGGAATCGGCCGACGACAGCCGGCCGTCCGCGTAGTAGTAGTAGTAGTGGTGGTGGTAGTAGTAGTAGACGGCGACTGTGAAACCGGCGGTCTCTTAACAAACGATCACGCCGGCCGATCGGGCAAACCGCAAATTGCGACGGGGCCCCGGTGTTGCAGGATGCGTCCGAGCAGCCGCGGTGAAACCTCGCTTGGATTCCTCCGCGCCTGTTTTTCCACGGCCGGTAACGTCGTTCAGACCGCAGTCATCAAGCCCCGACTACCGCCGCCGCTTTGCCCGCCTCATGCAAATGTGTTACTCACTTACTCGATTGCCCTCCGAAATAACGTTTATCGCGGAATTGTACGACGGAACGGGTTTCTTACGAAATATCGCTGCGCCCGATGCTTCCCGCAGAATTGTGCATCGACGACGAATGCTTAACGCATTCCGTGCCACGTGTACCACTGCTTGTACGCGTTTAACCCTTTGCAGTCCTTTAACCTTTTGCAGTATTTTTTTAACTAGAAATCCAAAATATTTTTCCAGACATACTGTTTCCATTTCTGATATAATTTAGTGCATTTTATACAGTATGGCATCGAGTTTTGCGACTCGTACTACAGTTAACAGCTCTTAACAATTTTTTCAATATTGATAAAAATTATTTTGAAACGCGGCATGACAATTTTTAGAGCCGCCTTAGTGTCGTCGCTCGACCGCAAAGGGTTAAATGCCTGTGTGATGCGTTAAAAAAATATTTTCTGACAAGTTGGAATCGAAGAATTAATTTCCACCAAAGAATGGACTATAATATGGTTATCTCATAGTTGAATTGACAAAAACTAATTAATAAATATAATATATTGATTTTTAAAGTCGTGCATTGACTTTCTTATAATATCATTTAATTTTTTTATAAAATAATGCAACAATGACATCTTTCATAAAAATGTCTGCCAATGATGATTTCTTATGAAATTAACAAGATTTCTTCTTATAAAATTAAAATGATTTCTTCTTATAAAATTAAAATGTTTATCTTATAAAATTAAAATGATTTCTTATAAAATTGCATACCATTACGTAAACGCGTTCAACCACAGACGCATTTAAGCAAAGAGTTATTTACGTGTATATCCTGCATTAAATAAACAACGTTAATTATCTCCAGGTCCCATCAGCGACGCACTATTTAAAAAAAGAAAAAGAAAGCATTATTTACGCGGAGCATGTCGCGTCTAATTAACTCCTTTATCTCCGCGAAAATACTTATCGCGCTTAACGTCCGGCATTTTTTTTATTCGCTTTATTTACCGGAGCGTGGTTTTCTGCTAGTACGCGGCCGACTATGCAAATTTATGATCGATCACTGTTACACACCGACATTTTCCATGCAAACGATAAAGCTACAAAACGGACGCGACCATTAAAAACTATTACCCTTTCCACCCCGCCGGATCCATCTCGTTTAATAATGATTATCGCGATCTTAAGTGGCCGCCGGAGGTCGCGTGATCGCGGCGGGGCAGATGCGGTTTCTTTTCTGAAATTGTTACCTTCTGGGGAAAATATGATCGAGCACTCTCGTCGGCCTGGCGGCGTTATTTTCCACCCGATTTTCCGAAACGAAACTGTTCGCGTTAGAACCACCGTTGTTTTTAAACGTGATTAATGTTTAGTTGCTTGCAGAATCGGCAACGAGTTTGATTAATGGCTGACGATTATAACTCGTTGGCACAATTTGTTACTATAAGTTAATCGCTTGGTTATTTTCAAGTTTATTTAATCGTTTGGTTATTTCCAAGTTTATTTAATCGTTTGGTTATTTTCAAGTTTATTTAATTATTTGGTTATTTTCGAGTTTATTTAATCGTTTGGTTATTTCCAAGTTTATTTGATTATTTGGTTGTTTTCAAGTTTATTTAATTACTCGGTCATTCTTAAATTTATTTAATTACTTGGCCATTCTTAAATTTATTTAATTACTTGGTCATTTTTTAATTTATTCAGCTATTTGGTTAATTCTAAATTTCATTCAATTATGTAGTTACTCTTGACGTTGTTTCAGCTACTCTTAACTTACTTAATTACATAGTTATTCTCAAATTATTTGAACATCGTTAATATTGAACTTTATGCATCTACTTATCTATGTATTACGTGCCAAAGAGATTTAGATAATTTATAGGCCAGTTAATTATCGAATATTTAATTATACCACAGCACAATTGAATTTTTCATTCACGTAGCATATCATATGTATTCATTTATATATAATGTATTATAAAATATATAATACATAAATATATTATATATATTGTATATATTATATTATAAATATTATATATATTGTTATAAATATTAATTAAACATTGTACATATAAACATCACACGTACATCATATCCAATGATTAATTCCTTCAAATTCGCACAATTCCCGCGACGAGCACCGAGAACAATAGACTCAGCAGCGATATCGTAACCAGTAGATAATTGCGGGTCCGATTACGGAACGCTACGGAACAGGTTTGCGTCATCCTGGCGGAGACGCGTACAAATAATAGTTGAAATCTGCAAGCGTCGCAGCGCAAGCGGTTCGCGATAGTCAGCTTTATTCGCCGGCTCCGGTAATATCTCGCGTGCAACGTTTTTTTCTTCTCGAGCCGGCCCCCGCTATCAACGACAATGTACGCGTCCGCCGATAAGATTATCGGTGTTTACGTTCCGAGTTCTGTTGATAAAACCGCGCATGCTATGAATTCTTGATCGACGTAGGCATAGGTTATGCCAGGTCCACGCGATAGCCGTGCGGGATCAGGTAACAATGAAACAATGAGTCACGCGGAGCACCGCGGAGCGCGACTGACAAAGACCGAGGCATCTTTTCCGAACAACCGGATAACGATTACGGAAAAAAAAATTGAAAAAATGTTTATCGCAACATTTTACCACCCATTAACCCCTTCCCGTGCCATTTAGCTCGACGAAACTCGGGCCCGAGCGGTCTGCATCAACGCGCGCTAAACAGACCAGACCGATGTTTGTAAACAGTCGTAATATGATCCGAAATGTAGATGCCCGCAATGCCTGTGATATAGTCAATTTTACGCGATACTAAAATATCACGGTGTTCACTACACACTTTTGTACCTTGCATTTTGAAGGGGTTTCTTAAATTTTAATAATTGAACTGCTTCGTAACAGCAACGACAAGAATCGTGACTAACTGTTCCGAGGTACTGAGAGGAACTAACATTCGGTCACGAGCGTAACGGGCAAAAAATCAGTACGCGAGCTCGGCTTGTTATGTTTACATTTGGCCCAAGTATGTGTTCGCGACTCAGAACTCTTCGATATTTATGTTTGGCCCCAGTATCTGTTCGCGAGTCTGACTCGCGATGTTTATGTTTGGCCCAAGTAACCGTTCGCGAGTCTGACTCGCGATATTCATGTTTGGGCAAAAATCTTCATCGCGAGTTTGACTCGCTAAAGTACGGGAAGGGGTTAAACATTTTACGATAAAATCCCTTGATTTCAAGAGATTTCTCTTACGAGGAACGAAGGTGCGAATACTTATCGGACTGACTGTATAATATCGACCTTAGGCGAGCATCTCTCAGGATCGTTGTCAAGCAAAAAGGTGCCCGGTAACTCGAATCAGCGATCGTTTCGCGACACGCGATTAAACTAATTTCAGGGACACGCGAGACTCGCGCCGCGGTGTCGTATTTTATTCGAGAGATTCAATTACAGCACGCCACGCGGGCCGGGCTGGCGCGGGCGCACACACCCCTCTCGACCGACCGACCGACATAATTCTCCGGCGAACGGAAGGCGGAGTTGCTTAACCGTGAAAACGGCATAATTCCCGCGAAAATTTAGGGCTTTATTTACTCGCCGCAAATGGAATTTCCCGGACCGGTGGTGCCCTGTGTGTGGGGTCGAAAGGTGGGACGGGGGAAAAGGGCGGCGTTGCTCCGACCGACAAATAAAAGAGATTTCTGCTCCGGTAGCCAATAAACAAGGCTTACAACGCGAACTTTACGACCGCCGCCGGGGGCGGCGCAGGTGCGTCGACCGTTCCATGCGTCAGCTTCTTGCGACGAGGAGCTTATCAATCGCTCGGGATGCAAAGGATACCACCGCCTGGTATCGCGACAAACGAGCCTGCAAATTACCCACGAATTTCGCCGGCGACCCAAGTGTCTTTTGTTACCGCTGCTTGCGAATAATTTTATGGATCCGCGGCGGGGCTGATGGACCACCGATCTTCTGAGTTTGCGGAGGGGTTCGTAATTGCCGTTTATGCGCTGTTATAATGAATTGATGGACTGCGGGATGGAGAGAACTGTGACGCTTTTGTTTAGGATATTGCCACTGTAGGATTGAGCGAGATGTGTAATTTTGTATATTATAACGTAAGTGATGTTGTTATGTTGAATATTATAACGTAAGTGATGTTGTAACGTATTCATTTTTATAATTGAATGTGACATCATTAACGTTATAACATTTTTATTTAATTATAAAAATTAATACGATATAATGTTTCATATGTAAAATGTTATGACGTCTGCATTTTTATAATTAAATGTAAAATATTATAAGCATAAATTTGATTACAAAAATTAATAAACCAAATAGATTACATAATATATTAAATTATAGGGTAAACATTATAATGTTAAACATGGCAAAATCGATTTTTTAGTTAGAAGAATGCATTTAATTTCTTATTCAAAAGTGAAATTTCATAGTATTTATTAAGTTATTGAGTTCTATAAAGTTTGCTGTTAATCTTGTAACTATTATCAAAATTATTATTATTGACAATTATTATCCTCTTAGTGTTATTAATATATATAATTAATGATTGTAAGTATATTATATAATATTATGTAATAATCTTGAATTATATCAATCCTTATTCGTTTAATATCACATTTTAGTACACTATACATTGAATAGAGTCGGCCGCGAGCGATTTTATTACGGTCTCCTTTCCGTCGCGCGACTAGAGAAGCTCGTATATTTTGTTGCAATCGCAGTTGCGTAATTTGTTTGCCGGCTGGTATTGAGCCGGGAGCCAGCTTTGATGGAAACCCCCTGGCATTTTCTTTCGATTCGAAGGATCGAAATTCGAGGTTCGTTTTCAATTTCGTCAAGAAATTGAATTCCCCCACCATTCCACCTGATGATATTTGCTCGGGAGCGAGTGGTACTACCTGGCGCGGGACCGTTGGTTTCTCACAAACAATCGAGGGCTATATTGTGTGCGACGACTACGGAACGATTTTAGTTTGCAAATGGAAGCTGGCGGAACGCGCTTCAAGTCAAACGCGTCGCGATTCGATGGGAAATTCTTCCGTCGACGAATTTAGAAAGTCGGATTTCATTGCTCGGAAGGAATTGTTCGATCTTAAGGTGTTTGTTTGAATTGAATATAAAATATGTTCTAGAGGGAATTTGTGAAATTTTGCGGGTGCAAGTGAAAGCTGGAAGATTGTATGCAATGACAGGTTTATTTATGGTAACAGAAAAATTTTTGATCGTGTAGTAAAAATTATAAATCTGGATTAATAATTTGGGAAAAGAATAACTGAATCTCAGATTCAATTTATATATAAATTTATATTTATATATAAAAGAAAAATTCTAGATAGTATAATAAAAATTAGAAATCCCGACTTATTAGAAAATAATTTATCATATCTCAAATCGTCGCTTTAAATAAAATTAAAAATACGTTCTCGACGATATTTATAAACTTTTAAGTATGCAAACGAAAACTGAAAAAATCGAACTTCACGATACATTGATCCACATCCGAAGAAAAATTCCAGATCGTCGACAAAACTTCAAAAAAGTCACGATCCACGACTCGACAAAATCTTGAATTTCAAAGAACGCTTCCGACCAACAATATCCTCCCAAGAAAATGAATTCGCTCCAAAGGCTGCGAAAGAGAACTAGAAAATCGTGTTTGACAAGTCCGCCGCAGCACGAAGAAAACTATGAGATTCCGTGGAAAAATAATTTCCCCTAAGGTTTCAGTTAATTTCATTCCATCGGTACTTCGCCGCTGCTTTCCATGGCAATTAGGCACCGCGCGGCCGACGCAATTACGGGTCCCCGTCCCTCGGCAGACACCGGGCTCCGTCTTCGGTGAAAACTTTTGCAAGAACCGTGTCATTGGATTCCGCGGTTCGCGATCCGGATCGCATGAATTCCAGACGGGGAGTGGGGGAGACGGACACGTGTGTGACGCCGCGGGTTGTGCACCAACATGCATAACGTGCGAACGCACAAAACCCGTGATGTCATGCCTCGTCTCCGCTTATATACGCGCGGCAGACACGTAATTGCCGGGGCTTTCAAGGCCGACCGGCTCCTCGGCCGCCACTTTCTGTAATTTTTCGGAGGACTCCGCTTGACAAATTATCATCGTGCACGCCACTGCGACGACAATCGGACGTCGATTCGCCCGAAAACGTGGCGAAACTTCAGATACTTGACAGCTACGCGTCGCTAGAACCGATCGCAGATTCTGATTTTCGTTTATTATATTTTACAGGCGACAACTAGCTTTATTTCGCTGACGAAATTACTTCTTTATTATCGCGCGGTACTATATTATTTATTGCAATCGAAGATCCCGTGATCTTCGTTGATTATTCATGGAAATAATAGTAAGAGATGAGTTTATACTTTTAATAAAATTATTCTTTATCAGTAGGATTAAATAGACGGTTTGTTCGTCTATTGGATGTTTATTCTTTATGGAAATTGTTTTATGAGAGTGTAGAGATCTTGTTTCGTTAATAATATATTGTATTATTGTATAGATAATATTGTAATACTTATTTTAAAGAGATATTTGTCAGCTATAGATTAATCATTGCAAGCAATTTATAATCTTCATAAGTTATTCTATAGAAATAATATTATAAAACCATCTCATCTCTCGAACAAAATTATAGAAAATAAATTCGGAGCTAAAACGAGAAACTTAAAAATAAATGCATCTGTTGTCAATATAATTAGACAGCTTCTCTGTCATGGAAATAATTACTGAAACGATTATCGAAATTATTAATCGAAACGATCGATTGAACGATTAACAAAATGATTATTCAAATAATTATTCAAATGATTATTCAAATGATTATTCAAATGATTATTCAAACGATCATTGAAACGTCTCAATCGATCCGTCAGTGTCGCACACCTTTTTTACCACCTATCGTCGTCTCCTCTGATCCGAGCCGGCTCGCAATTTCCATCAACTCCATAGCCTGACAACTTTTCCCGCTCCGACGTCGCACCGTTTGCGAACTTTCCTCTCCCGGCCGGAACTGCAGCGACAGCTTTCCACGCATAACTCTGTCTTCGACCCCCCTCTTTCTCTTTCTCTCGGCTTTGCCCCGGAGCGATTCATGCGACGCATCAAAAGTGTTTAATGAATAGATTAAACTTTAATCTACCGTGCGCGCGCGGGATCGCGCCATAACTTCGCGCGCTCGCAACCGTGATTTTCCTATGGGGGGAAACACGGACGTCGTTCGTTCGTTCCGTCGGTCGATCGATCGATCGTCGTGGCTGTCCGATAAAATTGCAACGGGACGGCGAAATGGCGACCGAACACGGAATCAGATTTTATTGATAAATTTAAATTGGGCCGCGGTCGTTTGTAATTAAATTTATATCGCGCTGTCGCGAGCCATGGATTATTTCGACGATCGGTTTGTTTGCCAGTGTTGGCGTACATTTGTTGGTATTTTGTGTATTTGTTAGTATTTTATGTATTTGTTGGTATTTTGTGTATTTGTTAGTATTTTATGTATTTGTTGGTATTTTGTGTATTTGTTAGTACTTTATGTATTTGTTAGTATTATGTATTTTAGAAGAGCTTTTTGCATTATTTAATTCAGTTAGGAGTTTGTTTTGTTTTGTTAGAGTAGGAGACTTTAGTTTATTTAATTCTATTTCAGTTTAGTTAATTTGGAGATTTTAGTTTATTTAATTCTATTTCAGTTTAGTTAATTTGGAGATTTTATTCTAGTTTATTGAGTTAGAAGATTGTAGTCTATTTTGTTAGATTTAAAAGATTGCATTCTATTTTATTAGGTTCGAAGATTATATTTTCTTTTGCTAAATTAGAAGAATTTGCTCTATTTTATTAATTTTGATGATTATATTCCAGTTTATTAAATTGTATTCTATTTCATTAAATTTGGAGATTACATTCTAGTTTATTAAATCAGGAGATTGCGTTTTATTTTATTAAATTTGAGGAGTATCAATGAGGAAATCAATGTCCACTTTAAGTTTAATGTAATGTAATGTAAAATTGGTTTAATATAATAGAATTCAGTATTTTCAATATTTTAATATACTTCTTCAGAAAAACGAAAAACATCACCGTACCCAGTGGACGTCGCGATTTAATTTTTGTCGTACCGCAGGCCGATGCGTGACAAAGACTGCCGTAGCCAAAGGGTTATATCCTTAAAATACATATCCTCCAAAGGGTTGATCCCCGCGAGTCAAATCAATCGCCCCGATCCTCGCACACAATTTCCTTTCCCCGTCTTAATTTCCGTCGTTGTAAAATATAATTTCGTCGTCGTACGTTCGCGGCGGGGCTCGGTGGTAACGGGGCTCGGTGGTAACGGGGTGTTTTACAAGGGGCGGAGACGCGAGGGGTAGCCTCGAGTGGAATATTAGCAGGCAGCGCGTGTAATCGAGTTACGCGTCGTCGGCGTGACGGAGCGCGTATATCGTTATCCGAAAAGCGGACAGTTTGCGTACAGGTTGTGTAGCGCGATCGTAAAATATAGAGAGACGGGGGTGAAGGGGAAGAGCGAGAGGAGGGGAGGATGACGCGCGTGATTATTCGTCGATGCGAGGCGATCCGTAGAGAGAGAGAGGCCTCTCAAAATTTCCAAACACGTAACGGTAACGACGTAAGCGGCTTAACGTTGCACGCGAGGACTCCGGTTACGCGGAACATCGGCCCCCGACCCTCTCTCCCTCCCCTCCCCCTCCCCGATAAGGGAAACACGACCCGTTATCATCGATCATCGATAACTCGCCGACAATTAGGCCCTCCCTCCTCCATCCCCCCACCGACCCACCCCTTTTGCTACCCCGCGCGTCCGACGACGCGTGATTGCCGTGAGCCTCCGCCGCGTCGCCCCGCCGCGACGGGTTACCCTGTGTATATCATCCGGCCCGGCCCGGCCCGATAATAACTTCCAAATGTACACGGTGTCCTGTAATTGCCGGACAACGCGCTATCGTCGGCGACGGTGTTGCATAAATTGCTGGACGAAGAATTAGGGTTCGGTGGCGGATAAAGACGGGAGATGGGCGGGTTTTCTTTCGGTTGGGTTGGGATTTATTGGTGGTGTTCAGTTTAGGTATAGTTTAGTCGCTTTGGTAAGGGATGGTTGATTTGTGGACGATCTTTTTGGGGATTTGAGTGGAAGATGTAAGTTTTTTGGATTTTTAATATTCGAATTGGAAGGGATTGTTAATAAAGGTTGAGTTGTGGCAGGTTTGTGTAGGAATTTAAATAGAAATTCCAATTGCAATAGAGATTTAATATTTAAATTATAACTGATTGTGGACGATTTTTTGGGGAATTTAAATGGAAGATGGAAGTCTCTTGGATTTTTAATATTTATTAGATTGTAAAGGATTTTTAATGGAAATTTGAGGTATGGTAGGTTTAGGTAGGAGGTTGAATAGAAGATTTAGTTATAATAGATTTTTAATATTTGAATTGTAGTTGGTTGTTAATAGAAGCTTCGGTTATTGTAAATTTGTGTAGGAATTTAAATAGAAACTCTAATTGTAATGAATTTTTAATATTCGAATTGTAATGTATTTTTAATGGAAACTTGAGTTATGGTAGGTTTACGTAGAAGTTTAAATAGCAAATTTAATTGTGTAATAATTTTTTATTATTTGAATCGTGATTAATTATTAAAATTATATTATTAAAAGATTATATTGAAAAATCACAGCAATTCAATCAACAATTTCAAACATCGAAGATACCAAAGACATCGATCAATTTCCAGAAAATTGCCGACCTCTCCCCTCGACCAATTAAAATAATTACAATAAACATTTAAAAAACGCGTATCTTTATTTCATCGCTATTTTCCTTGTCCGTATATTATCATTTTTGCATAAAGCAACGCGAAATTCCTTTTCTCTCGACCGTCGCAATTTCGCTCGCCGCAAAAGGAGACGCGTTCGAGAGTCAATAAATTACAGTTGTTTAAGCAGCCAGGTATATATAAAAACAAGAAAGAAAAAAAGGAGGAGAAAGAAGAAGAAGAAGAAGAAGAATGCTCGCGCGGCAGAAAGGCGAAAGTAATCTTCGTTAATCACGGCCGGCTCGTGCATTCGGCGTTAATACAATATTTCATGGGGGTCGTGGGGAGGGGAGGGATCGATAAGAATAAACCGCGCGAGGCCGGCCAATATTTTCGAAACTAATTTTCAAACCGGGGGTCCCCCCGGAATCAATTATCTTCTACGAGCCACGCGTTAATATCTTTCCGCGCGAGTAACGTAATTAAAGGTACACTTTATCGGACTTGTACCCCTTCTCCCCCCACCCTCCTCTGCGCGTCTACTGCTCTACCCTCTTGGCCGGCCTGTAACGCTTAATTACGACAATCCGTATCAATAAGACAGCGAGGAAGAAAATGAGGGATGATCGGGGTCGCCTTAGGACTATTTCCAAGTTTTTAACGCGATTATCGCTAATCGAATTTTCAACCATCCCCCTTGAAAGACGAGGACGCTAATTACAATGGCCTGCGAAATTGTTTGAAAATCTTGTTCGCGAAATATTGTTATAGATAGTGATTTTTTGACTCTGTTAACACTGCACTTATATATTTAGATCTTGCGTGATTTTTCGTGATAAATGAGCTTGACGAAAGACATTTATTACGTATATTTTGTATAGAAATATTATTAATTTTAATTTTATTTTAATATTATTATGTAATATATTTAATGTTTGATATGGTCAATATTTGATATACTTGATATGGATCATATTAGATATTTAATATACTTGATATGTGGCATAGTAAATATTTAATATATTCAATATTTAATATTTAATATACTTGATATGTAGCATACGAAATATTTAATATATTTAATATTTAATATACTTAATATTCAGCATATTAAATATTTAATGTATTCAATATTTAATATACTTGATATGCAACATACGAAATATTTAATTTAGTATTCAATATACATTTAATATATTACACATTTAATATAAGGATAGACAATCAATACCAATAATTAAAAAATACCTTTTCACAGGCTGTAGACAGTGTTTAATTATACTTAATTTACTTCAACAATTATTAAACAAAAACCGTGATACCAGCCATTTAACAAGCGATGGTAATTTCAATCTTTTAAAAACTAAAATCAAATTCAACAAAATTCTTTTATTTCTTTTCTATCCTTTTTAATCTAATATCTAAAACGCATCTGTATAAAAAATAAATTTCATCGACGCTTAAAAATTGCAAAATAAAAATCGTAGCTGCGATCAGTTGAACAGCGGATTCGTAAAGATATCCGCCTAATTAATTTGCCGGCGGAAGAAAATGGTGGAATTTTCTCCGAGCCAACGGGAATATCCCGTGGCTGTCCCTCGGCCACCGATCCATCGGTGGACCGTTTAACAAAATTGTCGGTGGGTCTTTTGTTCGTTTTTAATCGACCGCGGGGATTATATCCAGACAGATCAAACATTTGAACGAGGCGAACGTTTCTAATGAAATTTCGCATCCTGAAAACGGCGTCGACGGCGTGGCTGCGGGCAACGGTGAACTTTCATCGTAGCTTTTAATGTTTACAGAACTAATAGTTTAACATGCTCTCTCCTACCGACGCGGCGGCGGCGGCGGCAGCCGGAATTTTCAGCGCCGCCTGCGAACCCTTCGGGGGATCCAATAAAATTTCTCATTTAGCGGGAGCTGCGGTGTTGACTTTCTCCGCGCGCAGCTTTCGCTAACGAGAGAGAGAGAGGATGCGTCGCCGGGTTCGGGCCGGGCCCGGGCCACCCCGGCCACCGCGCGGTTCGACGGTATCGCGAGGACCGCGCGCGAGAGAGCACGTCTCTACCCGGGACGACCAGAACGACAATTCGCTCGTTAATTAACGGTCAAACAAACTCTGCCTTCGTCCGCCAGGTTTTCGTACGGGCGAAGGACTCTCGCTGTCATATTTCCGGCCGACGGCTTTTCACCGTCCAGCCGCACGTAATATCCACTGTCTTGGCAAGCTCGAATTCTGTCTGCGGAGTTGCGAGAGGCACTGGACACGAGATTTTTAATAATAATTAGAAATGTCGGCTTGCGGCTTGGGCAAATGTAATCGGATGATAAAGGGGCGATTTATATCGAAGTTGGGGTATGTTTCGCAGGGAATTTGTTAGGCTTTGAGGGTGCAAATGGAAGCTGGAAAGTTATATTTAATAATTGCTTCACTTCAGCTAAATAAAAAATTCCAGATCCTATAACAAAAATTGTTAATGTCGACTTGTAGCTTGGGAATAAATAATAGCATCATAAAGTGTCGCTTCAAATTGAAGTTACAATATATTCCAAGTGGAATTT
>NC_135776.1:6520735-6528692 GCF_028453695.1 Augochlora pura | reverse complement strand
CGGTCTGGTGGCCGTCTGGGTCGTTCTATACGGCTAGTTCGGCAGAATAATTGAAATTTCGTAATTAATCTGAAACACGGGGCGGACGTCTACGAGAGAAAGGGTAGCGCGATGACAGTTTATCACCTATCGCTCTCTGACGTCGCCGAACCCGACAGGGAGAGCGAGGAGGAGAGGGGGGCGCGCGATGCTTTGCCAGCAACTAATTCGAGGGTAAGGGAGGAGGGGATCTTCGCCGGGCGATTCAGGTTGAATCAACGAGGTGAAACGGCGGCAGGGGTCGTCGCTTGTATATTGATTACCCTATAGAGGGACAGAGAGACTTTGTTTCGGGGTACTTTGCAGCTTCCTAAACTAATAACCCCGGGCGCTTCATCCCGGCATTATAACCCCCGGGGAAGGTTCGCCTTTCCCGTCTCGACCCACCGGGTCCATAGGAATTCTCCCGGCAATTATTTCTCATGACAACAAGACGAATTCGTGTACCGGCGTTCGCGCTAATTTGCGCCGGATTCGATTTGTTCGCCGCGGTGCCATCTCATCCCATAACTCTACCCCTCTACCTCCCTGCTCCTATATCTCTCTCTTCGTCTTTCCGTCTTTCTCCCTTCCTATCTTTCTATCTCTCTTCGTCCCTCTGCCTCTCTTTATCTCTCTTTTCGACTTTCTCTCTCTGACTCTCTTTCTCTCTCCCACTCTTCCTCTCTCTATCTCTCTTCGTCTCTCTGCCTCTCTTTATCTCTCCGCCTCTCTTTATCTCTCCGCCTCTCTTTATCTCTCTTTTCGACTTTCTCTCTCTCTGACTCTCTTTCTCTCTCTTTTCGACTTTCTCTCTCCGACTCTCTTTCTCTCTCCCTCTCTTCCTCTCTCCCTATCTCTCTTCGTCTCTCTGCCTTTCTTCATCTCTCTCTTCGTCTTTCTCTCCGTCTCTCTTAATCTCGCTCTTCGTCTCTTCTCTTGCTTTATCATCCGCTTTCCACCCTTTGTGAGCACCCGTCGTGAATTATGAAATACATATTTCCACTTCGTCGCGCGTAGCCCCGCGGATTATTAGCCACGTTCGGCGAACAGTTCGAGGGAGACTTCGATGGCAAATTACTGGTGATTCGGTGGAATTTTGGTGAGCGACAAGTATTTTGGTGAGCTGTGTATTGAATGAGGATGTGGCGAAATTTTTTGGATTGTTCTGTAGATGTCAGGAGTGATTGGGATTACTGTATAGATGTATGGATTTTTTAAGTGGTATCAAGGACTTTTTAAATTATTGGTGTGATGTCAACGATTTTTTAAATTAATGTTGTGACGTTAAGGATTTTTAAGTTATTGTTGTGGTATCAAGGATTTTTAAATTATTGTTACGGTGTCAAGGATTTTTAGATTATTGTTAATATGTTAAGAATTTTGTAAATTGGTCTAGAGTTTTGAAATCATAATAGTAGATGTCTTGAGAATTTTTTAAATCATAGTGGATGCCTTAAGAAGTTTCTAAAATCATATTAGGTGCCTCAAAAATTTTTTAAAATCATAGTAGGTGCTCCAAAAATTTTTTAAATCATAGTAGATGCCTCAAGAATTTTTTAAAATCATAGTAGGTGCTCCAAAAATTTTTTAAAATCATAATCGGTACCTCGAGAATTTCTTAAATCATAACAAATACCTTGAGAATTCTTTAAATCGTAGTAGGAGCATCGACAATTTTTTAAACAATTATTGAGATGATAAGAATTCTCGTAAATGAATTTGGACACATGTTAAAAATGTTTCTATTGTTCTGGATACGTCAAGACTGTTTTAAAATAATTGCAGGGATGTCAAGAACTTTTTAAGTCATCGTAACAATATTTTCTACCAACTACCAACAATCATTAAAATTATTACCCACCTATTAAAAATCGCGCAACTTTCTCCCAAATCATCAAAAACATTTCAAAAACCTCTGCTGCCACAAACTCGCGAAGTGCCTCCGCTTTCTTTCAAACAAACACCACCGTTGATTCGCGAGAAAGCACCGTCATCGACGCGCCAACGCATTAAACAATCCCGAACGAACAAACAAGCCGTCGCCGAGGCAGAAAATCAACGCAGCCCCCGCGCGCTAGATCGACGGGGAAGTGGATCCTCGAGGAAAGACGAGAGAGAGAAAGAGAGAGAGAGACCGACTCCTTATTTACCCGCGGCGTTACGCAAATCGACCGTGAGCCGAGATGGTTGTTTAAACAGTCTGAGAGATCGGGAAAATTGATCAAAGAGCCGGTGCCGGAGAAGTCGCCGGTTAATTAATATACCGAACGCGGCGATTTGTTCCCCGGACTTCATTTCCCATCGCGCCGCATAATCGCCGAGATTCGGATAAAAACGGAAGGGGTGAAGGAAGAGGAGGGTGGTTTTTTTTCTCGGCCCCATCGCGAACGCGGGTTTGCCGTGAATCGCGCGAAATCAGCCGATATTTCACGAACGATTATCGCCTTTTTTTATTTCGCCCTGGCCGGATATTACCGAACTGCTGATTCATGAATCAGCGGCTGCGTGGCGCGGCTATCATTAACGCGAAACAACAACAGATGCCGGAGCCGAGAAGTCGCGGATTTGTATTCGCGAGAGAGGATGCCTCTAACGGAATGGAACGCCGCAATTTCCTGTTTCCTTTCCTCTAATTGACTTAATTAATTAATCGCTTGCCGTACTATTTTGTTCATAGTTACAAGGATGGGCAGTTTTTCTATAATACATTAATAATTTTTTAGAAGGAACAAGAAACTGAACTGTCGATATTTATTGATTTTTATTGATATTCATTCATTATTATTAATGTATTTATATGTTGATATAGATTGGTATTGTAGACGTATCGAATTAGTAGTATTTATAGGTATTTATTAATATTATCGATGTTCATCAATGTCCATCGACATTATTGTTATATTGATATTTGTCGCTATGCATTGATATTTATTGATATTCGTTGATATTCATTGATATTCCTCGATATCCATCGATATTACAAACGCATTGATTTCTCGATATTGATCAGTTTTCATTGATATTAGTCGATATTATCAATGTATTAACCTAGTAATATTCATCAATATCATTGATGTATCTATCTATCGATATTTATTGATAGTATCGATGCATCAACCTATTAATATTCATTGACATCAATGTATCAATCTATCGATATTTATTGATATCGTCAATGCATTGAATTACCAACATTAATAGATATTCTTCGATATTCAATAGATATCCATTGACATTATCGATGAATCAAACTATCGATATACATTAATATTCAATAATAACGTAGATATTCATTGATACCATCGATACTCGTTGACATTATCGATGAATCAAACTATCGATATTTGTCGATATTCATCGATATTTCAGATGTATTCATTTATCAATATTTATCGATGTCCACAGATATTAATCGATATTATCAATGTATCAACTTATCGATGTTCATAGATATTATCGATATATCAACCTATCGATATTCATTGATATTATCGATGTATCCAATTATCAATATTAATAGACATTATTCGATATTTATCGATATCCATTGACGTTATCGATGAATCAAACTATCGATATCCATCGATATTATAGACATTCATTGATATTAGAGATATTCATTGATATCATCAATATTTATTGATATCATCAATATTCATTGATATCATCAATATTCATTAATATCATCGATATCTATTGATATCATCAATTAATCAAACTATCAATATTTGCCAATATTCATCAATTTCATTTTACTTTCACCAAGCATCGCAGAATTTCATCTCGATTCCCAAAAAACTACACTCCCACATTCAAAGATTTGTTGCATGTTCTGCAATAATCAACTACGAACAACCGCCCCACCTCTAAAAGACGAATTCCGTTCGACGATCGCGAATGCAGCGACAACTCTATCGCGCAACATAATCAATACCGGCGAAGAGGTCTCTCGGTAGTTGGCACATTCGAGCGATCGACGCGCAAGAAATCTATCGCGGTCGCCATTAATTTCATCATCAATTACCTACATTTCGAACGGAAATTGCGAGCGGCCGCGAACAAATTGAAGGGCGACGATAAACCATTGCGCTGATACGCATTCCGCTTGTCCTCGGCGTGTTCATCCCTCGCTGGAGCGAGACAGAGAAAAAGAGAGATAGAGAGAGGGGAAGAGAGAGAGAGAGAGATGCTCGTTCGCCGCCGAAACGCAAAGGAATTCCGCTTGTCAGCTCCATCGACGGCTACATTTCGATTAACAGCGAGCCGTCCCGGGGCAAATTGTCGGTCGCGGGGCACCGGCCCCGATAACATTCAGCCCGTTAATAAATTAAACGACACTGATAAACCGGCAGCACCTCCGATGCGGCAGCTCTCTCTCTCTCTCTCTCTCTCTCTCTCTCTCTCTCTCTCTCTCTCTCGTCAGCGCCAGCGCGCAACCGCGTGCGCGAGAATCGAAAACCTGTTCTCCTCCGAGAAGGCTGCTTATCTGAATCGCCGGTATCATAACTGGGGCCCCCGTGTGCGTGTCTCGCGTTCGTCTCCATGTAAATGAATTTTCCATTAACCGTGCGCCGGTGATTCACGGGCCGTGCACGCCATTCCGCGTCAAATCGCATGCCTGCCGAGCAACGCTTGCGCTTTCGACGGCTCGCGCCGATCATCAACCCGGTGCAATGAATTCTGACGGTAATTAATTCCTTTTTCTCTGACCTGTGTTTATCCATGTTTTATGCCAACTGGTTCTTTAGAATGCAAGATTGTTAATAATTCTTTTTGGCTTCGGGCGTCGAGTTTTTCCAAGTTTTAATTTTTGTTTGCTTTCGTGCTTCGATTGTCAAGATTTGGAAATTGTATGGGTATCTTTTTGTGAATGAAACTGTAGCGGTATTGAAGGGTGAAGTCTCCTCTTTTGAAAGAGTGCAATAATGACGTGCTACGATTTTTTGACGCCATTTTGTGACCGTATGAAGTATATGTGGAAATATGGCAGGAATATTGAACGTAATTTGAGTAAATTTAAATTGTCGTAACATTGCAACAAATTGTTATATTGCGATTATTTTTAGCTCGTTTTAATAAGCAAAGTCTATAATTTATAAATAGTTTAGTTATCTTCGTTTAGGATCCTTGAACGAGTTATTTTCTTAATTTTTTATTATGTTTGTCTTGTAAGACCTGAAATCCACTCATTTTTCACCAAGCGTTGATTTTCGACTTTTGAAATTTTTGCAGACTTTGGACAATTTTTTGTGTGAGTGAAACTGTAGTGGTCTTGAAGCGTGAAGTTTCTTCTTTCCAACGAGTGCAATAATATTGTGCCACGATTTTTTTACGCCATTTTGTGATCGTATGAATTGATCGTATAAATGAAACTGCCTTCGGAAATATGCAACAAAAATTGAACACAATTAGACTAAATTGAAATTGTTGTAACTTTATTATAAATTGTCATATCCCGGTGATCTTTTGCTCATTTTAATATACAAACCCTATACTTTATAGATAATTTACTCATTTTCATTTAGAATCGTTGAATAAATTATTATCTAAATAATTTACAACGCTTACTTTGAAACCTCTAAAATCTACTCATTTTTCTCTTAGCGTCGCTTGTTAAAATTCATAAATTTCTGAGAACTTGCATAAACTTTTCTCGCAGATTACGCTAAATCTACCATAAAGTGCATACCCTCCTCTTTCCAACGAGCACAAAAACATTTATTTATAGTGATTCAGTGCCATTTTATAATCTTTAATAGTCGCCCCGTTATAATCATCGACTCGGATTACTAATTCGATAAAAATAACAAATGTCTATGCAACGGCTGTCTGTCGCAACAAAAATATTTATCGCAGCTGTCGAATGCTCGGAGCTAGAAGCGAAGCTAATTATGCAGCATCCTCAAAGTTGATTTAAGATGTTGCAACGAGCCACGGATGCTCGCCATTCATCATAATAATGCAGAGCCCCTCGAAACATGTTAGTCCCCTGATTCATTCATCGCCCAGGCCTACGGTAAATCGATCCTGTATCAATGAGATACTAGATCGCGCGATCTGTTCAACAATTTATTGGCACAGATGGCCGGCTGAATGCGGTTCTGCAACGTGGTGCGACAGGTTGAACGTATCTGTTAATAAAAGCGCCGCGCGGTGATGTATTATGTTGCGCGAGTTCAATAGACCTCTCTGTACTTATCGCTCTGCTTAGGCATCGAAGTCTCCTAATCGTTTGAAACTACTATACTATTATTACTTTGAATAATAACAGTATCAATTTTCCTAAGTGCTTATTTAAAACAGTCGATTTTGCAAGTGGAATTGCAAAATTAAGTGTCCACTTTGGAGCGTTTAATTTTTGTAATAGCTCAATTTTGGAAGGTTTAATTGTTCTAATAATCCACTTTTGCAATATTTTATTGTTCCAATAGTCCAGCTTTGCAATATTTAATTTTTCTAATAGCCCAGCTTTGCAATATTTAATTTTTCCAATTGTCCATTCGCAAAATTGAATTTTCCAAATTGTAGAATCGTAAAATTTTCCTAATTACTCATTTTTGAAGTATTTAATCTTCTTAATAGCCTACTTTTATAAAAGTAAATTTTCCTAATTGTCCTCTTGCAAAATAAAATCCACTTCTGCAATATTTGATTCGTCCAATTGTCCAGTTGCAAAATTAAACTCTGCTGTCTATTTTCGAAACATTCAACTATCCTAATAGACATTTAATATTTCCAATCGTAATTTAATAAATAAATTTAGTACATAATAATTTAATAGATAAATTCAATACATAGTACTTTAATAGATAAATTCAATACGTAGTAATTTAATAGATAAATTCAATACATAGTAATTTAATAGATAAATTAAATACATAGTACTTTAATAGATAAATTCAATAGATAGTACTTTAATAGATAAATTCAATACATAGTAATTTAATAGATAAATTCAATACATAGTACTTTAATAGATAAATTAAATCCAATAGATTTTCACAACGGATAAAGAATGTTCGACTAACGAAAGCTAAGCGTCGAGTAAACAAGTTTTTCCCCGGCGTCCAATTCCGACTGGAAATTAATGTATTTCTTATTAACGACGCCGCGCCGGAAATGAGACGATGTCGATCGTATTACCGTATAAAAAATGAACACCGTGGCAGTCACGTCAGTCGGTCGGCGGTGGTACAGCATTTAATAAGATCGGGAAACGGAATCGTGCGCAGCGAACGCGATCAATTACGTTCGCGTTTATATTTTGTTTTTCCGGGAGATCGTTTTTTATCGCTCTCCCTCTCTTTATTTCTTTTACTCTCTTACTCTCTCTTTCTCTTTCTCTCGGTAGCTCGACGGTTCCCTCTCCGGCATTTCCGATTTTCTTTTAACCAATTCGAGCAGATTGCGAAAAGAATCCGGGTACCGTTTCGCATGATCGGAGTTGGCCTCTTTGCTCGACGGAGCACATTGTATCGGAATTGGGACGAGATCCCCATTAACTCTGCGAACCGACGAACCGTTCTCTCCTATATATCGTCCCGGCCGACGATTGTTCTCTCTTCGGCTAACAAACCGTTTCTCTACCTCTGAATCGTTGAACTCTCGTGATAGGCGGCGGCGAGAGCTACCGGGGACGTGACTCGGCTTTAATACTCTCTCTCTCTCTCTCTCTCTCTCTTTCTCTCCGCCTTTTCCTATGAGAACCGTATCGAGCGCATTCACCAAAAAACATTACCCCCGGCCGGCCTATTTGCCGACCGATTTCATACTTGCGCCGAGGAATTACTCGTGCCCGCGTTACTGTAATCTAATCGATACTTTGATCGATCTGATCTCTATCGAAACGATTGCAGATTCTTCGAGCTTAGAGAATTAAATACTTTTTGCCTTTTGTTTGAATCTCTTCTCTCTCAAAACCAAATTATTTATTTAT
>NC_135776.1:6520171-6520635 GCF_028453695.1 Augochlora pura | reverse complement strand
CTCAATTGAAACAAAAACGAAATAAAGATACTTCTCTATATAACCGCTGAAATAAAAATAGCAAAACATTCTCAGAAATAATGCACCTATATCAATCATTCGTCATCTCGAAGCACGAAAAGAAGAGTTCAATGACGGAACCGCGGACAAATCGTGTCCTTCCTCCGTGTCGACGTTCATTTTCCTTCGACTGCTTATTAACTGCGCCCCCCCCACCCCCGGGACTTTTGTTTTTCCTTGGTCGGCCGACGGCCCCGAAGACTTTCTCGATTGGCGCGCGCCTTTCACCCTGTTTCTCCTCTCGTTGTCTGGAGATTAATTAAGGGTAAACACTCGGCTCCCGCTTCCGCGAGCACGGGCGACGTTCGAGTTAAATTTAATTACATTGACGGGGGAGAGAGAGAAAGAAAGAAAGACAGCGAGAGCGAGAACGAGAGAGAGAGAGAGAGAGAGAGAGAGAGAGA
>NC_135776.1:6490962-6520071 GCF_028453695.1 Augochlora pura | reverse complement strand
GGCCGTCGCCGAGACGGGGTTTTCAACGGACGTCGGAAGTGAAAGGAGTACGCGTCTCATTTGAACACCGATTCGGATCGATCAATTATTAATCGCCCCCCCCCCCCCCCCCCCCTCCCCCCAGACATTTCCACGTTCCTTGCGACGCGGCGGCTTTTGTCCGGATTGCTGCGAGCCGTTGCCGAGCATTCCTTCCTCCGAGAAAGTTTACGCAAGTATAGATTGGTTCTATTAATTAAGTTGTCGTAGTATAATTCTGTATTGTTTAAACTCGATGTAGAAGTTATGGTATTTTATTTTCGCTTGTTTCATTTATTTGATTTTGTCTCGTTTATTCGATTTCTCTTTGTTTTATTTTATTTGTGCTAGTTCTTATTTTATTCTATTCATTCTATTTTATTTTATTTCATTTCATTTCGTTATATTTTATTTTATCTTATTTTACTTATTTTACTTATTCTATTTCCCCTTATTTTAATTATTTTATTTAATTTTATCTTATATTACTTATTTTACTTGTTCTATTTCGTCTTATTTTATTTATTTAATTTTATCTTATTTTACTTATTATACTTATTCTATTTCCCCTTATTTCAATTATTTTATTTCATTTTATCTTATTTTACTTATTATACTTATTCTATTTCAACTTATTTAACTTATCTTATTTCATTTGATCTTATTTTACTTATTTTACTTATACTATTTCGCCTTATTTTATTTTATTTATCCTAGTTCCTCTTATCTTACCTCTCATTTCACTTATTTATTTTATTTTACTCTATTACATTTACCTTATTTCATTAATTCTATTTCACCTTACTTCATCCAATTTCATCAAATTCTACCAATCTCCTTTCGTCCCATTTCATCCTATACATTTTAAAGTCCGCTTAAAAACGACTCGAACAAACGAATCCGCTCGTCGACGAAACGAAAGACGAACCGAGAAACGATTAATCAATTAAAGCACAGATATCTCCGATCGTTTTCGGCGACGACCCGATTCCCTCCGCGGTTGCTCAACAAATTTCCATTTCCCCGGCGATCTATTTCGATCGCGTCCGAGTTATTTCGAATCGTTCATAAATGATTCATGCTCGACGGTATTAATATCGCCGCGAGGCGGGGCGGAGAGACGACGGAGAAACGAAAATAACAATAAAAGTAAAGGAAAAAATAAAAGGAGGTGGGAAACGGCGGACTGGTTCCTCCGCATTCGGTGTTTATCTATAAAACGAGTCCCGATCGTCGGGGCGGAACACCACGACGGCCCAGGCCCAGGCCCGACGTTACTCGAGACGGCAAGAACAAAAGATGCAATTGGCCACGTCGGCATCCTCGGCGCGTCGAATTCCCATGCATATGGATTAAGACGCTCCACATCTCGCCGGTGCCAAGGCGCAGGATACGTAATCCTGCCGGCGCGCAAGCAAATCATGTTTATTCAGGAACGTATACATAGTAATCGAGGGGAGAGTCCCCCGCCCCTCTCTCTATCGCCCTCTAACTCTCTCTCTCTCTTAGTCTCTCACTCTCTCTTAGTCTCTCACTCTCTCTTAGTCTCTCACTCTCTCTTAGTCTCTCACTCTCTTTTAGTCTCTCACTCTCTCTTAGTCTCTCACTCTCTCTTAGTCTCTCACTCTCTCTTAGTCTCTCACTCTCTCACTCTCTCACTCTCTTACTCTCTTTCACTCTCACTCTCATTCTCTCCCTCTCTCTTTCTCTCTTTCTCTCCTTCGCTCCCTTACCCTCACTCTCACTCTCTGTATGGGTTTTGTTTGAGTGCCGGCCGCCGTCGGGGATGAGACCACGAATATTCACTTACAGTTCGATGATGAGCCTCAAGGTCGATGATTGCCACTTCAAGCTGCGCTGAATATGTAATTTTAGAATTACATATATTGTAGTTCACAATTGAGTTACGTGAGAGGTTCTTAAGTTATTATAGGTTAATTCTCAATTCAATTCAATTAATTTCAATTGAAATACAATGTAATTCAAGTACGATATAATTCAGTTACTTTATAACCAAATACAATATATTTGAGTTATTCCATAATCAAATACAATATAATCGAGTTACTTTATAATCAAGTACAATATAATTGAGTTACCTTATAACCAAATACAATATATTTGAGTTATTCCATAATCAAATACAATATAATTGAGTTACTTTATAATCAAGTACAATATAATTGAGTTACCTTATAACCAAATACAATATATTTGAGTTATTCTATAATCAAATACAATATAATTGAATTACTTTATAATCAAGTACAATATAATTGAGTTACCTTATAACCAAATACAATATATTTGAGTTATTCTATAATCAAATACAATATAATTGAATTACTTTATAATCAAGTACAATATAATTGAGTTACTTTATAACCAAATACAATATATTTGAGTTATTCTATAATCAAATACAATATAATCGAGTTACTTTATAATCAAATACAATATGACTCAGTAACTTTACAATTTAATCCAACCACGACTTGAACAACAAATTACAGTATAATTGAATTACAAATGCAACTGTACTTCCTCGATCCATTCGATTCTATTCCTACACAACTCTGATTAGACCGACGATTTCCATGTAAAATAGAAATTCTATTTATTACTTCAATTATTTCATTAATAACCTGAGCGAGGTATAAACGACACACATACACGTCTTCTTAATAACTACAACCAGTTAACAGCAATACAACGGGGTGCACGCTGCGAGAACTCGCCCCCGGCCGTTAATTTACAGGTGGAAAATGAATTTGCGAACGAATTGTTAATCCGTGACGATTTTGTTTGCCGGCGACGCGTGTGCGTGCGCGCGCGTAGTTGAATTAAACAGTGTTCTCTCCCCGGGCATCTGCTTTTATGAAATGATGATGTATATTTGCATTTATATTGCAGCCGAACAGAGAAACGCGCGGCACGCGAAAATTTGTCCCGACGCTCTCCCGTCCGGGGCGACAACAAAAAAAAATGAAATACGAATGTACCATTTTTCGTGCACAATTCGCGATAACCTCGGGGGGGCCGCGGCGATAAAAGGCTCCGCGCGAAACAGAGATATTTCGGCTAATTAATTATGGGCCACGGTTCGAATCCTGCGACGACTGTGCGTGCGCGGGACGTGTATTTCTTTTTTCTCTTTCTTTTTTATCTTTTTTTATGTAACGCGGAACGGGGTAATTGTATTCCGAGCGGCTATCTCCGTCGCGCGATATACGTGAACGAGAGCGCGCGAGCTGCACGCATCCGAGAATAAAAATAGAACGGCTTTAACCGGCTGGTAAACACGTGTCCGATAAACTAATCGGTTTTTTCCGAAATGGAAAATTAAAAACACTCCCGTCGTTTCGTCGCGCGTTCGACGCACTTTCCGTGCCGTTCCCGCGATGCATTATTCGGGACGCGTTCGTTTATGCGCGTCGCCGAGGCGATTTAGCGTACTTTGTCTGCGCGAGTGGGTAAAATGTTTGCTCGAAAAAGGGGTATTAGGAAAATATGTATTTCAAGTTATTGTTAAAATAGATTGGAATATGAAATAGCTATCTCGAATTAAAATAAGAATTAATTGAAATAAATTGACATGAGAAATGGCTATTTTAA
This sequence comes from Augochlora pura, assembly GCF_028453695.1. Classification (NCBI taxonomy): domain Eukaryota; kingdom Metazoa; phylum Arthropoda; class Insecta; order Hymenoptera; family Halictidae; genus Augochlora; species Augochlora pura. The sequence goes on along the minus strand of NC_135776.1, from coordinate 6,516,438 downwards.
ATTTAAATAAGAAATAACTGCATGAAATTAAAATTAAGACATAGCTACATGAAAATAAAATTGAGCAATAATTGCTCCTCATTAAAATAAGAAATAACTGTATCAAATTAAAATTAAGAAATAATTACTATACGAAATTAAAATTAAGAAATAATAGCTCCTAATTAAAATAAGGAATAACTACATAAAATTAAAATTAAGAAATAATTGCTTGAATTTAAAATAAGAAATAACTGTACCAAATTAAAATTAAGAAATAATTGCTTGAAATTAAAATAAGAAATAACTACCAAATTCAATTTAAGAAATAATTGTTTCATATTAAAATAAGAAACAACTGTTTTTAATGCAAATAAGAAATACTTATTCAGAGAAAGGAATGATCATATTAAACTGAGAATAAGAAACAAGTCTTTAAAATTGAAATAAAATTGAAATTGAAATAAACATTATTTTCCTAAAATAAAAACACTACTGAACCATTTAAAACACCAGCAATATCAAATAACAAGTAATCTTTTTATTCTTCTGTTTCAAATGTAACGAAATAAAATGCAACATTTGGACTGAACTTCTATTAGCGCTTTTATTAGAAACTCGTACGATTATTAAATTAATAATACTGTAAACGCTTTGGAACCAAGGAAGTTTGTCAAGCCCGATATAATTAATTCATTTCTCACAATCGAATTCATTACACTGCTGTCGTCCGGTTCGAAATCGAACGTCCATCGATCGGTCCGCAATGGCACAACTATGAAATAACGAGCGTTCTTTTATCGTTGATAGAACTAGCCGAGCAACTTTCATGGCACTGTCAATCGGGAGGCCATTAGTCATTAATAGACCGGGGATCTATTAGCAAAATCATTTTCTGCATCGATAGCACGGAATGGGAATTCAATGGAAGTTTATTTCAGACGACCGAGCCTATCAGTTCGTTCATTATAGGTAGCATAAATCATTCGGATGGCCGCTGTCGCGGTTTTTCCAAGATCGAATGCAAATAGCGCTGACTGCGCAGTTCGCGGCGGCCGCTTCCCCGATGCGCCTCGCCTCAATGTTGGCCGGTGCTCGATAAATAATTTTTCTGTCTCGCTCGTCGAAAAACCTGTTCACGCGAAAATGCCAGCGCATGTATAATTAAGGTAGGATATATTTATTAATAGATCATGTCCAAGCGATGTAATTGCTCGCGATCGTAATTTCTTCGATCGCAAATAGAATTTGCACTGAATCAATTACGTCATTTATTTGTTATATAATAATAGCGAAAGCTAATTCGAGAGATTTTGAAATGTAATTAAATCGCGGATTTTATGTAATTATTGCAAAAATGAGTGGACGAAATATAATATTGTGACGACGTGTAACTTGGCAATTTTATTATGTTATTTTAAAAGAAATTATTTTAATTTTTTACAGTTTATCTTTGGAAACAGTTATTAAGAAAATTAATTATCGAAGTCTTATTTTCTTACTGTGTACTAGAAATAATTATTTGAAATAATATTTGGTACGTCTCGATTTGTATTAATTATTTAAGAGTCGATAATTTACGATTGTTATTTCTGAGAGAAGATAATAAAGTACAAACAAGGATTCTTACATTTTTCTTAATTAATGAATGGAATTGGGACATTTAGCATCTGCTTGCTCTTAACAATGTACATATCTCAGATCTTAATTGCAAACACAAGACACACTCGCAGTTGCTTGGTTGGCGAAATGTTATGCAAATCCAAGTGTCTCATTCTGTGTGCAATAAAAATGATATTTATTTCAATTAAGTATTTCAGGTCCATGTAGCAAAATATATATTTTGAATACTTGTTGCATGTTTGCAAAATCGATGATGTATTTTTACTAGAATTTCATTTAATATAGAAATAGCTATTTCAAATTAAAATAAGAAATAAATTATATGAAATTGGAATAAGAAATAATTGTCTCAAGATGAAATAACAAATAAGTATCTCAAATAAAATTGAGAAATAACTAGTATCAAATGAATGTAACAATTAAAAATTTGAGATTAAAATAAGAAATAACTTTTTTTAATCGAAATAAGAAATGAATTACTTGAAATTGAAATGAGAAAAATCATTCGAAATCAAAATAAGAAATAAACTATCTAAAATAAATATATAAGTAATTCTTTGCAATTAAGCTAAGAAACATCCAACTATTTCAATTGCTATCTCATTTAACCTAGAAACAAATAATTACCTCAAACTCAGCATATTTCGAACACTTTCGAGAGAAATAATATTAGCAAACGCTTGGCTTGATTTGAAATAATTTCGCAGCCGAAGCGGTAATTACTTAATCGTACTTGGCCGGCGTCTTGGCGGCGGTTCGGATCGCCTTGGGACACCGGGTACGTCGCCGGGCGGGGCCGTGCAATATTTAAGTAGCACGATGCATATTTATGTCGGAACGGGGCAAGGAACGAAAGACAAACGGAACAGATTGGTTTCCGACCGTGCGACGGGGTGGCACAGGCAGCTGCTCTCTCGGCCGGCCGCGCGCCGAGGGCCCCGGGTTTGTCACAGGAGGCAGGAAACGCTCGCACCCGTTAATAACCCAATTAAAATGGACAGGAAACATACCCCCGCGCCGTCTGACCGGCCCCTGCCCGATGCCACCCGATGCCACCCGACGCGACGGACGCGCGTCGACGACAGCGTTACTATTATCGCCGCTATTACTGCCACTACAGGTGTTACCGTATCGAAAGAGACATGCCGGTTGTCTCATCGACGGCTATTGACAGAGAGACCACTGATAGAAAGCTTTCGACACAATGCGCGCGACCCCCTTTTCCTACGAGCGGATCGATGCCTGCTACCGTTTCATTCGCTCTCTCTCTCTCTCTCTCTCTCTCTCTCTCTCTCTCTCTCTCTCTCTCTCTCTCGACGGATTGGCCCCGTTTTAATGACGGCGCCAGACGTGTAATAAATTGCTGCGGTGTTCTCGCGGAGATCGTCAATAGGTTTGGTCGAATACAAATTTCGAATTATTGATAAGAGAGGAAAATTTGATTTGGTGTTCGAGGACTCGAAGATTCGAGTACAAATATTTTATTTGATATTCGAAGACTTGAAGATTCGAATGACAATATTTTATTTGGCATTCGAAGAGTCAAAGATTCGAATGATGATATTTAATTTAGTATTCGAAGGTTCAAAGACTCGAATACAAGTATTTTATTTGCTATTCGAAGGTTCAAAGATTCGAATACAAGTATTTTATTCGCTATTCGAAGAGTCGAAGATTCGAATACAAGTATTTTATTTGATACTGAAAGATTCGAGGATTCGAATAGAAATATTTAATGCGCTATTTAAAGCCTCGATGATTCGAATACAAATATTTGATTCGCTATTCGAAGGTTCAAAGATTTGAATACAAGTATTTTAGTTGATATTCGATGACTCGAAGATTGAAATAGAAATACTTTATTTCATATTCAAAGACTCGAAGATTCGAATACGAGTATTTTATTTGATATTGATAGACTCGAAGATTCGAATACAGATATTTTATTCAATATTCGAAAACTCAAAGATTCGAATAGAAATTTTTTATTTGATATTCAAAGACTCGAATATTCGAATACAGATATTTTATTCGATATCCGAAAACTCAAAGATTTGAATGCAAGTATTTTATTTGGTATTCAAAGACTCGATGATTCGAATAGATATATTTGATTCGCTATTCGAAGACTCGAAGATTCAAGTAGAAGAATTCTATTCGTTACTTGATAATTCGAAGATTTGAAATAAAAATATTTTATTTCTTACTCGAAGATTCAAATAAAAGAATTTTATATATTCGAAGACTCAAATAAAAAATATATACTCGAAAATTCAAATAAAAAATGTAATGTATTCGAGGATTCAAATCAAAAATGTACTTTTATTCTTCGAGCATCGAATAAATAATTTCATTCGACGAGAATTTCGAGTAATCGAGTAATCCAATACTGACACTGAACACAAAAGATTCGATCAATATTATACTATTATTATTATTATTCAATTGACAATCAACTTTCGCTAACAAAATAGAAAAATACATTAAACCTTGTAATCTATCATTTCTTAAATAACTCCTCAACTTAAAGTTAACTAATTTTAACCCATCCAATAGAAATAGTCACGCGTCAATCATCGACAATTCCAGTATTAAATAATTACAGTATGGTAACTCATCTCGCGGTCATAAATCCTCGATTAACGCCGAGCAAGCATTAACCCTTCGCACTCGAGCGGTGACTCTGAGGCACCACTAGAATTACTATAGCACGTTTCAAAATAACATTTATATTACAAAAAATTAGATTTATTAAAATCAGAAATAATTAAAAGTATAAATGTCGTAGCATGAGTTCCAAGATTCAATTTCACGCGCACAAAATAATTATATAAAATGGAAATACTATATGTCAGAAAAGTTATTTTAGAATTACAGTTGAAATGGCATCGAGCGCAAAGGGTTAAACCGCGTCGTCGAAGCAAAGGGCGAACTATCGGCAAATGTTCGATCGACGCCACGGCCATCGAGAAGTTGTTTCAAGATCGAATTCGCCTTTGCTCGTGAACGATCGTGTAACAGCTGTAACGACCAATTTTCCCCGGCTCTCTCTAGCCTGACCCGGGTAATTACGCTCGATTACCTTTCCCTGCGGAATAAACAATAATCCGGGACCCGGAGCCCTCAACGTGCCCGCACCTGCGATTCGTTCCTCTTACCTGAAACAGAGAAACGGATCATTTAGTATACCCGATCTAATCGTCGGAAATGATGGGGTTACGGGAACGGTTTTGTAAAAGAAAAATGACCATGGGCAAATTGTTTCGCGTTTCACCGAATGCTTTCTATCGAATATACGGTAGTCATTTTAATAAATGCAAATGGTTATAGTAAGTGGTAATTTTGGTGAAATAAAAATAAGGTGAGTGGTTCGAATGCAAGATAGAAGAATCGTTTTAACAATTGGAGAATATTATTGCGAATATTATATTGAGAATATTATTATTAATAGGTTATAATTGTTAAGGAAAAGAGCTTATATCGAAGTAACATGTTTTGTAATCAGTGAAGACGGTTTTTAGATTTTACAATAAAAATTCGCGGTCTTAGTGTGAGAGACGTCAAACTTTGAATGATAACTTTCTTCTCTTGTTACATTTTTGCTTGCTTAAGCTGAATTATTTAGATATTTTCAACTTTATTTAATTATTTAGTTATTTTCAGCTTCTTTTAACTGTTTCCTTATATTCAATTTTATTTAATTGTTTAGTTCTCAGTGCCTATAATTTCAGTAAACTACCATCAATTCTATATCCATGTGTTTGGTAATAAAGTAACACTCTACAATTTTATATTGTTGTAACTTACAACTTATAATTTTATATCTATTCTTTGGACAGCAAAGCCACAATCTATAATTTTATATTTATTCTTTGGACAACAAAGGAGCAATCTATAATTTCATATTTTTTTTTTGGACGACGAAACAACATTTTACAATTTCATATTTATTTTTTGGACGACGAAACAACATTTTACAATTTCATATTTATTTTTTGGACGACGAAACAACATTTTACAATTTTATATTCACTTTTTGAATAACGAGGTAACATTCTACAATTTCATAACCATTGCACTGTAAAGCAACAATTCACCCTTCTACATCCCCTTCCGCATTGCAAAACAATGCTATACAGACAACCAAATAACTAAAGAAAATAAAATTACAATTAATTAATAAAATAAAAAAAAACAAAGTAATACAAAATAACCCTTAAAAAAATCTTGCAGCAATAAAAACACTCCACAATAAAACAACCCCATTAACGGCATTAAAAATTTCGCAGCAGAACCACGCGACTGGTCGTCGACTTTCTCTGCAAACTATCAAGTATTTTGCACCCTGTCCGCAGGCGAAGGGGTAAGAGAAAAAAAACGCCTCGCAAAAGAGACACGGTTCCCTCGTCGGCGTGCGTGCGAGCGTCGCGGCGATAAGTTAGCGCGGCGATCGGCGCACGTGAAAAAGAGAGTGAAAGGTGTTCCGCGCGGCGGTGAAGGGTGTTCCACCAAAGAAGAAGGAGGAGGAGGAGGAGGAGGAGGAGGAGGTGAAAAGAGAGCGCGGCGAGGTTTGAAAAGAAAGAGGTGTGTATCGGGTGCAGTTGCACTCATTTACTTTCCCCGGGCGCATGAGTCACACATGAAAGGGCCTAATCTCACGCGATCGCCTCGTGTCCGGCGACCCCCGATCGCCTCGCGAATCCTCGTGCAACCCCGTGCAACGACAACGACGACGACGACGACGACGACGACGCGGTTGTTTTACATTCTTTTTTTTCCTTCCGAATATTACGGTTTCGTTTGGCAAAGCTAATCGGCGACGGCGATCTCTTTCCTGGCCCGGCCGATTATTTATTTCCGAAAGAACCCCCCCTTCGGGTTTTTTTCCCGTATCGCGCGGGACACGCGCGCACGCTCGCGCGGCAAGCTCCCCTTTCGCCGGGGCCGCCTAACCTGTCTGTTTAATTATTTCTTCGCGCGGCTTAATGGACAAACACGCCCGCCGACCGTCATTACGCCTATTTGCTGTTGGATTGGTTGTTAGCGCCTGGCCGGCCGCCACCGGCACCGGGCTAGTCGCGCGAGCGATTACGCGTGTCGCTGCACCGCGAGATAGCCCGCGAACCGGTTCGCTGTTAGACACCTTTCGACGATCCTTCGGCTCTCCGGTGTTCGGGATCGTGGGTGGCTGTTGGGCTGCTCGTTGCTCGATCGATTGTTGCTGATGCCAGGATTATAAAAAAGGCGATTTTTTAAGTAATAAAGAGACTGTGAATTTTGTTGTCTTTTTGTAAGATGTGGAATTTGCGAGATTTGTTTGACAGAGGGTTGTCTGTATTAACCCTTTGCACTCGAGTGGCGACTCGGCGGCGCCATTAAAATTATTGTAGCACGTCGCAAAATTATTTTTAATGGATATCGCCAAAGCTTAGATTTAAAAATTGTTAGAGGTGCAACTGTTGTATGAGTCGCAAGACTCAATTTCGTATGCATCAAATAAATATTGTTATATGAAATGGAAACATTAAAAGCCAGAAAAATTATTTTAGATTTCCAGGTGAAATGGCTTCCAGTGCAAAGGGTTAAAATTCTTTGCGTTTATGATATGGGTAGATAGTTATGATTTAATGTTTAGTAAAATAGTTCTTAAGTTGTTGGACAGATTGTTGTATTTTAGTCGAGCTTGAGTCGTTGTATTTTATTTTAGTTTTTATTGTATTTTATTGTGGGTGACTTTCTATCCTATTCTGTCCTATTTTATTCGAGTTTAATTTAATCGAGTTTAAATTATTCTAATTTATTTTACTTTATCTTCTGTTCTATTTTATTCAGTGCTATCTCGTTCAAATATTTTATCGTGGCTGGCTTCTATTCTATTCGAGTTTAATTTAGTCGAGTTTAATTTATTCGAATTTAATTTATTCTAGTTTATTTTACTTTCTGTTCTATTCTATACAATGCCATTTTGTCTAAATTTAGTTTATTTTATTTCGTCTCATTCTTTATTCTGTGCCATTTCATTTACGTTTAATCTACCTAAAATTAATCTACTATATTTTATTTTATATTCTATTCAAGTTTATTCTATGTCATTTCCCTTTCTACCCTGATTTATGTCATCTATTTTATTTTGTCCTATCGCTAGCGATCCGTAAATTAACGAATGCGAGTCATTAATTAGTAAAGATTCAATAAAGCAGTGGTAGAAAATTTGGATAATAAATTTTGGTATCGACGTTGCCATGAAAATAGGTGTTACGTTCGACCGCGCGGCGTCTTTCGCCTAAATTACCGGTCGGATCGCGATACACGTCGGACTTCGAACCGTGGCAAAAAGAGCGAGCGAGAGCGAAAGCGAGAGCACGAGAGCGAAAGCGAGAGAGAGAGATAGAGAGAGAGAGAGAGAGCGAGAGAGAGAGAGAGAGAGAGAGGGTGGAGGTAGCTCGAAAAACAGACCGCGAAGCATTAATTATGTGACTTCCGCACCGTAACTCTCCGGCCCGGCGCTCGGACCTCGATAACTCGAATATGCAGCGAGGGATATACGCATAAATTTGCAAGCTGTACCCGAAAACCCGGGCACCGCCGAGTGGACCCCATCGATTTTCCTCCTTGCACGCGTCGAACGATTCGCGAAATTGATATACAATTACGTCGACGGCGTTGCTAACCGTGCGCGCTTGATTAAAACGTGTTGCCTTCGCCATACCGCGGGTACGAAGTTTTACTGTACAGGGTGGTACAATCGATTACTGCGACTTTGGTAATTCATTTTATATTTGTCGAATAAGACGTTCTAATTTATTTATTAACAAATTAAGGAAGTAGAAGTAGTTGGAATTGTAGATTAATGTGATTTATTTGATAAATGTAAAGTTGCGATTATGGTTCTGGTTGCAATTATTTGGTTGCAAAAGGTAGTAATAATCGTAATTGTTGTATTCGTAGTATGCAATATTTTGGGACGTTAAATAGAATCTTTTTTGGTATAGAACGTTAAATAGAATTTTTTTTGGTATAGAATGTTAAATAGAATTTCTTGTTTTGTCGATGGAATTTTGCATTGTCAAATAAGTCTAATTTTGAAAATTTTCAGCAGTTTTTTCCAGCAAGTCTTTCTATATATGGTATATCAATTATTAAAATATGTATACGATTGTAATAATATAATACGAACTGATATATCGTAACGTTGAAATTGCTGTACGTATTGCAATGTTTATACATTAAATTAAAAATTGTATGCATGGTACATGAATTATTAAAATATGTACATCAACTCAGCAGCATATAATATAACACGATAAAAATTCAGATCTTATAGCATATTATAAATGAATATATTGTAACACAGTAAAAATTAATAATTTTGCAACATGATTATATTGCAACGCAGTACAAACTGATATGTATATTGCAACATAGTATAAACTAATATATTGCAACACAGTAGAAAGTAAACCATTGCAACGCAGAGCAAACTAAAACATTGCAGCACAGTAAAAACTAATTAATTAATGATATCCTACAATAACTAAGTTAAAAAACAAACGAACATAAAATATTAAAAAACAATCGAATACATTGCAACACAGTGGAAAGCAGCACGTTGCAAAATAGTAAAAACTAAAACATTGCAGCACAGTAAAAACTAATTGGATACCGATACCCTACAATAGTTAATTTAAAAAACAAACGAATATAAACTACAAAAAAAACAAATATATTGCAACACGGTAGAAAGTAACAAATGCAACACAATGCAAACGAAAACCTTGCAACACAAAAACTAATTGGCTAATGACCCCCCCCACAATAATTAATTTAAAAAACGACTTCCTCTAAATTTATACGATCCCCCTAACGTAACAACTAATTACGCAACCACTCCGAACGACAATCACCGATTTCCAAACGCGAGAGTTGCAAAATCGATTTTCGTCCACGGATCGCCGCGCCGTGGCAGACCGCGGCGGTTCGCGGAACGGACGGTATTCCGCGTCGCCCCTGAAGATCGCATTGAAAGAGGATCGAGAGGCACCGGTGAAAGAGTTAAAAGTCGCTGGAACAAGAGCGCCGAGGACGAAGACCTCGAGGACGGAGTGTGCCGGCCGGAAAAAGGTCGCGCGCAACCACGGAACAAAGCTGCCAGCTATTCTTGTGCGTGAAAGGCCGTCTCTTGGTAGCCGTAGGAGCATGATCGCGTACTCGCATGATCGAGGAGCAACGTTTACTTATCGACGCGATCGAATACTCGGACGATCGTGTGTTTAATGTTTTAAATTATGGTAATTGTTGAATTTCAACAAATAAGTTGAAATGCAAAAATCAATCAAATAATTATTTACCACCGAATATGTTTAAGATGCGAAGGCATGCGATGGTTTATTGAATCTCTTCTGATCGTTATTGTTTTTGTTGAATTGATTCGTGTTAGTTACCTGAAATATCTTAAATGAAAAGAACGTATTTTATACCTTTCTTTAAATAATTAAAGTTCTGATTAAAGTTCAATTTATAGTTCTAATAGTGTTTAATAATTAATTATTCCCATAACAAATTCATAATTCTAATAGTAATTGTGTAATGATTGATATGATACTTGCACGATGAATATTTGCAGGTTCGAATACTCGTTTATTCTCTTTATTTACTCCTACAAAGATCGCGTTCTTTTTATTGCTCCTTCCATAACAAACTATTTCTTCTCCCCGTCTATATAAATAAATAAACTATTATATTATCATAATAACCACGTTTTACCATTACATCATCGACATAGAAATCGCGTTAATATTCAATAAATTCAACAAAAAAATCGAATAAGTCCTTGTATTATAATAACGAGTCAGACTCGTGACGAATATTTGGTAAATAATTTAATAAATACGACTGCCAATCAATTCTTCTAAATGTTAGGAATTGATCGTTTAAATGTAAAAAATTAGGATCTCTTGTTATCAAAATCAAATAATGAAAGTAAATGAAGACAGCCAGAAAGCGAAAATTCTTTTCATCTAAAAAATTATTAAATCTAGTTATTAATCCTTTGTATAAATGTACTCTAATGACGACTTTGAGGCACTACTAAAATTCTGCTATCGCGTTCCAGAATCATTTTTCTAACAATAAAGCTTAGATTTTAAAAATTATTGCCTAGAGAAACTGTTTCTAAAGAATCAGATTCGTGCGCTTTATTGCATAGAATAAAAATACTATGAGCCAGAAAAAGAATTGCTTCACGGTTAAAATGGCTTCGAGTTCAAAGGGTTAAATCATCGAACTATAGTCCTAAAATAAATCTTAATACAATAGGTTAATACCATCGTAAAACTATAGCACATGATCGCTCAGTATCGCAAACTATCGCAAACTATCGCAAACCATCGCAAACTATCGCAAACTATCGCAAACCATCGCAAACTATCGCAAACTATCGCACGACAAAAGAAAAGAGAAAAGAGAGAGAGCAGGTTGCCGACGAGAGGAGAGACCGTTCGCGGAGCATAGGTAGCGACGATGACAATGTCGCTCGCTTACCTGGTTTGGATTGTCGGTTGACATCGAAACCGTCGAGAGCGAGATCCTTAATTCGCAGACGGCGGATGACGCCGGACTAAAGCCTGATACGGTGATCCGGCAGCGGGGGGTCCGACGGGGGGAGAGGTAGGGGGTGAGCAAAGAACAATTCGGCTTTGTTCTGTCAATTGTCCGCGGCTAATGAGCCTCTCCTATACGGTCTTCCTGCAGTCACTCCGAGAGAGAGAGAGAGAGAGAGAGAGAGAGAGAGAGAGAGAGAGGACGCGCGATACGGACCGATGCCCACCGCCAATATAAACCGCTCGATTTTCCACCGATTCTCGACGCTGAAATCGTCTTGTCGAAGTTAGGCGAGTCTGCGAGGAAACCACTCTCTTGCTCGATCGGCGAGGGAAACCAGGCGAAACCGAATGGGAGATGCGAAGTTCGATATGGTGGCAAATTCGGTTTGGGTGATGTGTATTGTTTATGGGATTTTGGTGTGAATAGAATTTAAGTGTAATGTAATGTAATTGTAAATGTAATGTAATGTAATTGTAAATGAAATGTAATTGTAAATGTAATGTAATGTAATTGTAAATTAAATGTAATTGTAAATGTAATGTAATTTAAAGTAATATAATAAAATTGTAATGTAATATAAAGTAATATAATAAAATTGTAATGTAATTGCAAATGTAATGTAATATAATAAAATTGTAATGTAATTGTAAATGTAATGTAATATAATAAAATTACTATTATATTATCATAATATAATACGTTTTACCATTACATCATCATCGACATAAAAATCGCCTTAAAATTCAATAAATTCAACAAAAAATAGCTCAGATCTCATTTCTATCATGTCTCTGGTATTGTTCGAAACAAAAAAGACCAGCGGCAGGATACTTTCTCCATCGCTATCACAATTAAATGATCGCGCGAGCGCACACTTCCCGGACACATAATGCTCGGAGCAGTTTCTCTCAATTACGCGCGCTGGTATAGCTTATTCCACCGATAAATCGGCAGGCATCGAACGTATAAAATCGCATTGGAGTAGGCGCGGGAATTAATCGTAGCATCGACTGGTTCACCAGATAACTTTCTAATTTATAACGGGGGAGCAACATTTTCCCCGTTTATCTCGTATGAATGACACTGGCGACGCGCCTCGTCACGGCGAGCCATTAATGCGGCCCGTATTAATCGCTGTCCTCGCATCCGAGCGCGCATAAATTAATAAAATTTCCGCGAACATATGTCACCGGCGATGATTAAATCGGTGCCCGCTTATCGAACCGACTGTCATCGATTGCTAGCCGCATTAAACGCGGCGGAAGTGATCGAAGTCTGTTGCGGCGTCGGAAAATATTGTAACTCCTTCGATCGGTATCTGTTTGGTTACAGTTTCATGATTTATTCGTGGCAAAAATATGTAATTGAAGGTTAAGGATGGAGGAAATGGATGGCGTGAGTGGTTTTTGAGAATCATTTTTTGTTTTCTCAGGAAAAAATGTGGAAGATGGTGTTAGTAAGTGGGGGTGATTTTGCGATTTGGGTTTTTGATGCTGTGTGGTTGGTAGTAATTATAATGAATTTATGATACTATGTACTACAATATTATATATATAATATTTCGATATACTATATAGGCGATATAGATGTAGATATAAAGGGTGTCCCAAAATTCACGCGAGATTTGAATTTTGCGCCATTTGTGCGGTAAAGTGTTGCCAACCAAAAAAAAAAAATACAGAATGACAGCTGACAGTTCAGGGTTATTAAAGATGGAGCGCTAATAACCTATACTGTATACTATATAAATCAATAAAAAATTTACATATTTTAATTATAAATCTGTGTTTTCTATCAAAATTACTTCTTGCGTGAATTTTGGGACACCCTTTATATAGTATATAAATATACACGTGTAACATGTTATTAATATATTTTATATAGAAATAGCAAAATCTGCAAACACGACATTCTATTAATGCCTTCTATATAAAAATAATACAAAATAGAAATATACAAATATAAAATTTCGTTAATATATTTACGTTAGAAATAGTACAAAATAAAAATATATAGTAACATGATATTGTTCTAAGTTCTACAATAAAATAATAGAAAATATTAACACAGAAATATGATATCAAATTAACTCTTCCAAATCACATAAACTAGAAATAGAAAAATATAATGCCAAGTTAACTTTCATACCACAAATATCAAAAAATAGAAAAACGTACTGTTAAACGTTCTTCCACATATAATTAAAATCGCAAAACCACTCGAGCAGCGAATCTAAAAATGTGTGTCGCGCGTCAGAAATTGCAAAAGAAAACAAAAAGTTCGAACAATTCCTGCCGTTAATTCCCGAACATTCGGTAGTCGGTCAGCGTCGAAGTGGCCGTCGGAATGGACCCGCGGACGTTTAGTCACTCTGTTGATAATACGTCGTCGGATATTTTTAGGCGGATCGCGGAGAGTATGTCGGATCCTCTTCGGCGCCGGCGGCGGTGTAACAGGGACAACGATGGCCGGTTTTGCGCGGCGGAAACGAAAATAAATCCGCTCGGATGGCCTGTGAAGGCTCGCGTGTCAAGAGCCACGGGTGCCACCCCCCCTCTCCCCCCGTGGAATTTCGTGGCACACACGTGTGCAAACAAAACGGGGGGGGGGGGCGCGATAGATCGTTATTGTTCTCGCAGAGCGTGCGAGAGAGAGAGAGAGAGAGAGAGAGAGAGAGAGAGAGAGAGAGCGAGGATCCGCGGCGAGCTCGTTTTGCTCGCGCCGGCAATTTTCCCGAACAATGCCGTCTTTATTTTCCGAAGGATTCCCCATCGCGGCCGACCGTAAATGACTGTTGTAAATGGCCGACGGCGCAGATGGTTGCGCGTTAATCGAAAGATTTAAGCCGAGCGGAATTTGCGCGGCCGTCGAATAACGCGCGCGTTGTCGGAATAAAATAGCGACGACCTCTGTTCCACGGATGCGGCGGCGATCGGAGGGGCTCCGGTAAGAATTTATCTGTGCGGATCTGACGGCGATTTTCTTGTCTCTGCTCGACCACGATGGTTTTTAATAAAATAATTATAGCGGGATTGGTTTATTAGAATTTTTGTACATTGCTTGAAGCAGTTAAAACGTGGATAAGTTGGCCAACTTTTGTCCAATCATTTGGCTAATCATAATTGCATAAATCATGGTAGGCTGATGATTCTTTTTTTAAATTAAAGATTGAAGCCTCCACTTTGTGACTACGTTATTGCATTTTAAAATTTATGCAACTATTTTACTGTAACGCTTTAAATACGAGGCCATGTTTACTGTATTGCTGATAGGGTTACTTCGTGCTGTAACTTTGTGAAATAATATCGCAGCGACGTTTAAATTTTTTTAAATTAAAGCTTGAAGCCTCCACTTTGTGACCATGTTATTGCATTTTATGATTTATGCAATTTCATTACTGTAATTCTTTTAATGAGAGGCTATGTTTGTCGTATTGAATATTGCTGAAAGCGTTACTTTGAAATGCTGTAACTTAGCAAGAAAAAATCGCAGCGACCACCTGTTCCTTTAAATTAAAAGAAGAAGCTCTAACATTTATTCCACTGTAAACGGCATCCTTAAATAAAATTTTACAAAGTCTATAAATCTCCTCGAACTTGGCAATTTTTAGCGTGACAAATACAGTCTCGTCTTCAAAGAATTCCTCAAACGTGGCAATTTTCATTCTGATAAACACTTATAGTTATAATAATAAGCGTGTTATATTTAAAATCCAGAAAGACAACTTTCAAGCTTCAATTTGCAAAAAAGACCATCATCCTACGATAATTTCTCGCTAACTTATCACCGATCAAAACTGATCAATTTGAAATACTGAAACTTCATCCCTCAAAGCCACCCCCTACTGTAACAATTAATAACTTCCACGATTTCAACAATAAAAATCGGCAAAAATTCACTAACGTACCTCGAACATACATAATCAACTCCACGAAGCGCGAACACTACAGAAACGACGGCAACGAAATAAACGAATTTTACGTCCGGGCATAAGTCAACAATATCTCTCCGAGGCGACAATAAATTACAGAACCGGCAACAAATAACCGCGGCAACGTCCGGAGCAATCACGTGCGAGCACCGAGCACAATACGGAAAAGTAATTGGCATCTTGGTGGGAATTGTCCGGAGGAGGAGGGGGGAGGGGCCGGCGGTCGAAAGAAAATACACCTGTCCCATAACGAGCAAGACCGTCAAATTACAAGACCGCCACTGACAGGAGGGTACATCCTCTGGCGGCCGGTAGATAAAAAAAAGAAAGGAGAAGAAGAAACGAGAGGAATATCAGGGCCGTATTTCGGGGCAAAAAGTCCAAGATTATCGAATAGAGAGAAAGGGTCGCGGGAGGGTCCGTCGAGGGCTGTGTGACAGGCCGCAAAAAAAGGCCAACTGTTTCTTTGAAGACGAATCGTTCGGGACACTTGTCGAGCAGAGCGGAGCAGAGCGGAGCGGAGCGCGGCCCTCTTCTCCCGCGAGATTAAACCTTGCCTCGGCCTCTCTTTCTTGTCCCGTCGACGCCTCGTTCCGAATAAAGGGAAGGGAAACTCGTCGTCTCGCCTGCGATAATGGTCCGGCGCATCTCGCCGATAAATCTCATTGTATTAAGGCCTGCCTGAAGTGTCTTCGACCCTACGCGACCTTCTCTCCTTTAGTACGTGTCTCGAAGGCGCGGCTCCCATGGTCCCGAGCGCCACGGCCCGCCCGGGTCCGCTCCGATCCGCTCCGATCCGCTCGAGTTGTCGCACATGTGTCACGCTCGCAGCCGAAACTTTGTCGTTATCGCTGCGATCGTCGGATTTATCGGGGGCTGCCGCGTCACTCTTCCCTGTACGAGACAATTTTTGGCTGTGAATTACACCAAATTCTGTGCTCGAAATTAAGATGCACTTTTGTCGGATTTGCTGGAATATTTTTTACATTGACGCTATTTGGAGAGGGAAAATTGATCAGTGGATGTGTTTTAATTAGTTTTATAGATATGTTTAAATTTAATCTTGTCATTATAGTTATTATTATTATATTGCGGATTTTATGCATTTATGTGAGAAGTGCATAAATGCGATCTAAAACAAGGAATATTAAATTGATAATAATTTTAATTAATAATTAGGAATATTAAAAACTTTTAGCTATTTTTATAGATATATTTCAACTGAATCATGTTATTACAATTATTATTACACCGTGAATTCTGTGCACTTACAAGCTGACGAATAAATGGACCGTTAAAACGAGTAAACAATAAATTAAACGAAAACAAATACGAAAAAATAATGCAAAGAACGACAGCTACCCTTTCCTCCGATAAAACACCAGTTGACAAACAGAGTCGCTAGAAAAATATCATAACAATTAAAAGACAGAATAATCAATCGAGTTAAAAAGAGAACAAGAAGCCAAATATCGAGACAATAAAAGGTTGAATAGTCGTCAATAAAATACAGGATGGCAAATAAACGAAGTCGCGCGTAAAAAGGCAAATATTCGAGAAATAAAATAATAAACAATTGAACGTAACAGGGTGGCGAATAAATGAACCGGCGAAACGGGCGAAGAAACGAATTAGATCGCGACAGGTGTGAAAAATGTGAAGAAACGAAAGCTAGAATTTCCATCGATAAAATACCGGGTGACAAATAAATGAAGTCGCTTTTTGCCGTGGGTCGACATTCATATTCGGAACGGTGCGGCCGAGGGAAGATAAACGACGGATCTATATTATAGGAACATGCTTTATGTACACGAGGAATCTGTCCCATGTGGACAGAAGGAATTTTTTTTTTTCGTTTCCACCCTCCGGATTTTCCTCCCCTAGAAAAGTTTTTCAGCGTGCAGAGATCGTCTCGAGGAGGGGATTTTCCGCCGGTGTGCGAGGAACTTCGCCGTTTCTCCCTAAACAATTGATACATCGGAAGGGGACGCCGCGCCCCTCTTTTTAAACTTCCCTTTAATACGACTGACCGCGTTCAGGACACGGCGAGACCCTGCGAATCACTGGGACCTTCGATTCTCCGAGGGCGCCGAGGGGATCATCCCGATATTTCGCATATTTGAACTGCGAATCTTAGGGTGACGCGTTCGTCGAATCCTCTCTCCCTCTCTCTCACTCTCTCTATTCCTCCCTTTCCTTTTCTCTGTGTATTCGTGTCCCTTTTTCTCCCGACTTTGACATGCGAATATAGAGATCAGTGACAGATCCTATAGCATCTCAATAACTTAGGTTACTCTGTAAACGTTCTTTTAATTTATCAAATTTTTTCGAAATTTTTATTTATTATACTATTTGCAATAATTGCGAAGAACTAGGAAGATTATTATATAAGCAATTTTCATCCCTTTGCAGAGAGTACTCTTGTCACATAACGAAATAATTGCAAATATGAAGCTGTTGTGTTTTTATATTGGTAATTTGAACTACGTGGTATTAATGTACATACTTTAGAGTACTTTATGGAATTTTTTCGAAATTATTGACAAGCTATAGAGTTTTCAAAAATTGGATCAATCTTGGAAGATTATTAGGCGACTTTCATCCCCCTGCAAAACGTATTCCTATTATGTGCCGAAATAATTGCAAATATAAAGCTTTTGCATTTTATATCGATAATTTAAATTATATAGCCTTAAACTAGAAACTTTAGAGTACTTCAGGGAATTTAATCAAAATTTTCGATACGCTATAAAAGCTTAAAAAATTGCGCCGAACTCGAAAGATTATTAGACAATATTCACCCCCCTGCAAAAATTGTGGCCATTACGCAGCGAAATAATTTTAAATATCAAGCTATAATATTTGTCATCAATAATTTAAACTATATAGTCTCAAACTAAACACTTTGGAGTATATCAGGGAATTATGGCAAAATTTTTTACATACTGTACAGACTATAGAAATTACGTCAAACTCGAAAGATTATTAGACAAAATTCAGCCCCCTGCAAAAATCATGGCTATTATGCAGCGAAATAATTTTAAAAATTAAACTATAATATTTGTCATCAGTAATTTAAACTATATAGCCTTAAACTACTCACTTTAGGGTATTTTTATTTATTCCATTGAAAAAATTCGAAGCGCCCTTAGTAAAATAACAACGAAAAGCAAAGTAACATAAAACTGATTAAATTCCGTATGTTTTCCTGGAAGCCATGCAATTATATTGGAAACATTTTTTCATAAAATAAATATTTTATTATTTATTCGAAATTATCATGTTACGAGACTGTGTAATATAAATACGTGCAATATAATATTGTATTCATTTGACTGAGCAATATATTGTGTTAATACTATTAATCGGTTTCTTGCATTGCATTTAATGCATTTAATGCATTTAATTACGAATGTAGAGATCAGTGTCGAATTATTTGGAATTTAAATAAATTTGTAATCACTAAACTGTGGATTTCACGCATTAATGGTAAAATTTAACAGAGATAGCTTCAAATATATTAATAAAAATTAAAAAAATTTTAAAATGTCAATCTGTTGTTTATAACCTATTAAAAAGATGAATAAAAGAATGAATTTCCCTTATTCAATTTCTCGCAATTCGCGCGACGATTTTTATTTATAAAAGTCTACGGTTTAATAATTGAAATTGTTAGCTGAAATATGACTTCAACGTATAATCGTCGTTTATGCTATTAATCGTTCCACCTGGTATTGTATGAAACGCATTTAATTATGAATATAGAGAGATCAATGTCGATTTACGTCCGAGTTTAAATTAATTCATATTACAATTGTTACCCGTGGAATGATTTTATGTAATTGTTGTCTTCGTTATCAATATTGTATTCGTTGGACCGTTCATTATCTTCCGTTTATGCTATTAACCGATTTCCTCGTATTCTATTGAACGTATTGCGCTTAATTATACTGCGAGAATTCTGAAACATTGAATGACCAAATTGTTCATCTCGCGCAATTATATTTATATTACAGTTGCAATAAATATTTCGTATAACTTCAAAATTTCTAAATAAAATTATAATAGACATATAGTAAAATTTACAAATTTCGCATTAATATTAATGTCACAATGATATATTTTATATTATGGAAACTATAGGTTAGGAAATAACATAAAAATTTGTTTTTATTGAAATAATAAAGTTACGCAGCGATTGCAAAATTTCAAAAATGTCGAACAGACTTGTAAATTTAATTCCTTTCGATCGAAGAATATTCTGATGACTACGCTAATGATTAAAATGTAATACGTTTTAATGTGATTACTTTTAATAATTACACTACGATGAATTTTCATTCAACTAAAACAAGCCTTGTAAAACATCGACGTTCTACTTAACGTCGCGATCGAGAAATCAGTCACCTGGGACTAATTCACATGGGGGATGATTCAGTCCGAGGGGTGCGTTATTTGTGTAATTTTACGAGCTAATTCTAGACGCAGTCGTGCCATAATACATTACAGTCCGAAAATAAATAAAACGCTGGCTAAATAAAAAGCTATCGACCAAATAAGAATTACCAACACACATAATTCTAAATTATTAAACATAATATAATGACACTTTTCCATTTTCCACTAAGAAAAGAATATAATATAGCTAAAATACTATATATAACTATATCAAAAAATATATTAAGAAAAATGGTAATTTAATTACGAAAAATGTCATTCGTGTAAAATCGTGAATAAGAGGTTACGCACATAATTTTAAATTATTAAAAACAATATAATGACACTTTTGCATTTTCCACTAAGAAAATATAGCTAATACTATATGTAACTATACCAAAAAAAGTATATTAAGAAAAATGGTAATTTCGTTACGAAAAATTTCATTAGTGTAAAATCCAGCCGTGTGTAAGAGGTTAATAGAAGCGAATAAAATTTATTAATAATAAGAAAGAATAATAACGAAGCCGGTGGTTAGGCGAATCGTTGAAAGACGCGAGAGATCGCAGAACCGCGCGATATCGGTCGTCCGAAAATCGCAGTTAATTCGCATCGCGTAGGATGCGTGTGCGAACTGTGATTGAACCGCGCATTGAAAACTTAATGGCCGATGCGTTGCATTCGCGCAGTCGCGCCGCGATATCTATTTGCGCGGCCCCCGAAATTCAGGGAAATCCCAGTCTATTACACAGCCGGGCTAAGCGTTAATCGTCGGGCGGCACGCCGAAGCTAATTAATACATTGAAAAGATAAAGCCGACCGCGTAGATATCAATGACGAACAGCCAACAGGCAAATTATTCTCGGCTCGTAGCCCCAGACGACTACCTCTCTCTCTATCTCTCTCTCTCTATCTCTCTCTCTCTCTCCCTCTCTCGTTACGAAACGGAGGCTCTCCCTGCCACGTAAACAAATACGCTAATGCCCTTTGAATTCCAATTAACGCGAGCCGGTAGATTTCACTACGGACGAGCAGCTCCACCCTCCACCCTCCACCCTCTCCCGCGCCCGCGTTTCCCTCTTTTCCTCTTTCGAACCCCTCGGTTGTCGTAGAATCGTTTCGTCGATCGCTAAATGGCCGCCAGCGGAACGAGACTTATATTATCTCCTCTCTGTTTCAGGCCAATGTTCTGACAAACACGGATTTATTGGATTTATTACGAAGCCGAATAATAACGAACTATAAATGTTTAATCAACGGGAATTAATATCGGTTGGTGTATACTGGAAACGCGATTATCACAATTGATTGCGTTCGCGCTGTTTAGGAGCTTCTTTCGCTTGTGTTACTAGCTATATTGTTCTGTAAAGGTATTTTTTATGTTGATCGAATTTTTAGATATTTTTTTGCAGGTTGCATTGTTTGCAAAAATTGCGACGAATTTGAGAGGCTGTTAAGGGTGGATTTGACTTTGGGTAAAGTGTATTGCTGTTGCGCGACGAAATAATTGAAAATATGAAGTTGTTGACGTTTATAATGATAATTTGAATTACATGGTCTTGAAGTATGGATTTTAGAGTATTTCTGGAAATTATTGGAAAATTTTTTACATACTGTGTAACTTACAAAAATTATGTCAAACTTGAAAGATTATGGGGCAATATTCATCCCCTTGCAAAGAGTATTGCCATTATGTGTCGAAATAATTGTAAATATGAAAGCTGTTGCATTTTATATCGATGATTTAAACTATATGATATTAAACTACACACTTTGGAGTATTTCTCAAAATTATTGCAAAATTATTTACATACTGTACAGGCTATAGAAATGAAATCAAACTTGAAAGATTATTTCGCGATAATCATCCCCTTGTAAAAAGTATTGCCATTATGTGTCGAAATAATTGAAAATATGGAGTTGTTGCAATTTATATCGGTGATTTAAATTATATGGCCTTAAACTACACACTTTGAAGTATATCTAGGAATTATTGCAGAATTTTTTACATACTTTACACAACCTAGAAAAATTATGTCAAACTTGAAAAATTATTAGGCAATGTTCATTGCTTTGCGAAACTCGTATTTTCTAATGAAATAATTGCAAATATGAAACCCTTCCAACTTATTTCGATAATTTAAACTACATAGTCTCAAACAGCACAGTTTAAAGTATTACAACAAATTTTTGCAAAATATTTGACATTAAACAGAGCTTATAAAGAGTGAGTTATAAAGAGTTATGCTATATCAAGCATAAAAGATCATCATAAAGTAAAACCCTCCGGAAGAATTTAAACAATTACCACCTACAATCTCAAACATAAAATAATAAAATAAAAACTCAAATCAAATATCGAAAGTTGTACCCTTGTAAAAAAAGTACAGTGGTAACCAGTCGCCATAAACAAAATAAAGCTACCAAGATCTATTATTATAAGCAGTTCCATCTACGAGTGGTTCCTTCGATTGAACAAAACGCCTCGCGCGGTAATCGCGACGGCTTCAGATCGCCGTTAAAGATCGGCAGTTCGGTAATGAGAGTCGGTCGGCTTTACGAGTGAATTAACAGCCGGGTTGGGCGCAGAGTGTTGCTTAACTTTCGCTCGGAGCGGGCGAGCTCGGCCGCTATCGCGATGAAAAATAAAGTTCACGCGACAGAACGCGCGCGCGCGCGCGCGCTGTGTAATGGTCGGTCGCACGGGCGCGACAAAACACAGAGGGGTGCGAGAGAGCCTATCGTGACGCATTGCCGGCTGCATCGACTGCACACACGTGGGGCCGCGTCATTCTTATCCGGTGGAATCGGTCGCGGGGCTCGTATCAGTGCCCGTCGGCACCGGTTATCGTTGCCCCGACGCCGCCCGTCGATCGCGCGTTATAAATCGCGCCGCGCGCGCGCGCGCGCGACCGGCCCCAAAAACTAGTTCCGTTCGGTAATTTGCGCAACGCGAAACGGCCGCGAGCAAATAACCGAGATACGGGAACAAACGATATAATGACAAGACAAATTGCAAGCGGCCGACGTTTGTCCTTCTCCGGGCTCCGCTTTTTTTTCTCAATTTCGATCGCTCGAACTCGGACGATCGTTATGCCCTCTTAGACTCGTTTTTGATTACTGTCATTTACCGACCGTGCCGGATTAACCCCTTGACTCGTGATTTGTCTCGTAACGAGCCTACGCGCCGCTCGTTTTGTTGTCAGACGAGACGAGCGCACGATTTCAGCACGACCGAGCGTCGAACGAGCTTCGCGGAATTTTCCTTGTCTTCGCCTGCGAATTCTCGCGATTGGAAAAATTTGTTGATATTGTTTGGAATCTGTAGTTTAATGCTGATTAATTGTAATTTTTAAAGGAACTTTTTTGTTCGTGATTATTTTAGGGTGAAGGGTGAGACGCTGCGATTTTTAAGGGTAATGAATGCTAAGCTATGGTTTTTTTTATATTTGACGCTGTTTTGTACGATTTTGAGGAAAAATTCCGAAAAAATTTAGTGAAATACTCTCAAGTATGTAGATTAAGACTATGTACCTTGATTATTCGAAAGAAGTTAAAGAAGCATCGTATCTGCAATTATTCAGCGATATAGTAGAGATCGTTTTATGATATCAGAAATATCTACAATTACGAGTGACCACAATTGTTCATAATTGACGCTGTTTTATATGGTCTAGAGTAGAGTTAAAATTTTACAAAAATTTTCTTAAACACTCTGAAGTATATACTTTAAGACTGTATAATTGAAATAATCGAAAGAAGCTGAAATCGCTTCGTATTTGCAATTAATCTGCAATAAAACACGGGACACAGTGATTTATAGGAATAATGAACATTACACTATGATCTTTGAACTTTGACATAGTATCATACGATTTTGAATACGTCTAAAATTTTGAAAAAATTCCCTAAAGTACTTTGAGGTATATACTTTAAGACAGTATAATTTAAATAATGGAAATAATGCGAAATCGTTTCGTATTTGCAATTAATCTGCAGCAAAACACGAAATACCGTGATTTTGAAGAATAATAATCTTTACACTATGATCTTTGAACTTTGACATAGTATCATGCGATTTTGAATACGTCTAAAATTTTGAAAAAATTCCCTAAAGTACTTTGAGGTATATACTTTAAGACAGTATAATTTAAATAATCGAAATTATGCGAAATCGTTTCGTATTTGCAATTAATCTGCAGCAAAGCACGAAATACCGTGATTTTGAAGAATAATAAACTTTACACTACGATCCTACAACTTCGACAGAGTACAACACAATATAGCAAACTTGAAAAATTCTACAAAAATTCCCTGAAACAGTCCAAAGCATCTACTTCAAGACGATGCGCCGTGAATCGTCGCGAGTGATCAATGGCGCGCGTCACGAAACCGTAGACTCCTCGAAACCCAATTGTGCTCACCGGCGTAGAACGGAACATCAAAGCGAAGGAAGGTGGCATAAAACTGAACGCGCGCCGCTCCGCACAATATCGCGGAATTCCAAGGCCGGGCACAACAACCCCGTCAGGCAAAGCCCGGCAAAAGCATCAAAGACCGCCTCTCGTTCCAGAACGGTTCCCGAGGGTGGCCTTTTCAAGCAACCCTTCCGCGGCCGTTCGAGCGTCCCCGGGAATTAATCTCGACGATCATCCGGCATTATTACACTTAATAGTTATCCGGATCGTTGGAAAAAGGCTGGTTTAAACCGCCGCGAACGTAGACGGGGCGGCGGCCAAAAGGAAACGAGAGAGAAAAGGTCACCGTCCTTTCTCTCCTTTTTCTCCTTTATTTTTTTCACGGCCCTCGTAGGTGGGAAAAACGGAAGACAGCTGGGTGCCGAGGTGTGTGTCGCGTGCGCCGCGGCGAAGCGACAACAGCTCGCGTCGCTTGGGTAAGCACATTAGTCCCGACAACCGTAATTAAAACTGTTACGTGACAACGGCGAACCGAGCCCGGGCGATACCGTCACCCCCGTTCTCGGGAACCAACAACCCTCCCGGCGTTCGGTAATAACGATATTTTTTCGAACGCGCCGACGTCGTGTCTGCGGTTCGATTTATGGGGTCGCGCGGGAAACGCCGCCCCCGCCGCCGCCGATCGGAATCCCTTTAATGGCCACCGTTGGACAACACGCGCCCGGAAAATCCGCGTTTCCGAAACAACTAAGCCCCGGGCGATCCCGCCCGAGGAACACTCTCGGCTAACTAAATGGAGAATTCGGCTCGGCGATCGTCGCGCGTGTTTTTCAGAATTTTAGCCGAATTTCAGCCGAATTTTATCGAATTTTACCGAAACTTTATCTTGCGTTGCAATCTGATTACGACAATGCTGTTTTATTTGCATTTAGCAGAATTGGAGATGTTTTATTCGATAGTAAAAGGCGAATTGATTTTCATGAAAAATATTATTAACATTTATTTACAAAAAGGTTTATTGCAAAATTGCATCCCCTGATTTCAACAGATTTCTCTTACAAGAAATAAGGGTGCGAATACTTATGGGACTGACTGTAATAATTTTCCTTCGCCGTGGCGAACGATATTCGCGCGCGCGCGCGCGCGCGATCCCTGTTCCGCACGCAGCCCGATGCATGCAGATGCGCAGCCGGGGAACAGCACACGGCCGTGATTCACGGCTCCTGGGCTTTGCACCCTGTGCATGCGCCGCGAGCATTAATGCCGTGTTAGCGGTGCACTTTTACCCGGAGTTAATGCACCAGCAAATTCGCATTTAAAGTATCCATTGAACGGCGCGACGACGCCGACGTCCGTTCAAGCCTGAACACGCCGTTTAAACGACGTCGTCGGCGTCGGTGTTTCCCTAGGAAAACAATGGAAATACTCGGCGAGCCGGCGGCGCACCGTTCTCCTGGATCCGCTTGGCCAAAATTGGGTTTTTTT
>NC_135776.1:6475139-6490862 GCF_028453695.1 Augochlora pura | reverse complement strand
AAGTTAACTTTCAATAAATATCAAAAAATAGAAAAGTCCATTTCCTTATACGAAAAATGCAAAATCGCTAATTTCAAATCAAAATCTTCCATCTATTCAACAATACTTAATAATATCCATTAAAAACATTTAATATACCACTTAATTGAACAGTCCATTTTCCGATACGAAACGCAACATTAAATCCAGCGAATCGACCGCTAATTTCCAACCAAAAGCAGCCGCCTATTCAACGATTTTCTACAACGCGTTCTTCGAAAGCTTGTCTCTCATTATGTTCGGAACCTGGTTTTAACGAACTCGTGGAACGGAGAACCCGCTCGAAAACGTTTCAGAATAAGACGCGGAATCTTCGCCTAATTATCCTGCACCAGGGAACACGTCCAGTCGCCGAGAAACTGAACGAAACACGCCAATTAGGTGTGCCACGAGAACTTGAAATTCTATTTCGCAATTTCTTACGAAAAGATTGTCCATCGGCTGGACGAAAAGGACAGTTATTATTTAAATGCTGTTCCTCGCCGGATTCCTGAGCTCATAAAGATCAGCATTGACTCGAGAGAGAGCGAGAGAGAGTGAGAGAGAGAGAGAGAGAGACTCGCCAGCAACGTAATCAAACTCATTACCGCCGGTAGAATCCCGGTTGTGCAACTCGCGTCGTCACAAAGCAAACCAGCAGCGAGCGGTGCGGTCAGACGGATTAAACGCGATAATCGAGCCGATAAGAATTTAATTAACGCGTTATATATCTCTGCGAGAGCGCGATACACGAGCGAGGACCCCGGCTCTCCCCTGTAACCGCTTAGAGAAAAGAGATACCCGGCCGTGCGCGTGTAATATCACGTGCGCTCTCTCTCGCCTTTTAAAATAGCGTATCGAATGGCAGATTGTAAATAGGGATGCGCTTTTAAAAATCAAATGCTTTGTTTCGTCGAGGGGATGCGATTTTAAGGATTAATTGTTTTGTTTGGCCGAAAGGATTGACTTTTGAATATTAAATACTTTATTTGGTCGAAAGGTTGTAGTTTTAGAAATTATATATTTTATTTGGTCGAAGGGATGCACTTTTAGAAATTATATATTTTATTTGGTCGAAAGCATGTGGTTTTAGAAATTATATATTTTATTTGGTCGAAGCGATGCACTTTTACTAGTATAGTGTTTTATTTGCTCGAGAGATTGTACTGTTATTATTAAAATATTTTATTTGGTCCAGAGAATGTTCTTTCAAAAATTGAATATTTTATTTGACTTGAAACAGTACACTTTCAGTAATTAAATATTTCATTCGATTTGAAATAGTGTCCTATTAGGAATGAAATATTTTATTTAGTCGAGAGAATGTACGTTTGCTAGTAAAATATTTTATTTGGTCGACAGAACGTTCTTTTAAAAATCAAATATCTCATTTAACTTGAAGTAGCGTCCTATTAAAAATTAAATATTTCAGTTGACGTGAAACAGTGTCCTTTCAAAAATTAAATATTTTATTCGTCTTGAAACAGCGTCCTATTCAAAATTAAATATTTTATTAAATCGAAAGAACATACTATTACAATTACAACATTCTACTCGCTCGAAAGAATGTACCTTTAAAAATCATATATTATATATAAATCTAACTAAGAAATATTCGATTCCACATTATTCAAAATAAATAAAATCCATTACCAAACCAAACCATTACACTTGACACATTAACCGATTAAAATGAAGCATTTATTCCCTACTACGCCCCGTCAACGCAAAATATTTTACAACTACCGCCAAGTCCGACTCGAACACCGAGGAATCCATAATTTAAAACAATATATCACGCGGGCACCGTGTAAATATAACGCAGCTGTGATTCCATAGCAAGGGCCGTTCCTTCTCTTTTTCCCTCCGTCCGCTTATCGGCGCGGAGATATCGTGGCCAGAGGCATTACCATATTATCTTGAGTTCACACCTCGCCTACCGTAGAGAGAGAGACGGCGGCCGGTAGCCGGAACCGATACCGATCGGTCCGCAAAAAGCATTTATAATCGCCGGCAATTAAAAGCAGTTCCAAAGGGGCAGCCCCCGTACGTTTACGGCGTCGCGCCGCGTTACTTTATGTACCGGACCGGTCGCTCAATTATGCTCCCGGAACACGCTCTCTCTCTCTCTCTCTCTCTCTCTCTTTCTCTTTCTCTTTCTCACCCTTCCTCTCCATCTTTCTCTTCGCCGGACGATGTCATCCGCAGACGATCCGAACATCGTCCGGCCTTGTTCACGATCGTGTTCACCCGAACGGCGCCGATTTCTCGTCGATTTTTAATCGCGGATCGGCCACGACGCTCTCCGCCGTCGCGAACTTCGTGGACGCCGGTTAATTGGACGAACGCGTGCGACGCGATTCGGCCGTGGTTGGTTCGTTGAAAATATAATCCGATTAAACGATTGAACAAGTTAACGCGAAATCGTGTACGTGATTAACGATTACGAACGCCGGCGCGCGATTCGCGCGCGTGATTAACGATTATAACTAGCGCGGGATCGTGTTCATGATTAATGGATATAAACAACGTGACACCATTAATAACGATCAACGATTATATCTAACGCGAAAATCGTGTTCGTAATTAATAATTATGTGTAACCGAGATCGTGTTCGCGATTAAGGATTACGGATAATGTTTAAATCGTGCGATTAAAAATGACGAGCACCGCGGCGTCGTATTCGCGATTAATGGTTACGATTACCGAGCGATTGTACGTAATTTTTGGTTAGTTTGTTCATTTATTTATTGGTGGAAGATTTCTGAAACTGTAATCTTGCTTTTTAAGCGATTTTCGTTCAATAGGTGATCTTTACGAATTTTTTTTTGGGAGAATTATTAACAATATCGGGATGAAACCTCTTCAGATCTATAGATACGTGTTTGAACAATAGGAAAATAATTTTTTAACTCCTTTTGTTAATTTACTCACTAGCATATACAAAATTGTTTACCGAGTAAATGTCGTTTTATTTTATACCAGATCTTCGGGTGACAAGTATAAAGGTAATCTTTGCGAATTTTTCTCCGATAAACTATCAACGATACCACGCTGTACCGTTCTCGGGTTCGCTAGATACACCCCTGAACTGCAGGAAAATATTTATCCCAGCCGCATCGGCGCATTTATCAATCCCAGAACACCGCAATTCGCTTGGCAAGATCGCGCGGCGCACGTACCGCGGCAATTCGACCGTAGAATTCGCGTCCGGCAAACTACACGGCAAATATAATAATAAATTTATTAGCAGTAAAGTTTTCAGTGGTTTCCCAGCAAGAGAAAAAAGAAGAAGAAAAAAAAAGTCCGGCGCAACGTTGTCGCGGCGGGCTTTATTTCCTGGACAGTTTGCTCGGCCTCGTGCAGTTAATAAGTGCATAAAATCCGCTGTCTACTTTTCAGCGATATTTACTATACGCGCCGGTTTGATTTATGGAGCTGGAACCGGTTGCATTTCAATACAACAGTTTAGATTCCCATTAGCTAAACGCTTTTCGCGCGGAAAATAATGGGAAGATTTATTAGCATCGGCGAAAACACGTGGACGCGTTTAAGAGACGTGGAGGAAGAAGAAGAAGAAGAAGGGAAAAAAAAGAATGAAAGAATGGGCACACACGCGCGCGCGCGGTGGTACGCGGAAAGGCGCGCGCGCGCGGGTCGAAGCGCGGCGAAAACGCTTTCTACCATCATTTTTCCTGTCCGCGCGCCGTAAGATTTATCACCCATCCCCGTTCCGTGAATTACCTTGTGTACATTGTGTACGTGATAGCATGCTAATCATATTATTCTTTCGTTTACGCTCAACGTGTTTGCGAATGTTATTCTTTCCCGCTGGTCGCGCGGCGCTCGTGCCGCGTGCGCCGCGCCGAGAGCCCCGACTAAATTAGTTCGCACAATACAAAGTTCGTACGTCGTACTCTCCTCTTACATAAGGGTCGCGTCCGCGGCTAATTAATTAACTTACGCGATAACAGAGCGATGTATCATGTAGCACGCGCGATATTAGGGGAAGGTTTAAGTCGTCGCTTTCCGCGTTCCCAATTTGTTTACGATTTACGAAGCTTCGAAGTTCTCACTAATTTTTGTCAAATGTTGCGATCACGGAATTTTATTAAGGTAATTTTTCGATAAATTAATAGATCTCTGTGACAATAAAGTGGCTTATCGTATAGTATACACTAAATTAGGGAGGGTTTAAGTCATCGTTTTCCATGTTTTTAATTTGTTTATGAGATACGAAGCTTAGAAGCGCGCGATTTTTTTCTATTTTTCTAAAATACTGTGTTTATGGATTTTTATTTAGGGCAGTTTCGGGTTAAACTAATGAATTTCTGAGACAATCAAGTATGCCATCGTAAAGTGTACACCAAATTAGGGAGGGTTTAAGTCATCACTTTTCTGATTTTTAATTTGTTTATAAAATACAGAGCTCCGAAATGTGCACTTTCGGCGATTTTTACGAAAGACGATGCTCTTACAAATTGATCAAATAAATGCTGCTCCACGCTATATTAATTAATTTTCGCAATAATGACATCACGTATCATATAATGCACATGATTTTAGGGGTAGTTTAATTCATCGTTTCGTTGTTCCTCAATTTGTTTACAAACTATAGAGCCACGAACATCGCTATTTCTTCCCATTTTCCGAAAATCCGTATTAAATCTGTTTCCAACAAATGCGTGATTTTTACAAATCATCGTCACTAAATCTTCTTCAAACTACACCATAATATAGTTCACACAAAATTAGAGTGAGTTTAAGTCATCGTTTCCCCCACCTCGAATCTGTTAACAAAATACAAACATTTAAACATCCTCATACATCCGAACCTCCACATAAGCAACAAGATCATCGCACTTACAGCCGATTATCTCGTAAACTGTTCGTCCCATCGACATAATCACCATTCCTCTCCCATTTTCGAACAGCAAGGCTCGCCGAACAGTAATTTTATCTTGTTATTAAAGAAACGTCGCGCAGTTATTAAAGGGAACATAAAGGAAAAGCATCCCGCGCCGCGAAGTGGGATACAGAAGAACGATTTTAACTTTAGCGGGCTAGTACGTGCAAAACGCGGCAAGATAAGAAACTTTATTGAAGCTTGGGAACAAGTTTATGGTACCTCCCATGAGGCGAAATCAGCCGTAAGAAGAAATAAATTCCGTTTTAATTACAGCGGTTGTCGTTTACGTTGTTACGCACACGACTTCGCACTAGCAATCGCGGTTTTATCGATTAGCTCTTAGCCGTCGCGGCTTTGACAGTAATATAATGATTTGCGAAGAATGTCAACCATATTACAGCGCTATCTGCGATATTAACTAGTCGCTGACGCGTCTCACTACTATATACACATATATATCTCATAATTATGCAACCGATGCAACGTAACAGCGCGGAAAGCCGACCGAAAAATTGCAAATGCGTGCGCGGAGACCCGCCGGCGATAAATCGCGGATCGCCGATGCAAAAATAATCTGATTTCGTGCATTACGCTCGACTATTCGTGTATTACAACCGCACACACGCGTAGTACGGGATACCAGCGCGCCCGTAATAAATCGACATTCCTCCCGATCGGGTTTATTTAGATTAATTATGCGGACAGCGTTTACGGTCTTTAGTCACACGTGATTTACAAACTTCGAAGTCGAAAGCGTCGCGCGGATTACGGAGCGACGAGTGCTGTAAATCAATCGCGAATCAGCTCCGCTGTTGATCATTCGAATAATACGAATAATTTAAATAATTTAGATAATAAGAATAATGTGACTAATTTGGATAATAAGAATAATTTGAATAATAAGAATAATTTGAATAATAAGAATAATTTGAATAATTTGGATAATAAGAATAATTTGAATAATATGAATATTACGAATAATTCGAGTAATACGAATAGTTCGACTAATACGAGTAATACGAATAATTCGGATAATACGAATAGTGTGAATGATACGAATAATTCGTATAAAACTAATAATTTGGAGAATATGAATCATTCAAATAATTCAGTTCATACGAATAATTCAAACAATACCAATAATTCAGATAATACGAATAATTCATATAAAACGAATAATTCGGAGAATACGAATAATTAAAGTAATTCAGATAGTACGAATAATTCAAATAATTCAGATAATACGAATAATTCATATAATTCTGATACTACGAATAATTCGAATAATACGAATAATTCAAATAATTCGAAAAATCGAACAACTATTCGCCAAATTTAAAATTCAAAGAAATTCAAAGAAATTCGAATGAAATCTTCGAATAAAATCTTATGTCGCTGGATCCTTTTCTATTTAAAATATTCGAAAGCGTCGAATAAAATTGAATTTCTTTCATGTTCTATTCGTCATCGGAATAAAATTAGCTAAATATCGGTGAATCATGGGAAGTCGTCGACTTTTTGGTAAAGGTAGGAACGTCGAGTAAAGAACGTTGTTCACGAGCTGCGGACACCTCCCGACGTAGGTCGGTGGTTATTCAAAAAGACGACGACCGTCCTCCACGGTTCCCGGAGAACATAATTCCTCTATACTGTCTTCCCGTGACCTCTGCGGTAATAATGAGTCATCCGTTCCCTTTCCGCGCGCGGATAGAATCTCGTCGGGATCGACGAAAATAGCATTCGACGAGTTATGTTGTGCGACAGGGCGCACCTCCCTCTCTCTCTCTTTCTCATCTCTCTATGTCTCTCTTACTCTCTCCTCTCCCGCTATGTCTCTCTTACTCTCTATATCTTTCTCTGTCTTGTTCTCTACGTCACTCTCTATGTCTCTTTATGACTCTCCCTTTCTCTCTCTCTCTCTCTCTCTCTCTGGTTCTCTCTGTTCGTTATGCTCTCTCTCTTCTCTCGTTTTTATCTCTTTTCTCTCTCGTGGCCCGCTTGCGAAACGAACACGCGCGCCGCGTCTGGAATTCTAATTAATTCCGGATCCGCGGGACGATAACTGTTTCTTTTATTGGGAACGTCTGCAAGGAACCGTGACTGAGAATAATGTCGTCGTAAGTGCGTCGCTTTGGCGTTAGGCGATTCAACGAACCACCGATCTTCCTCGTCCTCGTCTGCGACATTTTTGGATACCTCGGATTCTCCATCGTTCGACGACGATTTTCAGTCATTTGTTTATGACGCTACCGACTGGTTATAATTAAACGTGCGCAGAGTCGACCAGCGAATAGAAATGCATCGCTGAATATGTGAAAGCATCGTTGAATATTATCCTGTCACGTTTTAGAGTGATATTATTATTGTCAAATTTATTTGCGTTTGAAGTGCAGCTTTGTATGCGTGATTTTAATACAAAGGGTTAATGGAATTTATTGTAAAAGGAAGAAAGTAATAGCTAAGAGGAATTGATAGTATTAAGTATAATTTATTCTAGGTAAGAATATTGATGTATTGTTAAAGAATGTTGATGTATTAATTTCAATTTATCAAAATTATTTCGGAAAGAAGAAAAATTGTTAAAATTATTTATAAAATTGTAATATAAAACTCTTTTAATAAATTTCATCGTGCCATTAACATCACTATAATAAATCATTCGAAATAAAATATAGAAAGCAATACCAGCAAATTATGTTTTGTTCTAAAATTCGTACGTCTTATTTTTAGTTAATTATTTTCGAATCCGATTGTAATTACTGAACAATATTTCCTCACGATTTGAACACTTCTTTCTTACGAATAACCTGAATTAATTATTAATATAGTTATTAATATTAGCAATTAATAATATCAATATTATTTCTAAATAATTCATATTCTAAATAATTCTCATTTAAGTCTTAAAACGAAATAAAATCTGCAAACAATACTCGCTTACTCAAACGCTTCAATGTTCCCCCTTTTACACGAAATTATTTCGCATTTTCGCAAATGCACAATGACCTGGAATATCCGCTCGCGATCGCGCGACTCGAAATGAAATTCGTACTCGTCGTTTCAGATCACGGAATCAAAAGGCCGCCCACCAATAAGACGAGAGACGACGAAAGTCGAGTTTACATTTCGCAGCCGGTTTAATGAATTCGATCAGTTCCGTAGGAGAGAGAGAGAGAGAGAGACGCGCCCGTGTGGATCTCTTCTCGGGACGTTCCAGAACCGGGTTGCAATCAGTTGGCTGATTGACGCTTGACATTGAGACGCCGTAGACAGCATCTCATCAATTTTCCAGGTCGATCTCGTCTTTGCGCCGATTTAATAGTCTCTTCTCCACGGCGCTCAACACCGAATCGATAAAAGATCTTCTCCTCCTTCCCTCCCCCCTCGTCGACTAATTTCGTCGCGACGTACCGGCGCGACGTGACGAAGCGCCAGCTATTTCAATTATCTAGATCTCGCGCACCTTACCGACGAATGCCAATCTATTTTTTACGAGCCGTACCACCGACGGCGGAACAGCTGTGATTTTCATAGCCGCTTGTATTGGATCGTGGCAATTTAATCGATCTAATTTCATTGGTCGATTCAGGATGGTTTTTTGGTCATTTCTGATTAGGATGACAGAGTTAATTTATATCTTTCTTTGGAAATTTCTCTTTAGGATATCACAGTTAATTTATATGTTTTTTGAAAATTTCTATTTAGGATATTACAGTTAATTCATATGTTTTTTGGAAATTTCTATTTAGGATATTACAGTTAATTCATATGTTTTTTGGAAATTTTTGATTAGGATTTCACAGTTCATTTATATGTTTTTTTTTTAAATTTTTGATTAGGTCGTCAGAGTTCATTTATATGTTTTTTGGAAATTTTTGATTAGGTCGTCAGAGTTAATTTGGATGAAATTTTCTATTCGTTAGAGGTGACTCTAAAGTGAGATAAATTATTTTTAATTTGCAACATTGGATTATACGTTTAAAGAGTTATTTTACTATTTAATTTAAAATTATAGTATGGAACTTTAGTGATAATAACTGTAATTAATTATGAATTGATAAATCGAAGATAAATATATATGTATATATAGAAGAATATATGCAGGCGATGTAGAAATGTAAATATGTATTAAGAGAAATATATAAAAATACATAAATATATATATATTAAAAGAAATATATGAAAATACATGAACATATATTAAAAGATATATAAATATATAAAATAGAATATAAAAAAATACATCTTATATATTAAAACATATATAAATATACGAAATAAAATATACAAAAATATATCTAATAAATATGAAAACATGTGAGTACATATATACATAAAATCTAGATTATTATTGACTAGATTATTACTGACTAGATTATTACTTGCTCTAAATAATTATTATCGCGTCTTTAAAGCTACTTCCAACCTTAATTAATTCCAATTTCACGAATTTCACCTAACTAAATTCTAGTCAGCTAACAAATAAAAATTGCACGAAGTTGCGGCTCGTCGAAAAAAAATCCTGGTTTCCTCCGCCTGACAAAAGAGCCTAGAGACGGATATTTTGCGAAACGTCGGGCCCGCGATCGCCGTTTCGAACTAACTGGCAATTTTCGCTCGCCGTAAAACCCGTCCGAAACTCGTCTGTCGATCACGATTGAGTTTACGATCGAGCGCTGCCTCCCCGCTCCCCTCCCCCCTCCTGCCCGGCCCTACGGAAAGTTTTATAAGTTCATCCATCGGTAAATGCACGCGGGAGTTACGATCGATCGGAGGAATCCCAGACGGTATATTCGGCGTGCTTGCGGATGAATAAACCGACAGATTTAAGGGAAAAAGAGGCAGATTAAAGTTCCCGGATGAGGATCGCGGCCGCGCGAACGTTCACCCGATGCCCGCACACATTGACTGGCGAAATTGGCGGATTGCAATGGCGAACGGTGCATCGACGACCGTTTGCCGTATTTATGGAAGTCGGATTTCTATGGCGGCTCGCGATAGTGTTCGAACAGCTTTGTGAACATTTTAGGGCGAGTTAAGAATTTGATGAGCAGCGCGTTGCATGCGTAAGATTTTCTACGTTTATCTTAACCCTTTGCAATCGGAGCCATTTCAACTGGAAATCAAAAATATTTCTTCAGACTTTTACAGTGTTTTTATTTTATATAACCTCGAGCATTTTATACATTATAAAATTGTATTTTGTGACTTATGTAACAGGTAATGGATCAATTTTTTTAATTTTAGCAAATTTGATGAAGATTAATTCAAAACGTGGCATGATGATTTTTGTTAAAAATATTAACGACGACTGAACAACGATGAATAATTAAAAGACTTATAAAACTGTTAAAAGGATTGAAATTAGAGGAAATAGTAAACTATCAAAATTTTATTATAAAAGTATACTTTACCTAGTTCTTTTAAAAGTGAAGTTTAATAATTAAAGAACTTACTTATGAAACTGTCAAAAAAATAAAATTGAGAAAAGCAAGAAACTATTATAATTATAATATAAGAATATACTGTATCTACTTCTTTTAAAATTGAATATTACCACTTTCCTATAAACCTATTAAAATAATTAAAATTGAAAGTAACAGCAAACTATTACAATTTTATTTTAAGCCCAATTTTTCCAATTCTTTTAAATCTAAATATTAATTATTAAAACTGTCGTAAAATTATAACAATCTTATCCATAATTCGTCAAATTATCTAAATTCACGTATTACAACCAGTTCATCAAATTATCTAAATTTACTAATAACCTCGTTAATAACATAACCTGACATAACCTGACAAAACCAGTTCCCTAGACATTATTATTTAAATCCATTAACGATTCGAGCGACATTGAAACGCATCGGGGGCGCCGTTACGCGTGCGTACATTGTAACAAGCGTCAATGTAACATGAGATTCGCTCAATCTAAATGCAAGTAGTTAATATTTGCAGCGCACACAAGCGATAATAGCGAAGCTCCCGTTGGCCTCTTAATTCCACGCGGACCGTCCGGAATTATCTTAAACAAAGACTCGTGTTTTCCGACCGCGTGACACGCCAGACGGTTCCGCTTTGCTCCGAGCGTCTCGTTAGAAGCGTAAATAAAATTCCGCGCCGCGCTAGACACTGATTTTCCCCTTATCGGTTAAAGGCACTGCAAACAACAATTGCGAAAATTCCAAACGTATTTGTTGGAAATTAGGCTCGCGCTTTAATATTCGCCAAATATTCGTCGTAGTAATTGACAAGCGATGCGCTTAGTTATTGTTCTATTACTATATTAATATTGAATAAATTTTGAAAAAAGTTATCGTATATTTTACAAATGATTAATATTAAATTACATTTTTATATTCACCTCGATATATTCTATTATTAATTAATTAATAGAAATAATTCTATAATTTATCGCTTTAAAAAACACCAAAACCTGTATCATCGTTTCTGAAAATTGACTCCCACGAAAAGTGCCATAACTTCGCAGGAAAAAATCGTAGAACAATTTTTAAGAGGTCCTCGCAAAAAGGACGCCTTAAACTTGAAGTACGCGTCGGTTATGGGGCCCGGGAAAATTCTGTGTAGTCAGCAGAAAAGTTCGAAACGGCGAAGCGCGATTCTTTTTAGAGATAAACGTATCTACTGCTTCAATCCTTTAGGCGAGTCTGAATAATTTTTTAAGGAGTAATGAACTAAGTCTGGCGAAAGAAGAAAGTTCGAGCTTTGAAATAAGCTTAGGTAGAGCGCCGTGCGATTTTTTTTATCGGAGATATGGCGGCTTGAATTTGAAGGTTTTTCGCTCGAGTTTATTGTCTTTATATTTTGAGAATTTAATATAATTTAATGTAAGCTTGTCGTGGCTTTGAGAATTTAATATAGTTTGATATAAGCTTGACATAGCCTTGACAATTTAATATAGTTTGATATAAGCTTGACATGGCCTAGACAATTTAATATAATTTAATAACAGTAACAATTTAAGTAATTAAAATATTGCGAATTGAAGCAGAAATATTTTCACGATTTCTCAAATGAAATTTTGATTATTTTAAAACTGTTCCCATTAATTTAACAAATTTTCTATAAATACGCGGCCGATTTGAATCGGCATCTTCTACGCGCCATTTGCCATTTAAACCACGGCCCGACCGAGCAATTAAAGCCGCGCGGCCGATTAAAATCGCGGACGCGCGAGGCGTCGCAAAAACGTTCGACGGCAAAAAGTCGCGCGAAGATGACGCACCGCGTATCAACGAGAGGGGCTCTTTTCTTCGGCAAAGCGGCTGGGCTCATCGGTGGGCCCGAGTATCGCGTGTGTCACAGCCACGTGGCGCGGTGTTCTCGCCACGGCCTTGAATATAGTCGGCGAAACTACGCCGGGGCCACGATGGAGATGTACGTGGAACGAGCCGAAAGCCGTTCTAGAAATGTAAATCACCGTGTTCCACGAATTCGTCGATGCTAATATTATGATAATCGGCGACGAGCCGCGGCGGCCGCAACGCCGAATGAAGATCGATGAACGCGAGCAACCGAGTTACGGGCATTAGGCGAATTTTCAAGCTGCCCTTCGACGTATTTTCGTAACGGAGAGAGGATTAATCGCGCGGACGACGAATGTCGCGCGCGGAATTTTTGACG
The DNA here is from genome assembly GCF_028453695.1 of Augochlora pura. Taxonomy (NCBI): domain Eukaryota; kingdom Metazoa; phylum Arthropoda; class Insecta; order Hymenoptera; family Halictidae; genus Augochlora; species Augochlora pura. The sequence continues at coordinate 6,478,290 of NC_135776.1, read as the reverse complement.
CAGCATCGAGACACGCTGTTAGATGTTTTTCGGACTTTCTTTTGCATCGCGGATACTCGGTATTATTATAAATATGAGATATATACGGTTTCGGTACGGAGATGAAGCGATTTTTATGAGGAATTTGGGGGTGTTTTTAATTGGAATTTTTGGGGTAGTCTTGATAAGAATTTTAGTGTATTTTTTTTCTTAAAAGTAAGAAGGAATTTTAGGATATTTTTAATAGGAATTTTGGTGGAATTTTGGTGGAATTTTTATAAGAATTTTAGTGTATTTTTTTTCTTAAAAGTAAGAAGGAATTTTAGGATATATTTAATAGAAATTTTGATGTATTTTTCATAAGAATTATAATATATTTTTAATGGATATTTTAGGATACTTTTAATAGCAATTTTAGTGCATTTTTAATAAGAATTTTGGGGCATTTTTAATAAGAATTTTAGTGTATTTTTAAGAGGAATTTTAGAATATTTTTGAGAAGAATTTCAGTGTATTTTTAATAGGAATTTTAGGATATATTTAATAGAAATTTTGATGTATTTTTCATAAGAATTATAATATATTTTTAATGGATATTTTAGGATACTTTTAATAGCAATTTTAGTGCATTTTTAATAAGAATTTTGGGGCATTCTTAATAAGACCTTTATTGTATTTTTAATAGAAATATTAGGATATCTTTAATACGAATTTCAGTGCATATTTAATAGTATTTTAACAATTTTTAAAAAAATCACCTTCCACAATCTTAACTAACAAAACTGTCAACTTTACACAACAATAAAAAAGAAATAAAAAAGAAAGATAACTAGGTAATAGCACAGATACAACCATAATGTGTCGAACTCATGTGTTGAACTAACAAAATTGTCAACTTTACACAACAATAAAAACAAAACCAAAAACAAAGACAACTAGGTAATAGCACAGATACAACCATAATGCGTCGAACTCTTCGAAACTCGTCATTCGATCAATAATCGGAGCGTAACGCGCCCGAAGACGGCAACACTTGTTATCCGGACATCGAAGAGCAATCTCTCTCTCTCGTCGATACGAGCTGGTAGGGTCCTCCACCTAGACCGGATGTCACCACGGTCTGGCCGTCGGCCACGAAAATGAATTTCGAGCGATAAAATTCGCGTGGCGAAGAAATTCCGTGGCCGCGCACTATCCGGCGTATGATAAATTCGCCGTGGCGGGGGAAGACGTTTCGAAGACGAAAAGAAGGCTGAGAGAGAAAGAGAAAGAGAAAGAGAGAGAGAGAGAGAGAGAGAGGCGAAATCGAGGGAATAAAAATGTGGGAAACGAATCGCCGTCCGGGTCGGAATCAGACCGTGAACGAGAAGAGTGCGCCGCGTACACGAACCGGGATAGTACAGCGATATACACGAAGAAGCGAGCACACATTTGGCCGTCGTGGGTACTGACATTGGCCCGAGCAGCGGGGCGAGAGAGCAGCGGACCAGCACAGCCATCTGATAGACACGACACACCGTCGTGCTCCGTCTGGAGGTTAAACCGCGTGGCGAACCGGGGACGATGCAACCAGCGGGAGAGAGGCCTCACGGACACGGACACGGAACACAGTTGGGTCAAGGATTCCCTTGAATTTTCATGAGAATCGGCACAGCCATACACACACACACACACACACACACACACAGATAGACAGACAGAACGGCAGACCGGAGGAATCCCTCGCCGGAACGAGCCGGCGAACGAGCGAATTGATACACTTGCTCCCTCGTGAATTTATTCCGGCGAATCTACGGTTTTCGAGAGGATACGGGCACGCTCGATATGGATACGGCGTTTCCCTTTTGTTGCTTCGGCGACCGCCGATTTTTTCGGCGATTTTTCATTATTTTCTGAACGAGTTCCCACCTTTTTCTGGTGGCTATACTAATGTATATATTAGTTATTTATAATTAGTATTATTTTATCTGTGCAGTATAATATTTTATTTATATATTATTATATAACCCTGACTGTAGTAATATATATATCTAGTTAATTTTACTTATATATTATTATATAACCTTGACTGTAATAATGCATATATAATTCAGTTCATTGTATTGGTGTTGCTTTATCTGTACAGTATAGTATAATATTTTATCTATATATTATTATATAACCCTGACTGTGGTAATTTACATATTATTCAAATAATTATATTAGGATTACTTTAGCTGTGCAGTATAATATTTTATTCATATATTATTATATATAAATAAAATATTAATATAATTAGTATTACTTAATTTATTAATATTACTATTATATATTATTATATTTAACCCTTTGCACTCGAGTAATGAGGTACCATAAAACTGTATTATCACGTTGCAAAATAATCTCTAAATTAACAAAGTTTGTATTTTAAGAATTGTCAAGGTTACGTTACGTTGATTAGAACGACAAGAATCAATTACATATATTATATAAATACAATAATAATTATATAAAATGAAAATACTATAAGTCAGAGAAATTACTTTTATTAAGTTGAAATGGCTTCGACTATAAAGGGTTAACTCCTACTGTTCTCACTTTATATATTACATTATATTATCGTATCACGTTATTATTATTTCAGTAACAATTGTACAGTTAAGTCTCTTAAAACCGTTAATTTGGGCATGGTGACACGACGTATTAATAATAAAATGTATTGTATAATAAAAATCGTCGAACGAATAAATGAATAATTCGAACAGTAAAGAGCGAAACAACGTTTCGCTCGTTGGTTCAATCCCGAGACAATTTTGTTCGAATAATGGCCGAACACTGTGCGGCATTTTTGCCCCCGTCGCTTTGTCTCGGTCGACAGCGGCGTAACCCATCAAAACTGGATCAGACGGGGCGACGGGGGTCAGAGGGGAGGCGGGTTAATTTATTCGCGACAAGTGACGGCGGGTCGGCTGGAGGTTGAATCGCCGCGCGGCCGCGTTTCGACGTGTTCCGTCGTGACGCACACACGACGTACAAAAATGCCCAAATGCCGGTCAGACATTTAAAACGCTATAATAAAAACCATTCTACGCGTTTTCTCGAATATTTTCCATCTGCGAAACGAGCACGATCCGCGGGGCTATTTGTTTAATATTTCAGATGGAAAAGTGGCCAACGTGATTTCTCTTTATCA
>NC_135776.1:6472759-6474639 GCF_028453695.1 Augochlora pura | reverse complement strand
AAGACAAAGTCACTAAAGATAAAAATAACGAAGAGAAAAGTAACGAAGTCAACGGTAACGAAAACAAAGATAAAAAAGATAAAATTAACGTAAACGGAGTCGAAAAGGAGTCGAAGAGAGGGCGAAGAGAATGATGACGAAGACGCCGTTGTCGCCTCGTCCAAGATGAAGGACCGTCGGTCCTCTCCTGTACACACGCGCTGCGACCAAGAACGATGCAATTACCCGGGGTAATGACGGAACTTTCTTGCGAAGGTTATCTTTCGCGGTGTCACGCGGCGCTGACAAACCCCCAACCCCGACCACGAACGATGACAAAACGAGGGCCATTCGAAGTTTCACGCCTTATCGACGCCGGGGATCCTCTTCAACCGAGAGGAGTCCCTCTCTATCCTATTCTACGGACAACCTTTATTTTTACCGTGAAAACCCACCCTTGGCTTATCTCGCTGCCAACCCTTCCTAGTTTCTGACGGATCTACCCTTGGCTAGAAGCAGAGTTTGCTGAAATAGTATTCCGAATGGTTAGTGTAAATTAATAGGTAATTAATCAGTAAATTAATAGTGTGATTTAGTGTGTTATTGCATTTTTATTTTGTCTTGAATGGTTGTAGTTTGTTTTAGATTATTTTGGTTGATTTTGTCTTGTGCTATTTTGTTTTAGTAATATTTTATCTTAATTAATTTTAGTGAACGTCAAATAGATATTTTATTCTAGATCGTGCATGTATTTTTGAACATATTTAATTTGTGCGAAATAATAGAATATTTTATTCGTTTAGAATAATTTATGGACTAGTATTTTTTTTGAAAAAGCACTGAATATGTGTTTGATATAAAGTGTTCAATATAAATTAATTCGAATACCGTTATATCAAAAGTCTCAATTATGGTAGAAATTTAATGAAAGAAATATTTTTAAATCTATATTATGAAAGTCAGAGTAAATGCTCTATAAAAACAAGTATAGTTATTTTCAACAATCAATTGGAACTTACACACTCCTCATATACGAGGATACGCCTCATTTCCATAAACTACGTAATTGCTTCTTCCGCATCGTATACATACCTGGAAAAATAGAAAACGAAATTAGAAATGTTGTTGCATATTACAAAGAATAAATTATAAATTCTAAACTACACCACTAAATATACTCAATGAAATTTTAATTATCAACTTCAAAAATAATAAATGTGTTCTAGAACGTGTCTATTTTGTAGCAGATATTATTATATAAAATATTACGTAAAATATCTAAAATATTATATAAAACATTGCAGCAAATATAGCACAGCTTAGCAACAAAATAAAAAAAGTAGAAAACATAATCAGAGATAAGCGCGTATCGCGCAGCATCGTGGAAGACAAATGCGACACGGCCTAGGTTCGAGATCGTGTCTTCGACCAGACAGCATTCATCACGATCAAGGTGTACCACCACCGGTTTTCTTAATAAGGACACTATTAATAACAAAGCCACAGAAATATAACGCCGGCCCGGCGCAGAGAGTTGATTGAGATATATATTCGCGTCGCGGGCGCGCGCGCGCTCGCGCGGCTGGTATCTCGGAACGGTGAGAACCTCTGGATGATTGGACGGATATAAATGGATAACTGAGTGACAGCACGGAATGAGACTGACCTTGCGAATCAGAAGGCAACCTGAATTTAATCCTCCAGGGCTGCGAGCCTCGGCCGGACGAACAAATAACAGTAATAACAAGCGAACGGACTCGCCGGTGCAACGCGACGTAATTACATACGTTGATTAATACCCGATACGAGGCAATCGAATCGCGAGGAACGCCACGCTCTATTCGCCAGTCTCCCCCCACCCTTTCTCTCTCTCTCTCTCTCTCTCTCTCTCTCTCTCTCTC
>NC_135776.1:6440180-6472659 GCF_028453695.1 Augochlora pura | reverse complement strand
CTAGGCTCACTTTCTCCCTTTATTCTCAAGTTTCTGACTCTCGCTATTTTTGAATTTTTCTCTCTTTTATTTAACAAACAAATCTCTCTCTCCCTCTCTCTCTCTCTCTCTCTCTCTCTCTCTCTTGATTCACGATTTTTTTCTTTTATTACACGATCTTTTTCTCTTTTATTTAACAAATCTCTCTCTCTCTCTCTCTCTCTCTCCCTCTCTGTTTAGCTCGCTCTTTTTATATTCGCAAGTTTTTCCTTTCTCTCTCTTTCTCTCTCTTTTTCAATTCACGATTTTTCTCTTCTCTTTCTGTCGTTCCCTCTCTGTCCCTCTCGCCTCCTTCTTTCGAACGTCAATCACGCCTGACGGCCAATGAAAAGTGTACAGGTGCACCGTTTTTTAATTCGTCCGGAAACACCTTCGACTATTACAATGATTTTTTGCCAAACATTAAGCAAATTGCTTCGATAAAATGACTCCTATATTTTGTATAATATATGTGTAACATCGATCAAATCGTTTATAAATTTAATGATTTACCAACGTTGTTTGAAATATCGTATTGATTAAATAGTATAAATTAAACGATTGACATATATTCATTAAAATATAATATCGATTAAATGGTATGAGTTTAATGATTTACCAATATCAATTAAAACATCTCATTCATTAAATAGTATAATTTTAATGAGCTACTCATATCGATTAAAATATAAATTAAAATAAAATGTTAAATACAAAAAGAAGCTAAAATAAAAATAAAGCACCGAAACTAAAATATAACTAATCCAAATTCAATGAATAATATATTTGATTTAAAAAGTCAATAAAACGATCTTCATTGAAAGATGAATTAATAGTGTTACCATTAATTTATATCTATCGATTACACATCTTAATAAACGGCATTTAATTCGCAGTATACTATAGAACACTTATTATACTGAAGCTATACATTCGATAAATTCCTCATTGGCGTAGACACGAGTGATCTGTAATAAAAAAAAACTGAAAACCTCTAGTTTGTCGTCGAAGACTGTCAGTGACAGTTAACACGTATCGTTTAATAGCAATCAAGGTCGAGTGAAGAAATCGAGTGCTCGGCTAATTAATACAAATGACCGCCTTCACCGGCATAGATGTATATCTAAATAGACTGCTACATGCAGTTACAGAAAAACGCGCGGAGTTCTATCAGCATGAAATAGATTTAAAAAAAGAAAAAGAAACAGAGCGCGCAGAAAAATCGAGTACACTCGAAAAACGTTGATCGGTGTTCGAATCAATTACACGTGTACGATATAAATATACAGTGTAAATCAATATAGTACAGTATAAATGAATATAGTACAGTATAAATCAATATAGTACAGTATAAATCAATATAGTACAGTATAAATGAATAACAATCTGCAGTTTGTTATACTAAATCAATTTTATCATTGTTAATTGCAAAATGCAGGAAGTAGATGTTAATTTATTAGAATGATTTAGTAGGGTTTCGGCTTGCTATTGTTCGATTTATTAAGTTCTGGTATAAATGCATTATCTATGCATCTTTTGAAATATGCATTTTCCAAAGTATGCGTTTTTTGTGGTAGGCATTTTTTGCAATATGTACCGTCGATAGTATGCATCTTTTTAGATACGTATTTTTTAAAGAATGCAATTTTCAAAGTATTGATAATATGCATTTTTCAGAATATGCACTTTTTAAGTTATACATTTCTCAAATTATATAATGTTGAAAATATGCACTTTACAGGATATGAATTTTTCGGAATATGCATCTTTCAAAATATACTTCATAGAAAATATGCATTTCTCAAATTAAACGACATTGATAATATGCACTTTCAAATACCAATTTATCAAATTAAACGACATTGATAATATGCACTTTCAAATACCAATTTATCAAACTATACATCCTCCAAAATATTCAAGCCTCAAAATATCCATCTTCTAAAATATCGTCCAAACTATGCACCTGCGAAACGATGCACCCATCAAGACACACGTATATTTATTAAACGCCGCGTTCCGAAACACGCATTAATATTTACGCCACTAATTGCATAACGACACAACTTGCGCGAGCGTATCACCGGCGAGCCGGTCAACTTCATATTCGTCCGCCTATCAGATTTCATTTCATCGCGCGAGCATTTTACATCCGATCCGATATTAATTATTCCGCCGCTCCCTCTCTCTCTCTCTCTCTCTTTCTCTCTCTCTCTCTCTTTTTCTCTCTCTCTTTCTCTCCCTCTCTCGCCTCATTGTATACACCGGGTAATTAATTTCGAAAATATTCCCGAACCGTCGGCGTAATTAATACGAAAAGTATTAAACGACGATCCCTGGCCCGCGCTCGCGCTCGCGCGCGCCGCCGCTTGCCCGTTTCACGAGGCAAAATTATCCCGGTCCGTTCGCGGGCGCGGATACAATTCCATTAATGACGCGCGGAGAGAGGATCAATGTCGGCGACGCGATTTTGCCGGAGAAAACCCGATCTCACGCTGGTCGACTCGATCAAACAACAAAATTTTAGCATAGAGAGAGAGAGATCTCCGACGCGACGGAAAAACATTTCGCTGGCCGGCCAACCGCCGCGTGTAAATAACCGTGCGCGTTTTCGACGAAAGCGAACGTTCAATTAATTAACAGAATGTTAAATGAAAATTAGCATAATGCGCTTTTAACCGGGCTCGGTTTATCGGCGCAGAACACGATCTCTCTCTCTCTTTCTCTCTCTTTATATCGGGGTTGCAATGCGATCAGATCGCGTGTCGCGGGAAAATTCTATCGGCGGACAATTATGGCGTTGCATAATTACAACGGTGGACAATTACAGCGGTGGACAATTACAGCGAGAAAACTTCTCTTCGTCGAACGATTTTCATCGTTTAGGCGCGCGTTTTATTTCTGGGCCGGTAAGGAACTGATTAAGGAACCGAGAATGTTTATGCAAATTCTCGTGTAATCAAGATTGAATAGGCAATTATTTAATAATTTTATAAATTGAGTAATTGATGAGGAAAGGGTGCATTGCTGGGATGATGCAGGTGAATGTCTGTATTTTCTTCAGAGATATTAATTTATTGTATGATTTTTAATTTCTTTTCCTTTCTTTTAATTTATTGTTCATTTCTTTTAACACTGTCTGCGATTTTCAATTTATTGTTATCTTCTTTTAATCTATTTTTTGAGTTTTTTGGTTCCATAGTATTTTCTTCTTTTAATTTATAGTTCGCTCTTTTTTAATTATTCTTTGCTTTTTTTAGATTCATTATTCGCTTTTTTAAATCTAGTATTTCCTTCTTTTAATTTAATATTCGCGTCTTTTAATTTATTCTTCGCTTCGTTTCATTGAGTATCTTTTAGTCTAATAATTTTAATCTAGTATTCGCTTCTTTTAATTTAATATTCACTTCTTTTAATCTAGTATTTACTTCTTTAAATTTAATATTCGCTACTTTAGATTTATACTTCGTTTCTTTTAATGTAAGATTCAATTCTTTTAATTTAATACTTCGCTTCTTTTAATATATTATTCACTTCTTTTGATTTAATATTCGCTTCTTTTAATTTATTCCTCGTTTCTTTTAATTTAACATACACTTCTTTTAATCTAGTATTTTCGCTTCTTTTAATATATTATTCGCTTCTCTTAATTAATTCTTCCTTTTTAATCTTCCTTTTCTCTCCCTATTTTCGCCTAAAAATCTTTAGCAAATCCTTCTCCCAATCTCCAAACCAAACCACCCAACAAAATCACCAGAAATCCAATAAATCCAAAGCTCTGAAATAGCACAGCGTTTCAAAATCATTCGAAAATCGTAACAAATGCACTTTGGTTGACATTGCAAATCGCCAACGCATTCTTCGTTGTCATTTCGAAAGACGAAGCCCGAAAGCCCGCATGGTTCGCGCGAAAAAACATCGGCGCTCGATGTGTACGACAGGAAAAAAAAATTGCGAAACGTTCGATTGCACTATGACCGGCTGCGGATAATTTATGATCGTGAAAGTCGCGTAACGAGCGCGAAGCGAAACGTTCCGCCGCCGCCTGCGCGGTTTAGGTAGTCCCCGGATCATAAACGCGGGTGAATTGTTGTCCGCCCGGGGCGAGCCGGACCGAGGCGTACAATTTTCCGTGTAACAGAATTAGTTAACTATTACGTCCTGTACGTCATAGTAAATCTCGGCGAAATCTTAGAACCATCGCCGGGACGAGGATGCTTTAACCCTTTGACGTACCATCTTCTTCACAGTCACCGCTATTAGGAATTTTTCAATTGTTACAATTTCTAAGAAGGAACGGAACATTGTTGTTTATTCCGTGCCTGAGTTTACCTGTATACTTAACCCTTTGCAGCCGGAGCCATTTTAACTGGAAATCGAAAATATTTCTTCAGACTTACACTGTTTCCATTTTATATAACCTGGAGCATTTTATACATTATAAAATTGAATTTTATGACAACAGATAATACCTCTTAACAATTTTTTAAATATCAGTAAATTTGATAAAGATTATTTCGAAGCGTGGCACGATAATTTTTAGAGGCGCCCGAGAGTCGCCATTCGACCGCAAAGGGTTAAATACGAAGAGAAAATATATTATTATAAAATGATAAGAGATTAGAATTTTATTCCAATTTAAAAAGAAAAACAGAATAACATCAATATTTAATTATTTACTATTAGAAGTTTCCGTGACGAGTCGGACTCGTGAAAGGGTTAAACGGATACAATATACAAGGAAATCGTCTTAGGAAACCTCCGCGGAATGTGAAACCGGCCGACTTCTACTCGTTTAGCCTAAGCAACCTTATTAAACAGAGAGTTCCCTTCCGGTCCATCAATTACACGGTGTAGGCAGAGCGCGCGGCCGCCATAGGCGGTCCATGGGAATGGACAGTCTCGAAACCGACCGAGCGGTGTTGGGAATAATCTAATTAAGGAATTCTCGCATAATTAACCCCTTGCCGGAGGCCGATATTTATTGACTTTATTAGCGCGATTCGGTAACTGTTCCTATGTTTGTTCAATGATCCCGGAGAAACTGTTTTTATTTAGATGGTTAAGCGTGGTTTGTTAAGGTTATGTCAAGGTTTTATTATAATTTATATTTTAGTAGTCGCTTTGGTGTAGGTTATTTGGTATGGGTATGGTAATTAATAATTTTAAGCGATTTTGGAAATTTTTTTATTGTGAGCTTCCATTTTATCGTGGAAGTTATAATAATTTTGTTAGGAGTGATATAATAATCTTATTTAAGTCTTTATACTAAGTAATTTTATTGTGGAAGTTATAATAACTGTGTTCGCAATGACGTAATAATTTTATTGTAAGTGATAGTAATATTGTAATATAGTAGATAAATTTACTACAATTTCTAGTAAATTATTTGTAAATTATTATATTCTACTTCGATTATAATGAGCTACAGTCTAGTAATAATTAAACTGTGGATCGTTCTGTAGAATAAAGGTAATTCTATTTCTTCATTTTCGTCGTAAATTAATACGAAATTGCGAATTAACTTTGGAAAATATACTTTTTTTTCTAATAATTTAAAGGAATCTTTTCAATAATTTAAAGAAATCCTTTCAATAATTTAAAAGAAATCTTTTCAATAATTCAAAGAAATTCTTTCAATAATTTCAAGAAATTCCTTCATTAATATAAAAAAATTCTTTCGATAATTTATAGAAATCCTTTCAATAATTTAAAAGAATTCTTTTCAATAATTCAAAGAAATCCTTTCAATAATTTCAAGAAATTTCCCTTTCGATAATTCAAAGAAATTCTTTCAATAATTTCAAAAGATTCTCCTTCTCTCACCAATCTTCAAAAATTCATCTGTTAATAATTCTTAAAATTCCATCTTTCGCCAATTTCAAGAATTTCCTCTTCTTTCGCCAATCCTCAAAAATTCATCACTTAATAATTCTTAAAACTCCATCCGTCACCAACTCCAAGAAATTCCTCCCATTTCAAGAACTCCATCTCCGCTTCCAACAAATCAAATATGAAATAACAATACCCTAACTCCGCCGTTTCACACGACCATATCGCCTCATAAAACGCGCAAAGAGATCAGACAAACCACTATAACAGCAACAGCAGCGTGTCTCCGCGCAGTTATCCGAGATCCGTCGTCGGGTCGATCCGAACCGCTTCGGTTAATTAAACAGAAAATGGAAGGTACAAAGTCCGATTGCAAAACGCGCTCGCAATTGAACAATTTGCATTCCACGGATGCCGCGGCGCGGCAAGCAAGGATCCGCGCGCCCTTGTACTCTGTAATTTATTCCGATCCCTTTTTTTTTCTCTCGGCGTGTGTACACCGTTGGATCTACGGTGGAGGAAGGAGAGAGAGAGATCGAAAGATCGAGAGATCGAGAGAGAGAGAGAGAGAGAGAGGAAGGGAGAGAGGGAGGAGGCAGGGGGTAGGTATATAACTTTAATAACTACGTGTCCGTCGGTCTAAACGAAAGACCGCTTTCGAAATATTCAAATCAGCCACCGTTCATGGAAGCGACACGCACGATCACGGTGGAAATAATTACGGCAGTGACGAATAATTTATACGTAAACGCGTCGCCCGGAGCTAATCGAGCCACGGTTATGTGCCCCGGCATCGGTATGATAATCAGATATTATTTGGATCGATCGCATCGGCCCTTCTCCTCGCCTCACCACCCTTCCTCGCCCTTCCTCACCGTTTTCGGCAAACGATAAAATACGAGCCGCCCGGCGACGCTGACGAGAGAGGCTCCTCCACCGGTAATCGGCTTTGTAAACGGCCGCGCGAATTCCTGCTGAAAACCTGCGAATTTGTCGCCGGTTCGTTCCACAACCAATTTATCGACCGCCGCGGGGCCGGGGACAATTTTCGTTAACAAATCGGCCGGCTTTGATAATTTTCTAATAGTCGATTAGGTGTACATTTCTGAATCGTCGATTTTCTTCTTTATTTTTAAGGAGAGCGTGTTTTTTGTTAAATTTTGTTACACTATTTGTATTTGTTATATATTTGTACTTGTTATACAATATGTATTTGTAATATATTTGTACTTGTTATATATTTGTATTTGTTATATATTTGTATTTGTTGTACATTTGTATTTGTTGTACATTTGTACTTGTTATATATTTGTATTTGTTATATATATGTATTTGTTATACATTTATATTTGTTATATATTTGAATTTGTTATACATTTGTATTTGTTATATATTTGTATTTGTTGTACATTTGTATTTGTTGTACATTTGTATTTGTTATATATTTGTATTTGTTATATATATGTATTTGTTATACATTTATATTTGTTATACATTTGTATTTGTTATATATTTGTATTTGTTATACATTTGTATTTGTTATACATTTGTATTTGTTATATATATATGTATTTGTTATACATTTATATTTGTTATATATTTGTATTTGTTATATATTTGCATTTGTTATACATTTGTATTTGTTATACATTTGTATTTGTTATATATTTGTATTTGTTATACATTTGTATTTCTTATACATTGTTTAGTATGTGATAGGATTGTTCAATGACACGGTTGATTTTTATTTTCATTCATTTTTAGGTTAAAGTAAAAGAACGAGGCAGCTGGTGAAAGAGCGATTTTTAATTTCAGTCGAATATTTGACAAAATCACAGATCACTGTATAGAATAGAGTGACAGAGCTCCTTGGCATTTTTAATCGGAGAATAAAAGACAAGCGCCATCGCGCCGCCTGGAATTTTTAGAAAGGGAATAAAACAAGCTAAAAAGCGCAGCCTTGGCACTTTTGTACGGTCGAACAGCAAAGACGCGTGGCACTCGAGCGATTAACCCTTTGCACTTGAAGCCATTTCAAATAGAAATCTGAAATAACTTTTCTCGCTTCTAGTGTCTCCATTTTATGTAACAATATTTATTTTATGTAACAATATTTATTTTATGTAACAATATTTATTTTATGCAAATGGAATGGAGTCTCGTGACTCATATAACAGTTACCCTTTCAACAATTTCTTAAATCTAAACTCGGTCGATAACTGTAAAAATAATTTCGGCACGCGTCGCGACCATTTCAATGGTGCCGCGCGGTCGCCACTCGATCGCAAAGGGTTAACCCTTTCCCGCGATCCCACGCCTCCGAATCTCAGCAAACGCGTCGATGCATCGATACGAATAACATCGGCCGGGATAAGAGATAATTCGAGCGCTTGGTTTTACTGCGGCGCGCGTTCGTCCGGGATCGTGTAACAGTCGCTCCGTTACAATTTATTGCGACATTGGGTTACATTCGTTTCGCTTTTACGACGACAGTAGCGCGTAACGAGACCGTAATCAAGCATTCGGGTCAGGGAGCATAGAGAATAACTTATCTAACGGTGTTTATAGTTAAACCGTGGCTCGTTATATGTAGTGGGACGTGGACGACGCTGTAAAACGCTCTGCTCTGGTCTCCGCTCTGGTCTCTGGTCTCTGCTCTGGTCCACGTTCGTTATACGAGATTTAGTTTATGAATTACGCGGCTCGATACAAGCCCGGACACGGCCAGATCGGTTAACAAGATTAATAACGGAGTATCCATTCCGGTTCAAGCACTAATGCCCATAATGTGTAATTAATGTCGAACGTTATCTTTCAACGGTATTATACATCTACGGCGATCGATCATCAGATTTGTTTCGGTGATGCGCCGGTTTATTTCAGTCGGACGTGTTTTGGCCGACGCGATTAAGGGGCGGCGATTATCGGCCACTTTGCGGCCGCTTTTTGAGTGTAGGATGGTATTTTTGTTAAATTTAAGGCTTTCGCGTTGTCGGATTTATTAACCTTTTAGATACGGCAGGATTTTGCGCAAATAAAGTTTTTCGTAACTAAATTACGATTTTCTCTTAATATATATTTTTTCCGGATATCTATATATAACATATATTCTTTATAATAACATATATTCTTTTCTTAATATATTGTATAAACACACTTTCACTTTAATTGTTTGCTTTAATAAATAATAAAACAATTGAGTAAAGCACGAGCTAAGGTTAAATCTAAATTTAAATCTAATAAAATTTGATTTATTAAAGGAGGGGGAGTTGTCGGGGTAGAAGTTGACAATGGTGGAGTTGGAATGATTGTGGAGATTGTAAGTGTGGAATGTATATCTTAGAAGTTAATGGTTATCGTTGATTATGGTTTTTTAGAGGGAAAATTGCTGCGGGAGTATGAAAATGTGGAGAGCGATGAGAGGTTGGAAATTAGAAACTAGAAAAATTTGTGTAATTTGTGATCCAATGGCTCAAAATTGATATTTGAGGTCTCAGAATAATCCTAATGATTCTGCGCGTTGAATGGGTATTTTAGAATTTTTATAGTTAATGCTATTTGACTTGTAAAAATGTAATAATAGACGAAACACTGAGAGGTCAGTAGCGATGAAAATGGTAGAGAATACGTAAGTAGAAAAATTTTTTGTAATTCGTGAAGCAAGGGCTCAAAATTGACATTTGAGGTCTCAAAATAATTGTAATAATCCTATGCATCAAATGTGTATCTCAGAATTTCAAAATTATCATTAGTCATAATTTGTTAAAGCAATATTACAATTGAAACATTGAAAAGTCAATAGTGATGAAAATGGTAGGAAATACGTATGTAGAAAAATGTGTATAATTTGTAAACTATTGGCTCAAAATTGACATTCTTGGTCTCAAATGATTCCTAATGATCCCACGAATAAAACGTACATCTCAATATTTCACAAAAAAATTAACACAATTTAGTATGAATTTTCTTGTTACAGCTAAAGAAACATACCCTAGTTATTACTTGACTACAGTACCTTACGAAACAAATGATTAAATAACTAAATGATGAAATAGTCACATCATAACAGTCTTACATACACAATCTTCATCATTCTATTCTCATCACAAATGCGTCCAAATAGCAAAAGATTACGTGAAATAATTAAAAATGGCAAGAACTCACAAAACAGTTTTCTATAAAGCAGACAATTTTCCAAAGAATATAAACCGAACCCCATTAGGCGAACCGTCCCCAAGAAATTGATTCGCCAATGACTGGCCGTCGTCCAATCGTGATGCCTGAATGATCCGGAAAGGACGTCTAACGAAGTTAGCCAGGACATCGAGGCTTAGACGAAGAGGCATTTAGCCCATCGCTGCCGAAAGACGAGTTGCCATCGGACTATACATATTGTCCTGGTTACATGGGGAAACGAATGAAGTGGACACGAGAATGAGGGTGAGAGCAGAAAGTGTGTGTGTGTGTGAGAGAGAGAGAGAGAGAGAGAAAGAGAGAAGAGGGGTGAACCGATCCAATTATACCCTCTACAATAGGATTAGCCACCGTCGACCTATCCCCGATCCAACCTCCGGCAACAAAAACCTGGTAATCGTGTGGAGCTTGCTTGGAAGTTCAGGCACCGTCTTATCGTCCTGTCCGCTGGGTGTCATTATGTCCTTGATCTCCTATCAGGACATTAAGCCAGTGATCGATCTTCACGGTGGAAACAAATCAGCTCCCTGATTTCGCGGCTCGCCTCGCCACCTTTGCCACTTTCGATTCATCTGATACGGCACGCCACTCTGGCGCTTCGAGGAACGGCTAATGCTCTGCAGATTATTTATTGGTAATTGCTATGTTTTATCGATTTTATATATTTTATAGATTTTATAGGTTTTATAAATTTCATGATTTTAGAGATTTTACCTATTTTATAGAATCTATAAATTTTATAGATTTTATCAATTTTATAAATTTCATGATTAATTTACAAGTTTTATAATTTCATAGTCTTGTAGATTTTGTACGTTTTATAGATTTTATAGATTTTATCAATTTTATAGGTTCTATAGATTTTATAGATTTTACCAATTTTATAGGATCTATAAATTTTATAGATTTTATCAATTTTATAGGTTTTATAAATTTCATCGATTTCATATATATATTATAGATTTTAAAGACATTATAAATTTTATAAATTTCATCGATTTTATACATTTTACAGTCTCACAGATTTGATAGATTTTAAAAATCCTATCGATTTTATAGTTTTTATAAATATTATAGATTTTACTAATTTTACTAATTTCATATCTGTTACGGAATTTATATATTTAATAAATTGTATAAACCTCATATATCTATGAGAAAAGTATTCAAGTCAATTCCGATGATTTAAATACGATAGAAAATCACATGAATTCTATAATAAATACTATAATAAATTAAAATACTAAATTACAACATCAACAGTACAGTTAAGTACAATTTGTAATAATTCTTAAATTTTTAGACAAATTTACAATTCCGTGTAAATTCATACACTAACTTACTAGAAAGCTTAAATTCATATTAAAATTTCTAATAAAAACTAATAAAATTCGAATTTATAATAAAACCAATAAAATTCGAATTTATAATAAAACCAATAAAATTCGTATTTATAATAAAGTTAATATTACAAATTCCTAATAAAACCAAAGAGCACCTACGAATTTACAACAAAAGTGTCATGTATATACAAATATCTAAAAAAACACAAATTTGCATACAAATTTCCCACAAAATAAAATTTGCTTGCCCGAATTAAGAAATTCGACAAAATATTTAAAAATCCAATAAAATTCCGTCGTCGTCGCCACGTCGACCTTTGCACGGAAACGTGAAATCTCGCAATTCGAGTAGACGGTATCCGTCGTCTGGAATATGCCCAGCATCCATAGATATCACGGCGATACCTCGCGCCGCTTCCCGTTCCGTGGAGATAACAATATCGCGCGGCAGCTTCCAGAATCACGGGCGTGTTACGACAGCGGACGAATGAATCCCCGTGGCGGGCTTATGGTTACAGGGCGCTCGACGAGAAATATCGTAAACCGTTTATCGGTAATAAGATGCCGAGGTCGCTGATAACACCGCCGCCGCGACTCGGACGCGAGAGCTTAATTCAATTGCCCAGGTTGCGCTTGATTTAAATGATCGTCTCCATGGAAAATCGCCGAGAAAAACAACAATCTCAAAATTCAGTTTTCCGATTTACGAAATTTCTATTACATAACTTGGTATACTTAGAAGTATGAAATTGAATTCTGCGACTCGCGGTTATATTTTCAATAATTTTTTCAGATACCAATAAATCTGATGAAATGATATCGAAATAATTCTCTCGCTCGATTTAACCCTTTGCACTCGAAGCCATTTTAACTGTAATTTTAAAATAACTTTTCTGACATATAACACTTCCATTTTATATGACAAAATGTATTTTTTACGCATATGAAATTGAATATTGCAACTCGGGCAACAACAGTTATATTTTCAATAATTTCCGAAATCTAATTTTTCATAATATAAAAAATGGAACGTAACAATTTTAGCGGTGCCTCAGAGTCACCACTCGAGTGCAAAGGGTTAAATGATCGTCTCGGTGGCTGTCACCTATGAGCCGCTCCCAATAACAACAAATTAAATTGACTATTACTATTTCGTTATGTTTTCACACGATGTTACACCTTCGTTAATAAAAATATACCAATTTTGTTTCATTTCAAATCTGATAAAATTCCTGTGCAACGTGGGTCTATTTTTGATCTGAAAATCCTGCGACTGAAAGAGTTAAACGCGTTCGTGTCTCGATCAACTCGAGATCGCATTATGCCGAACGATTATTTTGACGTTCGTTTTCCCCGTCGAGGAGGGAGCGCCGGCATTAAAATGGCTACCAGTTCTTCTCGAGTGGCTCTTTCTCCCAAGAGAGAGAGAGAGAGAGAGAGAGAGAGAGAGAGAGAGAGAGAGCTGCGGAACATCTGTCGGAGTGGCTTCTTTTTGCCCCTCCGAACATGTCTCGAAATCACGCGGCCGACGCGCGACAAGCTACGGGATTGAAGGCCACGAAAAGGGATTGAGGTTTCCCGTCGTTCACCGGCGAAGATTAAAGTCCTCCCACGCTCTACTTCTCTCTCTCTCTCTCTCTCTCTCACTCTCACTCTTTCTCTCTGCCGACGGGATCTCCGCTTCGCGCGACTGAAAAATTCAGTTCCACCGGATCACCCCTCGAATATCTGTTTCGGGAAAGTCGCTTTTGTCGACACGATTCCGCTCGTTTATAAATCATGCGATCTCGCGGGGCGACGGAGATCGTCGTGTCTGCTCTTTTTGGAATTCTTTGGAACCCTTTCGGTGACCGTGAGAAAAATTGTCCAAGACGCTTTGGACAATTTTTATTTTAATATTATTTAGTTTGTTGTAGTTGTTATTTTATAGTTATTTTATTATGGCAAGGTTGTTATTATAATTATATATTATATATAGTTATTATATTATTTTATTAGGTTATTATTATATACGGGGATCGTCGCGTCTGCTCTCTTTGGAACTCTTTGGTGGCCGCCGAGAAAAATTGTCCACGAAGCTTTGGACAATTTTCACGTCAATTTTATTTAGATTATTATGTTTGCTTTTTTATAGTTATTTTATTGTGTCAAGATTATTATATTGTCGATACGATTCGCTCGTTTATAAATCATGTGATCTCGCAGTCACGTTTGCTCTCTTCGGAACCCTTTCGTGGTCGCGAGAGACATTGTTCGCTTTGGACAATTTTCACTTTAATATTTAGATTATTACATTTACTATTTTACAGTTATTTCATCATGTCAAGGTTAATATATTATCGACACGATACGCTCTTTTCTAAATCATGCGATCTCGAAGTTGCGACTGTTTTCTTTGGAATACTTTCAATTTCCCTTTAATATTATTCAATTTATTGTACTTGCTTCTTTATAGTTATTTCATTATATTTAATTTATATTCGTTAATTTAGGTAAGAGACGCGAAATCCTCGAAAAAGACGAAGACAGAAAAGGTTCAAAGAAGGAGAAAGAACAAAGAGAACGAGAGACAGCCAGTCGAAGAGTGAAGAGCCAAGAGATACGGACACATAAAGAAAGAGAGAGAGAGAGGTACAGTGGAGGCCGGAAAAAATGCGCATCTGCCGACCGCCGACTCTCATAATGGCCACGGGTGTGATTACGTGCAATTACCACGGAGCAGACTCCGGAGATCGATGAACGCCGTTTGGCGGAAGAACAAGAGGACGCTCTGTTCTCTGTTTTAAGACGCAGGTGGAACGCGGCGCGGAGAACGCATCGCCGTCGCGTGGAGAAAAAGGTGGTGCGCCGGTCGAAGAAGAGGCGAGTGAGGCGAGTGAGGCGAGAGGCGAGGCGAGGAAGCAGTCGGTCGCGGGCCGAAAGGTGGATATTTGCGCGCGATACCAGCGAGTGGCCGAGACTGCTGTCAAGAACCGTGACGGTTGAAACATTTTAAGCCCATTGACCTTAATAACAGGTCTCCACGGGCACCGGTGATTCGGCTACCTACCAATGCCAGCCTCGCATGCCGTTTCCCGCGCCCCCTTTTGTCTACCGCCGCGCCGAAGCCTTCTCTCACTCCTCCGCCGACGTCGACATCTTTCTCTTTCTCTTTCTGTTTCTCTTTCTCTTTCTTTGTTGTCTTTCTCTTTCGCTTTCTCTTTCTTTGTTGTCTTTCTCTTTCTCTTTCTTTTTTGTCTTTCTCTTTCTCTTTCATTTTGGCTTTCTCTTTCACTTTCTGTTTCTCTTTCTATTTCTGTTTCTCTTTCTATTTCTGTTTCTCTTTCTATTTCTGTGTCTCTTTCTTTTTTGTCTTCCTCTTTCTCTTTCTTTTTTGCCTTTCTCTTTCTTTTTTGCCTTTCTCTTTCTCTTTATTTTTTGTCTTTCTCTTTCTTTTTTGCCTTTCTCTTTCTCTTTATTTTTTGTCTTTCTCTTTCTTTTTTCTCTTTCTCTTTCTTTTTTGTCTTTCTCTTTCTTTTTTCTCTTTCTCTTTCTTTTTTCTCTTTCTCTTTCTTTTTTCTCTTTCTCTTTCTCTTTCTATTTCTGTGTCTCTTTCTTTTTTGTCTTTCTCTTTCTCTTTCTTTTTTGTCTTTCTCTTTCTCTTTCTCTTTCTTTTTTGTCTTTCTCTTCCTCTTTCCTTCTAACGTTTCGCCTCTCTTTATTAGCGATCATTCGGCCGCTGATAATCTCTTCGAACGCTTTCGACAAGTGGTTCGCGCACGCCACGGTATCCGAGCTTTGTTAATACAATGTAAATCTGAACTTTGTTAATATAAAATTTATTTCTGAACGTGATAGAACAATTCTAGCGGCGTCTCAAACTTCAAAGGGTTAAGTTATTATAACGCATTTCCTGATCGCCTAATCGGCAGATTATGCGCCGCGTTTGCCAGTCACCGCTATATTATGCGGCGCGTTTCTCAGTCTCGAGAGCACCTCGAACGATCTCGTTCGAGTGCCCATTACCATTTCCCCATCGTCCACTTTCGTTTACGGCGTGGTCCCCTCGTTTTCCCGAAGCCGGCTCGTAAAACTCCCGTAACGCGGGAATCTTAAAATTCGGCGGATCGCCGGTATCGCGAGCGCGCGTGGAACACGACGTCTCGTCTTGTCGGCAGGTGTCCGCCGGTTTTTTGCGCCGAATTGTCGATTAGTATTCCGTGGTTCCTTCGGGATACGGCATCAGGAAACACGCGCGGTCGAGCACGTGTGATCGAGCGATAGAAGAAGGATCGCGTTAGGTGCACAGAAATCGGTCGACGCGTCGACGACGAGCCGCCGCCGCCACCTTGGCACTGTAATTCATTTACAACCGCGACGATGCATGCGCGCCCTTAACGAGATATAAAATTACCATAGTACATTGTATCCTGTTGCCCGGGCGCGCGCCGTTGCCAGGCTGTCTCGGAGACCAGAGTTTAACCCTTTTTCGGTACGAGCGCTCTGTTTGCTGTGACACTCGCTTTACGAGACGCATGGTAAATCTTGGAAATTCGCGCATGGTCAATCATACTCTTCGAGATTTTCCTGAGCGTTGTGTAAAAATTGTGCTTGATAAGACAATAGTTTTTAACCAAACGTGTTGGTCACAGTCATATTAATGAATATATTGATATTAATAGAATAAATATATTCGATATATTAATATTATATTAATACGATACGATAAACAACATTAATATGATATTAATTTGATATCAAGAATTTCTCAGTTTCTTTCACCATTCTAAACAATAGCAAATTTTAAAAAAGCATTCTAGTCTCATTCCAACAAAGTCCCCTTCAAATAAAATTGCATTCGTATAAAATCTTACTCGAATAAAATCACCTTAAAATAAAAGTTCATTCCTATAAAATCATACTCAAATAAAATCACGTATAAATATCTATTCCACAATATCAATTTAAATTTTATTCCACCAAATTTCTACTAAAATAATTCAACCAACACAGTCGAATAAAATAACATTCAACCAAAAGTTCCTAATCCCAAATAACATTCTCACACCATCGAATTCTAATCCCATCGATTCGCCATCGTGGAACAAAACCATACTCGTCAATCCTTCCCACCCATCCTTCACCTAAAAAAAGAAAATAGCTCCCGAATTCTATAGTATCGTATAGGACAGTGATTCACGTGGAAGGCGAACCGAAGGCGCCGGGCATCTCGCCGGCAATTAACTCGCCGCAGATTATTACGATTGAGAGGAATCGGTGTCTATCTCTTGTAGCTATATAGAGGGTATATATCCCCCCGGCGCGGTTACTGTCTCGCCGGCAGATTAATTATTATCGGGCCCGGATTATTACAGTGCTCGGATGGGTGGTCGGCCCGGCACTGTGGCACGAACATGGCTCACGCGTTGTTCGACACCATTAACGACGGTAAGCACGCTGCCGTATCGATTGCGCCGGCCACTGGCAGGTGAAGCGGGTCCAAAAACGCGTCCACGACGCTCCGCGCCGCTTTAATTAGGCTCGATAGTGTTTCAAGTTGCTTCAATTCTGGTCAATAGTGCGCCAAGTCGCTTCGAATAGGGTTGACAGTGCTACGCGATGATTTAAATAGGATCGACGCTGCTTTGTCAAGCTTCAGATAGGCTTTACACTGCTTCGCGATGCTTCAATTAGGTTCGATAGGGTTCCAAGTCGCTTCAATTCTGCTCAATAGTGCGCCAAGTCGCTTCAATTCTGCTCAATAGTGCGCCAAGTCGCTTCAAATAGGGTCGATAGTGCTACGCGACGATTCAAATAGGATCGACACTGCTTTGTCAGGTTGTGCTTTTAGATAGGCTTGAAACTGCTTCGCGAAGATTCAATTTCGCTCGACAGTGCTTTACGAAGCTTCAATTCTGCTCAACGAAGCTTCAATTTTGCTCAACGAAGCTTCAATTCTGCTGAACGAAGCTTCAATTCTGCTCAACGAAGCTTCAATTCTGCTCAACGAAGCTTCAATTTTGCTCAACGAAGCTTCAATTCTGCTCAACGAAGCTTCAATTTTGCTCAACGAAGCTTCAATTCTGCTCAAAGAAGCTTCAATTCTGCTCAATACTGCTTCGTGTCGCTTCAATTTCGCTCTACGCTGCTTCGCTCTAGTTCAATTTTACTCAACGAAGCTCCGCGCCGCTTCAATTCCGGTCTACAAAGCTCCGCACCGTTTCAATTCCGCTCACTAGTGCTCCAAGTCGCTTCGAATAGGTTCAACACTGCTCCGCGCCGCTTCAAATAGTTTCAACGCTGCTTCGCGCAAATTCAATTTTGCTCGACGCCGCTTCGCGCAAATTCAATTCTCCTCGACGCCATTCTGCACTGCTTGAATTTCGCTCTACAAAGCTCCGCGCCGCTTCAATTCCGCCCAATAATGCTCCGTGCCGCCTCAATTTCGCTCGACCACGCTTCGTATGGCTCGACGCCGCTTCGCATAGCTTAACGCTGCTCCGCACCGCTTCAATTCCGCCTCCATTTTGCTTAATAATGCTCCATTCCGCCTCAATTCCTCTTGACGCTGCTTCGCATCGCTCAACGCCGTTTCGCACCGCTTCAATTCGGCTTCAATTCCAGTTCAATTCTGCTTCAATTCCGCTACAATTCTGCTTCAATTCTGCTTCAATTCCGCTACAATTCTGCTTCAATTCTGTTACAATTCTGCTTCAATTCCACTTCAATTCTGCATCAATTCCGCTCCCTTCGCGAGCTTGCGAATGCGTGCCCGGCCGCGTGCGTGCAGCGGGCAAACGGTCCGCGGCAAAAAATGTTTACGACGCCGCCCAATAAGTGAAACTTCCAACTAATAATAAGATATGGTAATGAGAGGAGGAGCCCGGCCCTGAAATTACGTCGCGCACCTTGTTCGCGGACCCTGCCAATTTTTCTTCCTCTTCTTCTTCTTCTTCTCTTTTCTTTTTTTTTATCCGCTCGGTTTTTTCCTCCTTTTGACATTTTTCAACGGCGACCCTTAATAAACAATTTCACGGGACCGCGACAAGCGACCGCGCAGCAGCACACACACATATACATGTACGTACACAGAGCTGGACCATGGCGAAATTGCACGCCGCCGAATGCCGAAGGTAATGATCGACCGGCTTCGGAAATCAACGTGCTTCTGATTCTAGCCTACAAGCATCGCGTCTGTGTCGATAGGCTGCAATCTCGATAGGCTTGATTCTTGTTTTTTTCGGGGCGCATTCGCGTTTTGTTTAGCGGGCTAAATAAAAAATTAACTTTTGCGTGGGAAAAGGGTTCGAACATGTTTCGAGGTGCGATGACCTTTTTTTAAAGACAATTTTTTACAGAGTTTTAACTATGGATAGACAACATTTTTATGATGTATATTTTAATATAATTATTACAAAACGGTGTGTAGAAAAGTGAAATTGTTTTAATATGTTATATTAGAAATTGTACAAAATGAAAAATGGAAAATGTAATACTGTGTTATATTATAGATTATAGAAAATGAGCTGTAGGGAAGCAGATTTATATTATAATTACTGCAAAATGATCTACAGGAAAGCAAAATTGTTCTAATATATTATATTACAAGCTGTACAAAATGCGCGATGGAAAATTAAAATTGTACTGTTACGTTATAAATTCTAGAAAATGATCCATAGAAAAATAAAATAGCAATATTATATTATATTAAAATTATCACAATAATTGTAACTATAATTACATATAAATACAGTACATCACAACATATAATACCATCTAATAGCCAGCCAATTAGAATCATCGACCATGAATCAGACAATTTGTTGCCGGCCGCCTACGAACACAGCAGCATATACCCATTCGCACTTAAGCCTAATCAGAAAAGTGAATCTCGTTCGCGTAACAGCAACCCGGAGCAAGAAAATCGCAAGAATGTCGTCGCCGATACCCGTTCCTCCATATCGCTATCGATTATTATTTCGAGTGCGACGCGGAATTGCAGGTTGCGAGAGCCGGCCCGATTACATCGAACGCGCTCGCGCTCGCGCGGCAGATGCGGTCTGTACTTTTGCTACTTTCAGTCGCCCTAATTGGTAAGAAGTAGATTGATACCAGTTTCGCCCGCGAAGAAAGCGACAAAAACATTTAATTGGCGGCGGGTAAGTGCAGCCGCGCGCGGAGAGCCTTGAAAGTTGCAAAAGAAAACATAGAGCTGGAAACGCATGCAAATAGCGCCGAGAGATTCGTGTAATTCGTTAATTGCCGGCCAATCAGCCCCGCACGGAGGCAGCGGAGAGTCTATTCCTTTGGCGCAGACGGCAATAAAACTTCCTACTACTACTACTACTACTACTAGCCGAAGTGAATTAAACTCGTGCCTTTTTCAACGGTCTTTGATGTTTATTTCGTTTACCTTTAAATAGCGTTACATCCGGCGAGTGGAATCGGTAACGCTCAATTGCACGCTTTATTCGCTCCGATGGGGAAATGATCGCTGTAGGTCTTTGCAATGAGTGAAACGATGCTTCGATCTTCCTTCCGGTCTTATGATTGCACTTTTACGCATTTTACGCATTTTATGCATTTTATGAACTTTCTGCACTTTACGCATTTTATGCATTTTATGCATTTTATGTGTTAATTGTACTTGCGCAATTTTCAATTAACGCGTGACGCGTGTGATAACTAGATATTGTTATTAATATTTGATGCATTTGTGGCAAAAATGAGTGTTTATAATAATTAATGGCATTTAACACTTTGCGTCCATAGTTCTTTTAACTTCGAAAATTGGATATTTTTTCGAACGTATAGTATTTTAATTTTTTATTAGTATTGTATGCATATGAGATTGAGTTTAGTTGCTTCTATGAGTTTACATTGCATTAAAAATATTTATAAATATTTATAATATTATTTATCTAAATAGATAGAAATTTAACTGAACGAATTAACGAGAATTGTGAATATTTTCAAAAATCGACTTGACAATTTTGAAAACAGTATAGTATTAAGTATAGTCTGTAGAAATTATATTAAAAGCACAAACATTTCGTCAATGGTAATTTTTTAAAAACGACCTATAATAAAAATTAATTCAAATTCCTATAATAAATTTATCAAACCGTGTGGATAATAATAAAATTTACGTTATATTGTTAACACTTTACAACAGAGAACCTTTTTAATTAATTACGGCATTGCAACCCTTACTAGACCATTATTATTGTACAACAATATTATTTAACATAATGTCAACAACATTAACGCAATAGTAATAATAATGATAATATTAACATAATAATAATCATATAATCATATTAACATAATAACAATAATATCCATAACAACAATAACAAAAAATTATTTAACCTAAATATGTAAATTAATCTCACCACGTTACAGACGAAATTAAAAACGAACAATGGTTAACCATACAATTTCCATAAAAATTCCCCCATGGATCCAACAATTTTCAAACGAAAAATTTCATTTGTTGAATGTTTATCCGTCACGTGACACGCTTGACCGTCGACGAAAAGTTTCCAGGAAACTTGGAAAGCGAGGAAACCCGAGCCAGCGGCGGGCACGCCGAGGAAAAGCCCGACCTTAGCCCGAAACCCCCGAACGAAAGTCCACTTTTCGCACCCTCGCCGCGCGCCCGCGTATAATTGGCCCATTTAGCACCCGCTCCATCCTGTTTTCCTTTCGGTTACATGCGAAACGATCCGCGGCTCGCTCGGCAATTCTGTTCATTACCGGGGT
This sequence comes from Augochlora pura, assembly GCF_028453695.1. Taxonomy (NCBI): domain Eukaryota; kingdom Metazoa; phylum Arthropoda; class Insecta; order Hymenoptera; family Halictidae; genus Augochlora; species Augochlora pura. The sequence goes on along the minus strand of NC_135776.1, from coordinate 6,451,528 downwards.
TTCTTAATTGTTTCGCCGTCCCTCCTCCACGCAACCCTTCCCGACGTTCTCGTCGACGCTAACGAAGAAAAACTGCGGCCGAATCCGACCGCGCGACGTTTTCCGCCGACCACGGCGCGAGCATGGTCGCGAATTAATGGCAATTTTTACGGGTTTTGTTTCGCGCAGGCGTTTATATTGTTGCAACAATCGGCGTAGAGTTTATGGAATTGTAGAAAAAGGGTTTATTGAGCTATTGTTTGTATTTACTATATTATAATTTATTCAAATAGTTTTGTTATTATTATACACAATAAAAATATTGTTTAGCAATTGCACATAACTAATTTAAATTCTCCCAGGAAAAATCACAACTATACCATTCTACCATATTATAATTATTCCAAATTAATCTAAAAAAAAAAATCAAAATTGTTCCACCTCATCACAATTTATTTAAATTGCCACAATTGCATCACAACTAATCAACTTTAAACAATAGAACAACATTCTCAAATTCTCCCAGCGTCTTTGCTATTTCATATCCCCCGTACCAACGTTTCCCATAAACGCATAAAATCCGCAGTCCAACGCATCCTACAATAAAATATGAAACTCACCATAAAATATAAAACGCACCATAAAATATAAAATGCGCAAAACTCGATCAACATCATTGACCGCCGCAACAAAGCGCTCAACCCAATTACACAGCAAAGGCTTCCTCGCAATTGCCGGACTTATTAAAACGGTAGCCTAATTGCCAGCAAAGCTGTCCCCGGCGAGTCTATTAAAATTTGAGCAGTCCGCGGCGCGACACGGAGAGAAAGACGAGGCGGCGACGGCGTCGGTCGGGCAAAGAAGAAAAATAATAAATTGGCGAAACGTTGTTCGCAACGGGTGACTGTGTGTGGAATCGATAAGCCCAATTAAATCGAACTGTCTCGGTGCCGAAACGGTGCTAATTGCGCGGGGCACGCGATAATCGCTTCATCGAGGCCTAGCGACGAGAGCATCTGCTTTTGCCCGGTTCCGCACGAAATTCCGCTGCCAACAAGGGAGTCGCGGGGCATTAATCGGCATGAAGCGTCGTAATCGGTTACCCCTTTCGAAGAAGTCGAACAAGTGTAAATCTTATCGGGAGCCGCTCCAATTTCCGAGTAATTGCCGCGGGCTGGTAAATTATCGTCCAAGATCGGGGGGGAAGAGGACGAGGGAGGGGAGAGGAACGCGTGTTTGCCGGGTGCGCCGGAATATTGCGAGAATGTCATCGATCGTTCTGTCGATCCTCTTTTTATCTTTGTCTCTCTTTCTCGGTCGAAGCGACGCGAGATGACGCGACGCGAGGCGAGGCGAGGCGAGGCGATGCAAGACAAGGCGAGGCGAGGCGACGCGATGCGAGGCAAGGCGAGGCGAGGCGAGGCGAGGCGAGGCGAGGCGAGGCGAGGCGATGCGAGGCATGGCAAGGTAAGGCAAGGGGAAACGACGCGACGCGATGCGAGACAATGCGAGACAATGCGAGACAATGCGAGGCAAGGCGAGACAAGGCTTGGCGACGCGAGGCAAGGCGAAACAAGGCTTGGCGATGCGAGGCAAGGCAAGGCAAGGCAAGGTAAGGCGAAGCGACGCGACGCAACGCGAGACGAGGCAAGACGATACGAACGAGGCGACGCGACGCGAGACGAGGCAAGACAAGGCAAGACGAGGGAAGACGATGCGAACGATGCGAACGAGGCGATGCGACGCGATGCGAGGCGGGCTCCCCGATCGATCGATCGGCAAGACCGGCCCGGCAGAAAACGAACACGAAATTCGCGTGTGAGTTTCGTTTAACGGCCTCGCGTCCCGGCGACGTGACAGGCCTTGGACGTTGATCGTCCACCGGCAAAACCAGTTTCCGGTTCTACTGGTTCCCCTGTGTCGTCGACTCTACCCCCGGCTCGCGATGATACGCGGCTGATGAAGGTGCCTGCCTCTCTCTCTCTCTCTCTGTGCACCGGCCGTGAAATCGCCGACATCGGTAATCGATTCTCGCGATTTTTCCGGCGCCGTTCGATACACCGAACACGTTTTACAGATCGTTCACGGATGTTGCGAGTTTTACTGGATGAATCGTGGGGGTACGCGTTTTTGGACTGTTTGATAGTTTCATAGTTTAGGTAGAAGCTTTTTGGGGGGACATGTTTTTTCAGGGGAAGATTTTTCGATAGACTTTTTTGGGACTCTTAGATAGATCGTCGAGTTTTAGGGTGTAAAATTGCTGAAAGAGTTTTTTAGAGCGTTAGATTGTTTAAGGACTTTTCAGTCTGATAGATTGATCATTGATCTTTTTTGAGTGGTAGATAGAGCAAGGATTTTTTAGGCTGTGAATAGATCATCGATCTTTTTATACTGATAGATAGCGCATCGATCTTTTAAATTGCTAGACAGCCGCTCGATCTTTTAAATTGTTACATAATTCATCGATCTTTTTAAACTGTTTGATAGCTCATCGATCTTTTTAGATTGTTAGATAGCTCCTCGATCTTTAAAATTGTTACATAATTCATCGATCTTTTTAGACTGTTTGATAGCTCGTTGATCTGTTTCGACTGTTATATAGCTCAATATATTTTTAAACTATTAGAAAACTCAAAGACTTTTTGACTATTATATAGCTAAACAGATCTAAACAGATCGATTTATCAGACTATTAGATAGCTCACCGATTTATCAGACTATGTTAGCTCATCGATTTATTATATTATTAGATAGCTCGTCGAGCTTATAAACGAACAATAAAATTGCAGACTATTTAATAGCACCTTAATTTCTTACAATATTCAATGACATATCGATTTTTTTAGATTTTTCAACAGCACAATAATTAATTAACAGAATACTACATCCCCAAATTATAGTACAACAAATTACAAAAAATTAAAGCACCATGTCTCCTCACATGCACACAACATCACCTTCTTCCCTATAATTCTTCATAACGCATCCACCCCTAATTTCTAAGATCTCAAACCATCCGCGCGAAACACGCTTTTGAAAAATCAAAGCGTTCCCATATTAGAACTTTGCTTTCACTTTCGACAGGTATCCGAGTAAATCCGGCGCTCGTAGCCGGGGACCCGAGAACCCGGTCCGATGAGATTCCCTGTCGCTTTATTAGGCTACCAGTTATTATGATAATGTCGCCCCGTCCACGAAAAAGCGGATCGACCACGAAGAAGAAGAAGAAGAAGAAGACGAAGCAGAAGCCGACTGGTCGATCCTGTTACCGCCGCATCGCCGATATTCAAATCTCGCTCGGGATAGCATCGGCCACGCAAGAAGGATCCGCGCGCCGCAGAGATCGATCGCGGCGATACGTCTCGATCGACCCGGCTCGATCCGCGATAAGTACCGCTGCCGCTCCGGATACCCCATAAATAATTTCGGCGGCCGCCGCGCGAGAAAATTGGCCGAATGCTCGCGCGAGTAAATTGGCTAAATGCTCGCGCGAGTAATTCCCGAGCGATTCCGAAGGATTCTCTCTTCGCCGCGACTCTCTCTCTATCTTTCTCTCTTCGGCGCGACTCTCTCTCTCTCTCTCTTTCACTATCTCTGTCTTCGACGCGACTCTCTCTCTTCGGCGCGACTCTCTCTATTTCTCCCTCTCTCTCTCTCTCTCTCTAGCTCTTCGGCGCAACTCTCTCTCTCTGTCTCTCTATTTCTCTCTCTCTCTCTCTCTCTCTCGCTCTTCAGCGCAACTCTCTTTCTTTCTCTCTTTCTCCCTCTCTCTCTCTTTATTTCTCTGTCTCTCTATTTCTCTCTCTCTCCCTCTCTTTCTATCTCTCTCTCTATATTTCTGTATTTCTCTATTTCTCTCTCTCTCTCTCTCTTTTTATCTCTCTCTCTCTACATTTCTCTATTTCTCTCTCACTCTCTCTATTTCTTTCTCTCTCCCTCTCTCTCTCGTTGTTGCTTGGAGCTAACGAGCCGGCGGCCGCGCTCCGAAATGGAAATGGAATGCAAATCGGATTCATTGCGTTTGGAAATTGATGAGTTTCTAGCGTTCCCCGTGAAAGGGGACCCCTCGGCGGTTCCGTGCTCCCGCCGAATTAATAGGAACAAGCAGCGTTATTAATAGAGATACTTTGCGCCGCTGTGCCTGTGCCTCTCTCTCTCTCTTTCTCTCTCTCGCCTCTGTTACATAATTCGAGGAACGATATCTTGATTCATGGTGCCGTGATTCCCCGAGGCTGGGCCGATTCTGTTTCTCGAGGCGGTTCTCTACGGTTCCAACCCTTCTTTGGCTAGGAGGCGAGACTTTTGGGTGCTTTGGTTCGAATTCGATGATTTTTTGGGCGAATATTTCTTCTTGAAATTTTTTGGGCGAATATTTCTTCTTGAAATTTTTTCGGCGAATATTTCTTTTTGGAATTTTTTGGCGAATATTTCTTTTTGGATTTTTGAGGGATTGTATACGTTGTATTGATATTATGTTGAATTTGTTGAGAGTTTTGTAAAAATTGTAGGATTTTATGGGAGTTGCAGAAGGTTTTTGTAAGGGACTGTGTAAGGTTTTATAGAAATTGTATATTGTTTTGTGGAGTTTAGATGATTTTTAAAAATTACAGAATTTAATAAATAGTGTAGAGAATTTTATAAGAACTGTGTAAATTTGTAGAGAAATTGTATAAAATTGTATAAAAACTATGTAAACTTGTATAGAAATTATATAAAGTTGTATAGAAATCATGTAAGCTTGTGTAGAAATTATGTATGATTTGATAGGAATTACGTTCAATTTTGTAGAAAATATATACGATTTTATAGAAATTATATATAATTTTATGAAAGTTAGACAATTTTCCAAAACTTGAAGAACTTAATAAATAAATTCAGTGATCTGCCTAACAACGTTCGACTAAACAATTCCCAAAAAACTGCATTTATTCATTAACAAATCAATCCACCGAATATCTTGTTTCAATACACCAGCCCATAAAACAATTTACAAAAACGCGTCCATGAAGAAAATTCGACAAACCTCGAATATTTCGCGAAATTTTAATGCGCCGATATAAACGACGAAAATGCATGCGCATCGCTTAAATAGACCGCAACGTGTCCACCGTCGGGAATCGCGTAATTGGCGCGGCGAGACGACGACGCGTGCCACTCTAGCAAAGGGTTAACGTCGTCCGAAACGTATGTCTCGTTCTCGAAAGCGGCATGAATTTTTGTCGGACAGCGAATTAATACACCTGTTCCCCCCCGGGGCGTGCGCGAATAAATAGATCGGGGAACGCGGACGATGCGCGCGCGCGGTCGCTGATAAATGAATGTTAACGCGGAGATGAAATTCCTCGGGCAGATTGAATCTGCGGCCGCGAGTTAAACGCTCTCGCGTCGCCGGTAAACCAGCTCAACGCTCGAATTAAGCTTTAACGATGATCCGACGACCTCGGAATTCGTAGACCGCGACGGCCGTCGCGCGTTTCAGCGCTACGAAAGTGCCCCGATTCTCGGTTTCCTCTGTTCCATTAGGACGCGATTAGAGGAAGACGTAAAAAGAGGAAGACGAAAGGCTGCCTTCCTCTCTATCTATCTATCTATCGATTTATATAGCTATCTATATAATTTCTATATCTCTTTCTCTTTCTATCTATCCATCGATCTTTATGTATATCTATCTATATATCTCTACATCTCTCTATTTATCCATTTATCAATATAGTATAAAATAACTAGAATATAAAATAGAGCGGACGGAACTATCGTAGAACATAAAATAGAATAAATAGACATAAATAGAAATTGGACATGAATAGAGTACAAAATAGAACGAATAACGAAGAACAGAATATAAAATAGACGAATAACGAAGAACAGAATATAAAATAGACGAATAACGAAGAACAGAATATAAAATAGAACGAATGGCAAAGAATAGAATATAAAATAGAACGGATAGCAAAGAATTAAATAGAAAATAGAATATAAAATAGAAGGAAGAAAAATAACTAACATATAAATCAAAATAATTAGAAATAGGTGAAGCATAAAATAGAACGATGAGAAATAAGAAGAATACAAAATCGAACATATGAAAATAAATAAAATATAAAATAGAACGCATAGAAATAGGCATAAATAAATATAGATAAATACAAACGAATAGAAATAAATAAGAACAGATATAAATAGAAAAAGGTAAATAGAAATATATACAAACACACAGAAATAAACAGAACGCTAAACAAATAACTAACAGAACGCTCGGCAAAATAATAATAATAACAATAAAGCAACTATAACGATTCGTGAAGCATCTAAACATTGAATAGACTAGAGCAAGATTTGCTAGAAATGGTAACAGCGTGCTACAATAGCGCAATGAAAACGGCAAGCATTGTTCCCGGGCTGGCTTTCGAGTGTGTTTTCGTCCCTCGTCACGCACACACTCGAAAAGTTTCGATTGTCCCTCTAAGGGCAGAAAGATACGCCGGCGTGTGAGGCAGGAATTCGTGGCTCGACATTACAGAACACGTTTGTAACCTACCCGGGCAGGTTTTCGACCGAACATTTGTAAGATAACCCGTCCGACAACATACCCAACGATCTCAGCGGCCTAATTCTCTTGCCACTTTTCTCTCTCCCGCTCTCCATCCCTTTCTCTCTCTCCCTCCTTTCCTCCCCTTTTTCTCTTTATATCGCTCTCTCCTTCTATTGCTTTCCTTCTCTCTTTTTCTCTTTCTATCGCTCTGTTTTTCTATTGCTTTCCTTCTCTTTTTCTCTTTCTATCGCTCTCTCTTTCTATTGCTTTCCTTCCCCCTTTTTCTCTTTCTATCGCTCTATCTTTCTATTGCTTTCCTTCCCCCTTTTTCTCTTTCTATCGCTCTATCTTTCTATTGCTTTCCTTCCCCCTTTTTCTCTTTCTATCGCTCTCTGTTTCTATTGCTTTCCTTCCCCTTTTTTCTCGTTCTCTCTTTCTATTGCGCTCGCTCTCTCTCTTTTTCTCCTTCTCCAGTTCTCTCTTTCACTCGATTTCCTTCTCTCTCGCTCTTTCTATTTCTCTCTATCTCTCTATCTCTCGTTTTCTCTCTCTCTCTCTATCTATCTAGCTATCTATCTCTCTTGCTTTCTCTATCTCTCTCTCTGATTCTCCCTCGACCCGTCTCCCTTACAGTCGCTCTCGTTTCGAGAGAACAGAGAGGTAAACCGGGTGGCGCGCGCGCGCGCGACGATCGCGTGCTTCTAATAGAGCTATATACGATGAAGCCTCCTCACTCGAGCCCTTTTCACCTCTGCGAGTATATACGACACGTGACCCAGAATGCGAACCAAGAGATTCTAACGGGGGCGGGGGGGGGGGGGGGGGGGCGCGGCGCCGCCATTAAAGCCGCGATTCGCCAATTTTCGAGGCAACCGCCTCGCGTCGTCGATCGCTCGCGCGCGCGCGCTCGCGCCACCGCGTTCGTGATAAATTCAATTTTCTACATTGCCGACACGGGTGAAACGGGCCTCTCATTCTGCCACGGCGCGAACCACCCGTAATCGCGATCAGAAAAATTACCCGCCCGGTTTGTAGATCATTGCCAGATTATTCCCTCGATCGTACGTAAATTATACCGCGGATCGTATCTAAATTATTCGCCGGATCACCGTCCGATTATTATCTGATAATTTCTCAATTAATTCTGAGTTAAGTCTGAATCGTTTCTCCCGGATCGTAGCTTGATTATTCATAGATCGTTCGTAGATCGTTCTTAGTTTATTATTGGATCGTTGATGAACTGTTAGTGAATTGTTTCTAAATTTTGCTTTGGGTATCGTTGATCATTTATGAACTGTCGAGATATTAGTAGGGAATTGTTATGGAATTATTGCGAAATTATTTGTAGATTATTCTTGGTTCGTTCGTAAAGGGTTCTTAGATTATTTTGAAATTATTAGTAAATTTTTTCTAAATTATTTCTAAATTTTTCTTAATTATTTCTAAATTTTTCCTAGATGAATGCCAAATTATTTCTAAGAATTCTAAATTATTTCTAAGAACTCTAAGTTGTTCCTAAGAATTCTAAATTATTCACAGATCATTCACTGAATTTTTCCCAAATTATTCTGAAATCATTTTTAAATTATTCCAAGATCACTCTCAGATCATGCGTCAATTGTTCCTAAACAATTGTTAAATTATTTCCAACTTATTCCTGAATCAGGGCCTAATTATTCCCTGACAATGTCTAAATTACTCTGAAATAATTCTAAAATTATTTGTCCATTAGAAAAAATTATAAAACAGACACTGATAATTAAACTGCGATTTCTTATGCAAAATAAAAATTATCTCCATCGATTGCTACAAATAAAAACCACCTTAACAAATTAAAAGTAATAAATCGAGTTTTATAATACTTATAATTTGTACATTACTTTAAATCTTGCATCCTTAATTTTGCAATAAATACCACAGATATGCATTTAACATTTCTCTCATTAACAACACTAACAAATAAACCAACCAAAAAACGTTAAAAAAGCAGTCAAACAATATAAAAACACCGTTACATTATATCATCAACCGACTAAAACAATAAGAAACGAAATAGAATACGTTTCTAATAGTCAAATACACGCTTCAACTTATTATTGGTAAGACGATACACGCTTTAACTTCTTGTCGATAAGAAGATGTACACTTAAACGTCTTATCGATAAGAAGATAAAGAAGAGCACGATCTCGAGTAAAGCGAAAATCTCAGGATAACGGAGCGAAACCGGAATCGGCGAGCGACTAACACGATTATCGTGCATCGACGTAACTGATCCGAGAAACGACAAGCTATGAAAGAGAGACAGAGAAAAAGAGAGAGAGAGAGAGACCGGGAAATCACGCGCAGTTTTCCGCGTCGAGGACAATATGCAACGACTTTGTTTTGGTCCATAAAACATTGTCCGAGACAACATTGTAGTCCATTTGCATATTATCTCCATATCGTTTTCTCGGGACGGCGAAAGTCAACGGTACACGTACACATATAGACACATACATCCAGCCATAGGTACATACGTAAAAACATAGATACATACGAACGAATATAGATACAAACGTAAAAACATAGACACATACGTAAAAACATAGACGCATACGTACAAATATAGATACATACGTCCGGAGCCACAGATACATATGTACATACATGCATACATAGATAGATACACAGACGGAGGAATATAAAGAAACGTCACTGGCTAAGCACTCGCGTATTCTACTCTAGATTCGAGACGACTCGAGTCCTCTGCGCTCCATGGCAATACTCGAGGCGACTTCAGAAGGGAAGACAATCGTTCATTATATTTTCACGGCGACGCCGTGGCTCGTACGTTGACTCTACGGGAAGAGTAAGCTCCGTGCTGCATGCTTCTCTAAACAAGTTATAAATATCAAAAGAGACGTCCTCTCTCCCTCTCTCTCTCTCTCTTTCTTTCTCTTCGTGTCTCTCTGTGTTGCGGTTCCATCAGCATTCGCGACATTGTGCAGGTTTCCGCGGGGCTGCGGCTACTTCCGAATGCCATCTGAGCTATTTGCTGCTATTGTTACGATTATTATATATTTTGACCACTTGCGCTGTCAATAAACTTATGGCTGCAGTGTGCAGTTCGCTGCACTGTAACAGGTAAGGTGTTATTTCGACGACTTTATTTCTTAAGCGCGGATGAATCTTGAAAAAGTGAAGCTTTTCTTAGGTAAATTACGATTTTTGTTAATATAGCGTAGCTGTAAATATTGTTAATTAATAGTAGAATATATTGAGATGAATAATTTAATATTATTCTAAATTAAATTTTGGAAATTGAATTAATATAATGAATGAGAAATCATCGCGTTGCTTTGTCTATTGCTAGGTTAGATGTTTTTACATTTTCATTGCAAAACGCGCAAATCTAATTTTTAATAATATAAATACAGTGTCAGCTATGTATTTATTTCTCTTAGTGAAAAGTGCCAATTCCTATGCAAGCATCTCTAAAAAAAAAGTATAAACAATCTCCTAAAAATATACTAGAACCTATGAAATTTGTTATTACAATAGGAACAATAATTGCTAGTCACGAACGGCTGCTTGTAGATAAAAGATAGAGGGACAAACTTTTCGTCGAAGTCTGCAATTTTTTTTTGTCGAAGCTGTTATTTCGTTTTGTTCGTTGAACCGATAATAATAGGTTATCGTTACGAATAAACCCGCGAACATTGCAACGAGTTTAGCCTAGCCGGTATCTGAACAAGATATCGCCGATCCGGGGCTATCTATTAGTTATTGACACGCTGAACTCGAGAGCCATCAATCATTGCGCGGCACGTGTGGCGTCCGAATCACTTACCAATTCAAAAGCAAAACACCGATTGGATTTATCAATGCCGCGGCGCGGCGTTTTGCTTCCTTCTGCTTTTCCTTTCTTTCTTTCTTTCTCTCTTTTGTCATTGTAATTGCGACGCGAAGACGCGCGGGAGTCGTCCGTGACTCGTCGCGCGAAATAAAACGATTCGTTACGAGCGACTTTTAATTGCAAATTGTCGCCGCGCGATATTTTCTCGCATTTTTCTTGGCAGAATGAAATTGTTATTTGGAAATTTTAATTAATACTTCATTGTATAATAATCTTTCGATGAGAAATCATTGTTCTAAAAGTTATATTTAGTAACGAGACGTAAATAATATTTTGTAAATCTTTAAAAAAAGTAACTCGAATGGAATTAAAATGATATAGTGATTATAACGATTTGTTAATTAATGCCACACTGCCTTGTTAATAATACAACAAATAAACCACAATTTATCATTTCTAAAATACGAAAAAGTGAACGAAGTCGATAGATAATTAACTAAAAAACTAGAAAGCTAATAAACGAACCCAGTTAACCAATAAACAAATAAACTAATATAATGAAACACCAAATACCTAACAATTAAATCCCGAATATAATTTTACCTCGAACATTCACTATTATTATCTCTTATAACGTCAAAGAGATTTCAAACAACAATTTCAGCGATCAATCTCGTAAATGATTTTTCGGCGTTCACAGAAATCGATTTCAACCAATCGCGCTTCGCTACCGCGAATAAATAATAATCCTCGCGCGGCGAATGAACATGTTACGTTGTTAAGCGAATGTACCAATCAACTACTCTATACAGTGCTCGAAACAGCAATTGTCTTTCGCCCATTCAGATAGCAGCACTGTTTATCTACGGCTATAACTTACTTCTTACCAACCACACACCGACAAAGACCATATACATATAAACAGCTATACAACACATATATAGACACAGCGCGCGTTTGCAAAGCTGTTAATTCTTGATCACGATCGAAACGAATCTAAG
>NC_135776.1:6436049-6440080 GCF_028453695.1 Augochlora pura | reverse complement strand
CTTGCTTCCCTTAACGGTGGAACACCTCCGGACAACCTGGAATTCTGTTGTATACAATCTCCGAATGATAGATTTGGCAAGGCAGATTAGACGGTATCTCTTCGTGTGCCCAAGGTATTTAGCGATGCTACCCGTTGGCTGGAAATACGCGGAGCGATGTATTTAACCGAGTTACTTTGCTCAGCTCTTTGGCAGATATTCAGGAAAGATTGATCTACGCGATACGCTTCGCTTTTTGACTGATGATCGTTGAGAGACGATAGTGTATTTTAGGTAAGCATGATAGCTAAGAATGCGTCAATTATAAATTGGCGTGGTTATATAAGAGTTGAAAATAATAAAATAGAGGTAATAAAATATGGTAAGAGAAGATAATAATATGGCAATATTAACCCTTTTTCACTATAGCTCCTTTCATGTTGCGACGATTAGCAGTTATTCGTATTTAATAATTTTCCTAATAGGATCAGACAATTTTATTGTTCAATATTGTCTTTAATTAACTTCGTTTCTATACTTTGATCAGATGATATAGAAACTAAGAGATCGAAATAGAAACTAATAGCATAAAATTGCTGAAATAAAATTGTAAGTACATAAAATAATACAGATAAGTACAATTAAATCTTTCCTGTAGACTAAAGAAGAACTAGATGATATAGGATTATCTTAGGGTCACTGATGACCCGGGTATAAAAATTAAGAAATTAAAATGGAAGCCACCAGCATAAAATTGCTAAAATAAAACTATAGCTACTTAAAGTAACACAAACAAGTACAACGAAATTTTTGATGCAGGCTGAAGTAATACTAGATGAAGTAAGACTATCTTAGGGTCACTGATGACCCGGGTATAAAAATTAAGAAATTAAAATGGCAGCCAACCGCATAAAATTGCTAAAATAAAACTGTAACTACATAAAATAATACAAATAAGTGCAACTAAATTTTTGCTGTAGACTGAAGAAGAACTAGATGATATAGGATTATCTTAGGGTCACCGATGACCCGGGTATAAAAGTTAAGAAATTGAAATAGAAACGAATTGAGCAGATACAACAATCGTAAGAAATAGAAAAGAATAAGAGAGAATTCAATAGAAAGAGAGAGAGAGAAAGAGAGAGAGAGAAAGAGAGAGAGAGCGCGAGATAGGGATTCGCTGAAATTGCCAGCTAGTTAATAGCGCCGATTCTATAGCACATAGAGCGCGTACAGCGTAGCGGAACGGCGCCTCTTCCCTCGGCGTTCCATCTAATCTGCCTTTGACTCTCTCAATGACGGGTCACGACTCCGGCCAGGTTTCCAGCCGACTCGGTGCCGATGCGGGGCAATCATTTTCTCATGATCTCTCTCCGCCACGGTGGTGGTGGTGTCCGGCAGAAGACCGATCACCGGCGTCGTCTCCCGATGATCCACGCGAAGGCGCGCAGAGAGGTACGCGTGTTTTCCCCGGCGCAAAACTCCTCTATTTCGCAGCCGTTCGACAACCGGGCCCGCGCGAGCGCGCGCGCGTATTAACGCCTCCTTAAGCCAAAGAGAGATACGACCGACAACGACGACGACGACGACGACGTGGCTCGTGTGTATCAGCCGTGATACGCGACGTGATACGCCGTGACAAGCGGAATAAAGGCGAGCCAGAAAATTGCCCTTTCGATTTGCTAAACAGATAATTAATTAATCTGATTGACGGGCGACCGGTGCAGTCGGATCGCCGACAAGTGGCTCGGATACGAACGGACGACGTAATCGCGGCGATACCGGCGTCCCTCGCGCATCTATTTCGCAAATTTTCAGACGATTGGTTAACCATTTTATTTGTTCGATGGTAATCTCAACGATGTTATTATTATTTAGTAGTTTATTGGTGATAATATTACCGACGAGTTTTAGGAGTTTTAGAGGTGCAATGTTTCTGGTTGGAAAGGTAGAGATATATTCGATGTTGGAGATGTAGTTGGTTAACTGAGGTTTTTGTGAAGTAATTAGATCAAATTGCAATGTAGTAACAATATTTAAACAGTTTTTAGATTTTGTTGTATTATTGGCATATTATTAAAATTACTAAGAGAAGAGGTAAATTCTTTCTTTTACCTGATCGGTTTAATAAGTTCAATGTAATACTGTAGTATTTTTGAAATGTTTTATATAGTAAAATTACTATTTGTAAATTCTTTAAACGTTTCAGATATGATACAGTAGTATTTGTAAATTTTTTTATATATTTTACATGATAGAATTGATATTTTTAAAGTCAATGAGTGTTTCACGTAATAAAATTATTATTTGTGACTTCATGAGTTGTTTTACCTAATAAAATTACTACTTGTAAATCCTTTAAATCTTTGCCACAATAAAATTAATATTTATAAACTCATTAAACGTTTCACGTAATAAAACTTATATTCTTAAAATATTTAATTCTTAAAATATTTCCCATAATAAAATTAATACTTCAGAAAATGTTTCACCTAACAAAATTACTACTTGTAAATTCTCTGAATATTGTCCATAATAAAATGAATATTTATAACATCGCTGAATATTCCACCTAATAAAATGACAACTTGTCAATCCATTAAACATTACCCACAATAAAATTAATATTTCTCAATTCACCAAACGTTTCACAGAATAAAATTAATATTCCTAAATGCCTGAAGCATTTTATCGTTTATTCACTAATCATTGCAACGAACGCATAAAATCCATACTGGAATAACCACAAGCGAATAATCATGCCTACCATTAGGCGCATTGCATCACCATCTGCAACACTATAATCCAGATCATCCATCGGCACATCCTCGAAGAAGTCTATCGATTATTCAGTTCTATAAATACGCTCGCGTCGAGCTACGAAACGCGGAGCCCGTTCTCTCGATCTTCTTGACCCGCGGTGGATCTCCCCGATGGATCGAGATCAATGGTAAACCGAAGCTGACGGGGTATATTGACCGAATAAGTTGTTGCGATTAACGGTGCCCCGATCGAGGCGCCGATAAAAGAAATTAAATTCGGTATAGACCGTGTGTCCTAAACCGGTTGTCCCCCGATGACTCGCGAGAAGAGCTGAGAATTCTATTACGACGATATGATATACGGCCGGCGATGATTCTCGCTTCTAGGCTCTCGTAAAACACCATCAATTTAACCCTTTCAAACGAAAATCAAATTAACGTGAAACTTGACGCCGACCGAGTGACGAGATATTTGGGTTTTGGATTGAGTCGTTTGATAATCGAAACTTCTACCTTGTGTAATTACGTAATATTATGTAATATTGTGTGATATTGTGTAATATTATTAGGAATAATTAATTGCGTAAAATATTGCGATTTTATGAAATTTTCTAGGGTTTTCGCGCGATTGTGAAAGTGTTAAAATAGCTTTTCTGGCATATGGTATTTTTATTCGATATAACCTAGTGTATTTTATATTTTTATATTTCTATATTTTTATATTTTTATACTTCATATTTTAATATTACCATGCTTTATATTTTTATATCTTTATACTTCATATTTTATATTTTTACATTTCATTTCTGTATACTTCTATATTTTACTTATATTATAATATATATCATAATATACTATATAATATTACTTATATCATAATATACTATATAATATTACTTATATCATAATATAATATATTATATTACTTATATCATAATATATATTGTATTATAATATAATATAAATTTTTATTATTACTTTGAAACGTGTCGCAACAGTTTTCAAACGGCGTCTCGAAGTCGCCGCTCGAGTGGAAAGGGTTAACGCCGATCCGGGCGCGAATAGCGTAAACACTCACCTCCGTTTACTCTACGAAAATGATTAATTGGCGGGGAGACGTGTTTCTCCGACGTACCTGTAACAAAAAAGAAGACCACGATTAGAATCAATGTTTAATTAAGGCTAAATGTCAGGCGTCGCGCCTGGCAGAGTACGATGGTTTTTGTTTCGTTTAATTAAACCGCACGGTGGTTGCGGTTAGAACGATGTTTTCGGGGGGGGGGGGGGGGG
>NC_135776.1:6427901-6435949 GCF_028453695.1 Augochlora pura | reverse complement strand
TACGCGAGGCGACACGAAATTGGTTATATGTGGAATAAACGTTGTTTTGTTACAATTGAGAGAAGTAATGTTTAAGAGATATTAAGAGATCGAAATATCCTTTGAATTTTGTTGCAACTTTAGTGCACTTTTTAAGCGCGAGAATTGAAAACAAGATTTTGCTTGATTAAACAAAGCTAAACAAAATTGATTATATGTGAAATAAAAGTTAACTGTATTAATTTTCTGTGTAATATTAACGTGCAAATATCTATTAACTTCGATGCAATTTTTATGAATGATTACGTTCAAAAGACGCAAATGTATAGTACAAATAATGCAAGTCAAACTTGATAATATATAAAATATAAATACTGTGCTTAAATTGCAATGCACAATTTTTCGAAATTATTAAAATAGACCATGACACGAATTCGATGCAATTGCTGTGCATTTTATATGCACAAAGGAAGTTGCTACTAAAAATTCGATTTTATAAACGCAATACAATTTTCATGATATCTAAAACACAAATTATCTATTTAATTGCAACCTACAATTTTTAAAATACCCATCTAAATATAAATATTACTACAATTTAACACAATCGCCTTATATTTTCAATACAAAAATTCTAAATCATTCGTCTTTAAGCACTGCAATAAATCTCGTTCGTCGAAACAAAAAAACGCAAAACTCCCATAAACATTTACTTCCCCATTTTTTCGACTCGCTCGCCTTTCATTTACGATATCCAGTCCATCAAAGCATTGTGAAGCACACTTCGCGAAGTAAAACGCGGATGATTTTCCATTTCGCATTTTATATGGTTCACGATGCTTTGATAGACGCGGATCGACAAGATATCTCGAACGAGCCCGGTAGAATAACCTCGAGAAGTAAAGTTTTATCTCGGCGATCGCGGAACTTCAACAGCGAAGAACTTCGCCGCCTAAGCCGAGAGAAACACCGGCCGTGCTTCATTCGGGCCTCCTCCTTTAGCCGGAGTCGGGGGGGCTCTCCGACCGATATTTACACTGGCAATTAAGAACCGCTGGCAATTATTATGATAATGGGGTGCAAAACGACTGCTCGAGACGAACGAAAACAATGTGCCGGGGAAGCTGAGTTTCTCGAGGACTAGTCTCTCCCCCTCTCCTTCTCTTTCTCTTTCTGTTGATATTTTCTCTTTCTATTTCTTTTTTTCTATATTTCTCTTTCTGTCGCTCTCTTTATACTTTGTGTCGCTCCTTTAATTTTTATTTTTCTCTCGTTCCCTATCTCTCTTTATATCGCTCTTTCTGTGTATATTTCTTTTGCTCTATTTTTCTATACATATTTCTTTTGCTCTATTTTTCTATATATATATATTTCTTTTGCTCTATTTTTTTATACATATATTTCTTTTGCTCTATTTTTCTATATATATATTTCTTTTGCTCTATTTTTCTATATATATTTCTTTTGCTCTATTTTTCTATATTTCTCTTTCTGTTGCTCTCTTTTTCTATATTTCTTTTTCTGTTACTCTCTTTTTCTATATTTCTCTTTCTGTTGCTCTCTTTTTCTATATTTCTTTTTCTGTTACTCTCTTTTTCTATATTTCTCTTTCTGTCCCTCTTTCTATACAATATATTTCTCTTGCTCTCTCTTTCCATATTTCTCTTTCTCTTTCGTCTCTCTATTTCTCTTTATGTCGCTCTATCTATATATATTGCTCTTGCTCTCTGTCTTTTTACTATATTTCTCCTTCTCTTGCGCTCTGTCCCTTTCCCTCTCCCTTTATTTCTCTTCCTCTTGATCTTTCTACATATATCTCTCTGTATTCCTGTATCTCTATACATCTCTATCTCTTACTCTCTATTTCTCTTTATCTTTTCATATCTCTATATCTATATACATCTCTCTCTCCTTCTCTCTATCGCTCTCTATCTCTATCTATGCATACTCTCTCTCTCTATCTATCTATCTTTCTCTACCTTTCCGTCGAACTATCTATCTATCTATCTTTCTCTTCCTCTTCGTCGATCTATCTGTCTCTGTCTACCTCTCCGTCTGTCCTATCTACCTCCTCTCGCCGTCTGGCAGTTCGCAGGGTAAACGAAATAACATTTATCCGCGGCGGGCAAACACCGTGAACTTTTCAAGAGACGAATAAAACGGGTAGAGAGGAGAAACGCGGCGCGCGAACTGTGGCTGTATCGATCTCACACGGGACAGAAACTGGGTTAACGTGAGACCCGTTCATCCTCTCCTCTATCCTCTTACCATTCCCACTTATACCGTCAATTCCGCCCGTCTCACAATACGAATCCAAGTAACTACGCCCGACGACGACAACGACGACGCTGCGGCTGCCAATCGAAACTTAGCCGCCGCCGCCGCTAAACGCATTACAGCTGCTCGGGGGTTTCGACATCTTCGATTAAACCCATCAACAGGCCGAAAGCAATAATTTTCTCGTTAGGCGCGACGGCACACGACCCGGTGGAGAATAGAAGGTATCCGAAAAAAATGATTAATTATAGCTTCTTGGCGATTAGTGTATTTTTTAGCGATTAGTATATTTTTTTAGCGATTAGTGTATTTTCTTAACGATTAGTGTATTTTCTTAACGATTAGTATATTTTCTTAACGATTAGTACATTTTCTTAACGATTGGTATATTATAGTCCATGACAGATTTTATGATTTTTGGAACGAGGCTTATACACGTCTATCGAATTAATTTTATATGGGGAATTGTTATGCTTTAAAATTATTTTAAATTCTTCAATATTCTTTGAACTTCTTCAAAATTATTGAAAATTTGTTCACATCGTTTCTAAACTTCTTAAATATTGTCCAAACTTCTTCAAACATATTTCAAATTCTACCACATTATTTAAACTTCTTCAAAATTATTTTTAAACATCCTAAACATCACTTCAATTTCCTCAAACTTATTTCAAATCCTTCGACATAATTTTAAACATTTTAAAAATTTTAAACGTTTTGTACATTTTAAACATTACTTAAACCTCTTCAAACCCATCTCAACTTCTCCAACAATCTCCAAACCTCCTTAAACCTCTTCAAACTCCTTCAAACCTCATCGCAACAAATATTCAACAATCCATTACCATTCACCATTCAACAATAAAACCATTAAACGTCAAAAAACCGTATCCCGATGCATTTCGCGTAAAATTCACCGCAAGAAAACATCGTCCCCATAAAAACTACTCGTCCGAAATACCGAAACGAGAAAGCGCGCTTAAACGCGCGCTCAAGCTAAACGCGTGCGTAACACCGTCGACTAAACATCGCCTAGAACCGGCGATAGAATAATGGAACGACAAGACAAATTGCAAAGAATGTGTTCGATCGCGCGAGGCATCGCATTTGTTAAGAAATCTTTCGCAAGAAGAAGAGGGTCGGCCGTAATGGTTGCGACGACGACGACGACGACGATCGGTGTGTACGTCTTTCCGATCCCGCGCGCGCGAGAAGGAATTCCACGGGCTCTTAAACAATCGTTAGGTGTGAACAATTTGTCGGTAAGGTGGATATACCAGGGGAGAGAGAGAGAGAAGGGGAGGGAGAGAAAAAAAGGAGATAACGGCGGACTTACGAGGGGTTGCCAGACAACTACGTAAATTCGCATTACCGCGGTAGATCGCGGCGCGCGAAATTGCTCGCCCGTAAAGCACGAAAGCTGTGTCAAGCGTCGCGATATGGAATCCGAACGCCTCCCCTCTCCCTTTCTCTATCTATCTATCTATCTACAGTCAGTCCCACAAGTATTCGTACCCTCGTTGCTCATAAGAGAAATTTGTTGAAATTAAAGGGACGCGCGTAAGATTTTGCAATAAACTTTTTATTATAAATAAACACACATGTATAAAGTTTATTTATACCAAAATTATAACTAAATTGATTAACTAATAACAAAAATATATCCATTTTACATTTATATATCGATAACAAGTTTATTGCAAAATTGCATCCCTTGATTTCAACAGATTTCGCTTATAAACAATGAGAGTGCGAATACTTATGGGACTGACTGTATATATTTCTTTCTCTCTCTCCCTTTTTCTCTCTCAGCTCCCCTCGTAATATCTGTATCCCGCGAAATCGAATATACGGCGTCTAGGATTTCCATTCTGTGATGAAAACTGTCTCCGTCGAGTCATCCCTCCCCGCGAATATAACACGGCTCATGGTTTAACCGACGCGGTTCTCCCGCTTGTAACGATCTACCACCGACGGTATTTTTCATCCACGAATGGAAGTTGTGCCGCGATCGACGGTTTACGATGCTAAATGAAATTTTTACCGAGAACATTTTATTCGCTGTCGAAAGACGCCACGCGAGGAAAATGCGATTGCCGCGAACTTCGGTTCTGTTATTTCATTGACGGTGTCTTGTTGCGACTTTCATGGGATTTGGGGGATGAGGAGGGTAAAGAGGTACCTGCGATTTTATTCAGAAGGGAATTTTTAAATAACGATAGATTTGTTATTCTTTTATTTTTTTGTTTGCGAAGTTGTGAACCGTGGATTTTGGATTTATGTTGTTTTGATTATGTTATATTGTTTTATTGGAATTAGGTCAGGTTATGCAATGCGATTTTATTGAGAAGGGAATTTTTAAATAACGATAGATTTGTTATTCTAGTTTTAAGGAGTTGTGTACGGTGGATTTAGGATTTATGTTATTTTAATTATGTTATGTTGTTTTATTGGAATTATATTATAATATCGTAGTTGCTGTAGTTATTAGTGTACTATTATTAATTATTGTACTTATTCTATATTATAAACAGATTGCCGATGTTAAGAATTTATAGCGAAAATGAGTATAAGATCGTGAAGAAATAAGAAGCATTAAATAATGCACCTTATATTCCAAGCTTATTAAAATTACAAAATAAAGCGACTCATTTATATTTAATATAATCGCCTTACAAAATTTTAATTCTACAGGCCAGTAATCTAGTTATAAATAATACAACCCAACCCCTAAATTCTTCTAACATTCGATGAATTTCGGGACAATAAAATCACATAACGCGTCAAAATCGCGGTCGCCGTTGATTCAGCTCCCTCAAACAATAGCCAACCTCTCATCGCCATACTCTTCGTTCGGCAACAGCTGCGCAGCGTGCGCCCAAGCGAGCATAAAAATCGATGGAGACACTCGCATAATTAGTGGCCGGTATTATTCCCAGGCGAGCAGGAGGCGGTATAGTTTCGTTCGCGTCCTCCGCGCAAGAAAGTTTCGAGAGAGTGCGCGCGCGGATATCAGCGTAGCTCGCGCGCGCGCGCGCGCTCGCGTCGGGTCTAATAAATTACAACGGCGGAACACGGCCGTAACTAACGCGAATATTCTATTCTCTAGAGACCGGTGCCCGGGCCCGCGGATAGCTATCGCCCGGTAATTTATAGCGAATCAACGGTATCGTAAAACACAGGAACGGTGACCGTGATACCGGAGAACGCGTTGCCCGCTCGCTCTCGCTCGCTCGCTCGCGTGCGCGCGCGCGCGCAGCCGCGGCACTCGAAAATGGAGTTACACAGGCGAGCGGGTAACATCGCTAATTTATTAGATTCTGGAATGCGGCGCTCGTAATCGCATCGATCGATGTATTTGTCCAGCCGAGTGCACCCGTTAATCTTGCGCAAATGAAATAATGGTTTCAAGCTTTATCGACGGATAATGAATTTTAAATCGGATCAGCCCGACGGCATTAATTCCGCGTTCGCCGCGCGTGATCCGAGACTGGATTGCAAATTAGATTATCTGTCTCTGTCTACCCTCCCCAGCTCTCTCTTTGTCCTCCCTCCGTGTCTCTTTCTCGCATTTTTCTTCCGTCGATGTTTTATCTTACGTCGCTTCGTTTCTCTTCTCTTCGACGTCTCCGTTTTCTCGCTCTGTTTTCTTTCGATTCTCCGCGTCTTTCTCATTTCTATTTTTGCGTCCGTAGTTTTCTCTTTGCCTTTGAATTTTCTCTTTTTGATTCTACTACTTTGGTACGATATATATTTTTATATCTATTGATGTTAGAAATATTGTTGTATAATGACTGATAATGTTGTATAATATATGTTGTATAATAGACATTATATAGTATATGTATAGACATTATATAGTCATAGACATTAGATCACAGACATTAGTCACAGACATTAGATTAGTCATAGACAATAGACATTATATAGACATTATATAGTATATGTTGTATAATAGACATTATACAGAATATTAAAAGACATATGTCTGGAATATTGTATTCAATTATAGAATATTATATTCCCGGAGTGTGTATAACTTTGGCACACCCTGTATATTAAGTTTATATTTCGATTTACGTTTCTATTATTTTTCTTCTATTTGTATACATTATAAACTATTATAAATATTATAGATATTGCTTTATACTGCCTTACTTTATTTTATTTACATTATATTACATGCTTGTCTCTTATATCGAATTTATTTTGTTCAATCTTAATTCATATCACGTTTCGAAATAATTTGAACATTATCGAATTTCTATATATGTTTAAAAATACTGTTAAAAACGTTACTGGGTATTAAACACAGGGAGAAAAGCAAGAGAAAGAACTAAAAAGAGAGAAAACGAAAGATAAAGAGAATAAACGAGGCGAAATAAAAAAAAATACAGAGAGACGAAAAATTGAAAAAAGCAGAAAGGGAGGAAATAAAAAAAAAAGAGAGAAACAACAAAGGAGATACAATAAACAAACAGAGGGAAACGGTGCGAAAAATATTGAAAATTAAAAGACAGAAGCTACAGAAAGAGAAAGAGAAGCTCAAGAGAGAGAAAGAGAAGCTCAAGAGAGAGAAAGAGAAGCTCAAGAGAGAGAAACTCGAGAGAGAAAAATGGAAATTAAAAGAGGGTAAACCCCTTTCTTATTCTCCCCTCTCCCCTCTCCCCCTCCCTCTCTCTGTCTTCTGCTCCCGGTGTCGCAGCGTTTCTCTCTCCCCTCCGCCGTCGTTTTCCTCCGCGTTTATTTATCTTCGTCTTTTTTTTCTCTCCCCTCCGATAGACACGTATCTGTGGCCGCGACTCGAAGCTAAATGGCACGATAGCACGGAATAAAGGCGCGGCTGGCGCGGCTCATCTGCATAATAAAAGTAGAAACCACGAGATACCGAATCTTGAACAAACATGCCGCGTGCGCGAGCGCGCGCGCGCGCCGCTTCAATCGCCGCCGGGAATCTCAATGTCCATGCGAACAACCGCGGCTATTTTTTGTCGCCTGTTGTTGCTAAACGCTCCCGCCGACTACCGGGGAACGTTAACCCTTCGCCCTATGCGACGTCGTGGATGGTACGTAGCAGCCCTTACGAACCTTTATATTATGTAGTATATTCTATATTATATAGTATTATATTCTATATTCTAGTATTATATTCTATATTATAGTATACGTATAGTATTTAGAATTATATTATATTTGTATATTGTATTTGTAATTATATGTATAGTATACTTTGTATTATATAATATACTTTATATTGTATAGTATACTTTTTATTATATAGTATACTTTATGTTATGTAGTACACATTTTATTATAAAGTATATTTTATATTATATAGTATACGTTTAGAACCAAGTAAGATATAATAATATTCGATTTATACGAATTCGTAGAGATCGAGGAATATTTGCAAATCAACATTTTATTTCTTATAATTTTCTACAGTATAATCAATTTTAAAGCGTTCTCCAATACGCAGTTCAGGCTGATTACTGTATATTTTACAATAATTAGTGATTTGATGTACTGTTATTAATTATTATACTTCTACTATATATAAAATAGATCGCGGATGTTACGCATTTATGGCAAAAAATGAGTATAATACAACATTGTGAAGATATAAGAAATATTTAATATCATAATGTTATAATTATAATTTAATATTAAAATGTCTATATATGACTAGATATATTATAGACATTATATTATTAAATATTTCTTATATCTTCACAATATTGTATTATACTATTATTATATTATACATTGTCGTATTGTATTATTCACAATAT
>NC_135776.1:6420924-6427801 GCF_028453695.1 Augochlora pura | reverse complement strand
CAGGTCGGTCGGTTGAGCGAAGGGTGCAAGGCTCCTGACAGCATTGTTGGCCTTCTTGGCGCCGGCACCCTTTCGCGCCCCCATATGACAGTTCCGCAAGCATAATGGAAAGACAGAGAGTGAGAGAGAGATAGAGAGAGAGAGAGCAGGGGCAAGGTGAGCAAGCCCCGAGAGCTACCCTTTGCTCTATGGCTCTGCGCGCCCCGCTCTGTGCCATGCTGGCTCGGCTGCATCGGGGATCGACGTCTATCACGGTCGAGTGGATCTACATCGAGTCGGTGATCCATAAACAAAGTTCTGCGCGTGAATACTTTTCCGTCCTCCCTGGGGGGGGGGGGGGGGGGGAGAACTTGGCTCGCGGAACTCTCGAGCCGATGCTTTTCCAGCCGACGCACAGTGTGTGATATTTCGATCGTACGGGGGCGACTTTATGCTCGGTGACTGTTTTTCTCATTTTTTAATTTACGAAACGTTTCTGCGTATTTTCTCTGCTTATTTTTGTTTATTTTTAATTTCAAGAATTATGCGTTTATGAGTGCAGATAAATGGAGTTTGTGAATTAATACTAGATTATTTTTTCACAGTTTAACTTTTCTTTGTGACAATTTTTATTATACTATATAGCTTAATAAAATAATTTGGGTAATTCGTAATTGAATTAAAATATTCATTAATGAAATGGTAAATTGGAAAATTCGTGTCAACAGCACTGGAATACACGAATTTAAATATTCTCTTACTTTGCAAAAATGTATGAAAGATTTCTTTAATTTAATTGACACTATACAATAACAATTTTTAATCTAATAATATCTCTCAATAGATATCATAACAAAAATTATCCTACTATTATCTTCGAATAAAAATACACACAAGAGCTGTCGCGCAACAAAATTTCAAACGATTTTAAAAGCAACAAATTCGTTTTTTATTTAGAACAAAGAGCCTGCCATCGTCTCGGCGTCGAAGACCGTGGAAAATCGTGTAGGTTCGCGCGAGCACAAACGTTCCTATTAACGAGTCAATTTCGCGCGTAGAAATCGCAATTACAAAAGGAGGAAACCGCGAGTCAATCCGTAGGAGCATTGACAGCCGGTTTGGTTTGCCAGCTTGGTGCAACCGCATCCTGTGTGTGTGTGCGTGCGTGTGTGTATACGCGTGTATGCGCAGCAAACGATGCGACGGCGATGCGATCCGACGCGATGAGCCGCGCGAGGGTGGAGAAGACACGCAACAACAACGCCGAGAACAGAGAGGATTGACACGCTCGCGTGTTCCACGCGCGCCCGATGCGTGCGCTGTCGCCTCTCATCCGAGAAAGTACAAAGAAAAGCTTTCTAACCGGCTTCTCTGACGACTTTGACAGCGCTTCCACTCGTCGATTCCGAATTCGAGAATCGCATCGACGCCGCGATCATCCCCCCCGTCTGACGGATTGCGGATTTCGTCCGGTGATTGCGCGAACACGTTGCAATTGTTCCATTGATATAGGGATATTGTTGGTGGAGCGTTGAATCTTGTGCGTCGAGGGTGAGGGTAATTAATAAGTGCAAGTTTTAAGGTAAATATTGCAGTGATATATTATGCGCGTCGTTATTGTTGTCGCGATATTTTGGAATGTTGTTGTTAAGATGCAGTTTTCGTGCATTGCGTTACGGTGAATAAAACGCAGCTCTAGATAGAGGAGCGTTGCTTGAAATCAATTACAGCTCTCAATAGAACAGCGCCGCGTTAAATAAAACTCAGCTCTCGATAGAGCATCGTTGCGTTAAATAAAACATAGCTCTAGATAGAGCATCGTTGCGTTAAATAAACCCCAGTTTTCGATAGAGCAGCGTTGCGTTAAATAAAACATAGCTCTAGATAGAGCATCGTTGCGTTAAATAAAACATAGCTCTAGATAGAGGAACGTTGCATTAAATAAATCACAGCTCTCAATAGAAAAGCGTCGCGTTTTATTTAACGCATCTCTCGATAGAGGAGCGTCGCGTTAAATAAATGACAGCTCTCGATAGAGCAGCGTCGCGTTAAATAAAACATAGCTCTCGATAGAGCAGCGTCGCGTTAAATAAAACACAGCTCTCGATAGAGCAGCGTCGCGGTAAATAAGACTTAGCTCTCGATAGAGCGGTGTCGCGTTAAATAAATCACATCTCTCGATAGAGCAGCGTCGCGTTAAATAAGACTTAGGTCTCGATAGAGCGGTGTCGCGTTAAATAAGACTTAGCTCTCGATAGAGTAGCTTCGTGTTAAATAAAACATAGCTCTAGATAGAGCAGCGTCGCGTTACGTAAAATTCAGCTCTCGATACAGAAGCGTTGCGTTAAATAAATCACAGCTTTCAATAAAAGAGCGTCGCGTTAAATAAAACATAGCTCTAGATAGAGAAACGTTGCGTTAAATAAATCACAGCTCTCAATAGAAGAGCGTCGCGTTCTATTTAACGCATCTCTCGATAGAGCAACGTCGCGTTAAATAAATCGCAGCTCTCGCTAGAGCAGCGCTACCGTTAAATAAAGCACGACTCCCTCGCTAGAGCAACTTTGCATTAAATAAAACGCATCTCTCACTACAAAATCGTCGCGTTAAATAAATCGCAGCTCTCAGTAGAATACCGCCGCATTAAATAAATCACAGCTCTCAATACAATAGCGTCGCGTTAAATAAAACTTAGCTCTCGATAGAGAAGCATCTCGGACCGTTGTAAACGAAAGAGCTTTATTGCCGCAACAAATCTTCCATTATCACGACACGTACAAGCCAGGAGCGTACTACGTGTTTCAGCGATCGAATAAATTCGTCTTCGTCCCGAATTACGAAATTCTAAAATAAACGACCGCGCTGCTCTCTCTCTCTGCGGCTCTACTGCCCCCGTACAGACCGCAGAGAGCTTCTGACACACGGAGAATTTTCGTTGAATACGTGGTGAAAATCTGGGTAATCTTTTTTTGTGTATATTTGTTTTATTATCGGAGAATTTGAGACGCTATTAAAAATCGACGTACTATTTCTTAAAATATTTGTAATAGTATCAGACTCGTTTATATTTAGTGATTGTTGAAAGAAAAAGTAATGTAGTTGGTGATGAGCTCAATTTTGTATTCATAAATAACAATGAATTGTATAAAATAAAAATAGAAAATAAATTCGAGTGCAAGGGTTACAGCTAATTATTTTGCTACAAAAATTGATGCGAGTTTATATAATCTACAGCTAGTTATTTTACTACAAAAATTAGCGAACGTTTATCTAAAATCCTTTAACAATAAATAAAGTTTCCACGGAGGGTAAACAACACCTTGGATAAGTAAATTCGACGCGCTCTGACGCGGAGAAATTTACTGTTAGAAACAAGATAATCGAACAGCCACAAAGTTGCAAGTATCCGCATAATTTGCGAATCAAACACCTGCGGCAAATTACAGCGCAACAAGAAGCGTCGACAAATTGGCTGAAATCTTTAGCGTACAAACGCGATAACGTAGATTCAACGTTACGAGAGTTGCGTCTTCGTTAAATAATTTCGCTTTCGATTCAATTATTACGGAAACTTCGCGTTAAAAGCAAGGTAATGAAACGTCTGCGAAGATTGCATGCGCAGCAAATGTATTTCGCTGCGAATATCATCGACGGATCGACACTGAATACGGCTCGTACGCTTTCGTGCCGGAATTACGATAATGAAGGTTCTACGCGTGTTTGCGTCTTCGTTAAATAATTCCGCAGCGAAATCTCGCGCCGAGTCCAATCATTTGGAAAGTTTAATATCGGGAACGAAGCTGCGAAACTTTTACGGTGATTACTGCTTCGAGAGATTATCGACAACTTCATCGATTCCCTTAATAGTTTTACACTTTACTTTTACACTTTACCTTTTACATTTTACTTTTACACTTTGCTTTTATACTAGTTCTCTTTTATTATTTGTAATCGAAGTAACGCGATTTTATGTAAATTACAGCTGTGGTAAATTAATTTGCAGTGGAAATTATTTCACAGTTTTTGTGGATGTAGTTTGTAATGATATTGTTACAAGTATTTATTAAATAACAGAAATAGGGAAATTTCATTGTAAATGAATAAAATTAGGTTTAAAGAAATTAGGATTACTAGTTAGGCTAATTTCAAATTGTTAATAAGGCTAAAATATAGGTAAATTTATGTGATAAAATCTACTTTAACTTACAATAATAGAAACATATTAAATTAAATTTAATTTAAATTTGTAATAGAAATACATTAAATTTAATTTAATATATTTCTATCACAAATTGAAATTTGATTTAAATTGAATTTGCCTGTATTTAAGTGCAAATCAAAATCTATCGTAACTCAAATTTACATTAAAAAACCTATTATGCTTTAATTAATATTTCCACTGGAAATCTATTATAACTTAACCGCACTGACATTTAGTTACAATAATGACTAAAATTTCTATTCAAATAGACTCCACCACATAAAAAGTAAATCTACAAAATAGAAAAATATACAAGTTAATTTATTAACTGCCCTGAAATTAGAAATGATTTATTTATAAATTACCGTAAACAACTCTGCGTAAAGATGCACGCCGAACAAAGACGCGTCAGGGATCTATCAACTGGTAGTCTACTAATAACAGTTTACTCTGCAACCGGGCAACGTTGAGACACGTTGATAGGGATGAACACGCGCTGCTATGTTCCCTCGTTTCAACGAAATGCGGCAAGGTACGAGAGAGGGTGATCATTCATAGCGAGCGAATCCGGGCGGGTACCGCGAAGAGGAATCGCTCGACGGTGGATTTCATCGCTAAAACGGTTCACGAAGCGATCCATCGGATGTCGGCCGGCTTAAAAATAAAATCGAAGGTCGAACGTCGGGCTCGAGGAGCCTCCTCCTTCTCCTGGATTCTAGATGCGGCGATGATCGTTTTTTCAACGGCGGCCTATCGAATTAATCGTTCTAACGATACGGAGCGGCTGCGCGACGTCAAACAACCGGGCTGAAAACTGTGGCCCACTTTCGCCGATATACACGGTGTCCCTTCAAGAATGTATATTCCATCGGCGGGAAATGGGAAAACAATATTTTAATAATAATAATAATATTTTGATAATATTATAACTTTTATATTTTACTTTTTAATAATATTTTGGAAATATTTTAATAATAGTATTTAACAGTATTTTAATGAAATAGCATATATATATAGGTAATATATGTGATGTATAAATGGTAATAATGTATATAGATATATATCTATAATAATAATAATATAATATATAATAAGTATAATACATATAAATTAATATAAGTATAATACACTGTTATTTAATGAAATAGTATATATTTACGTAATATATGTGACGTATAAGTGATAATAATGTATAATAATAATAAAATAATAAAATAATGTATACGTATAAGTATAATACTTAATATATACATATATACAAATAAGTATAATACTGAATATATATAACTATAATAAATAATATATATAACTATAATAACAAATATATATAAGAGTAATTATATTATATATAAAGTGAAACAAATCCTTCGATAAAATGGCTGAAATAAATTTTTCGAACGGAGTTTTATCCGAGCAATAATTCGGAGTATTATTTCGAATTCATCGAATAAATTGTTACTGGACGAATGTTTCGTATAAAAGACGAATATCGACACGCGGCACGAGGAGCAAACTTTCTAATTATAGTTCGTTCTTCGTACTCGACGATTTTGTTAGGAATGCAAAGAGAATATAGAACACAAGGATGGGGCGCCGTATTATTTGCACGTTTCACTGGCACAGATAAATCCGGGCACGCATTTTACAGGAAAATCGTCCTACGCCGAGGATTCTGTTAAGAAATGCGATCAAATTGTAGAACGTGATCTTGTTCGACTATTTTTTCGTCTAGTTTTTCGCATTTAGATAGTAAAATGCTGTGCTGTTGTTGCAGTTTTTTAAGGGACATGTTATTTGACTAATTTTAATGATTTTGTCGATTTGGAAAAATGAATGTGTAAATATAAAAAATCAAATACATGGTTCAAGATGAACTATACATTAATATATTATACTATATTAAAGATGTGAATATATATATTAAATTTATTGGTTAATCTAGCGATATTTCTACAATACGTCGTTTCTTTTTTAAATATATAAATCACATCAAAGTGCTAAATATAAAAACAAATATTAAATATAAAAATTCCAACAAATGGCTCAAAGTGAACTATAACAATTATATGTAATCATTATTATATATAATACGGATATAAATAAATATCGAGCTTTTTCGTCCACCAAGCAATATTTCTACAGCACACCGTTTCTTCTATATATAAACAAATATAAATATATATAAATAAATACTACTATTTTTAACTATTATTTAACATATATATTAACAATTAATTAATACATATATTAACTACAATTTAATAAATATATTAACTACAATTTAATAAATATGTTAACAACTATTTAATATCTAACATAATATATACTATCTACAATTTAAACAAATACTGAACCACAAGCGCAGCAACAGCATAAAGCGATAGCAGTGCAGGCGGTCGACTGGGAAACGCGACACGCGCCAATAAAATGTTTTCTAATCGCGGCCGGGTTACGTCAGGCATCGAAAACTATCGGGAAACGCGGCGGATAGAGTTAACGATTTTGCGAAATAACGCAACGACACGCCGTGCAACCCGAGCCCCCTCCAGCCCATGCATCCCCGGGGTAATTGCCGTGCAACACGAATGTTCTTAAACTGGCTGCATTTTTGCTGCCCGCCGGTTGATCGCTCAATAAAATACGGAATATAATTTGTCGCGGCGTTTTGTTCGTCGTTTTTCCGTGCCCCCTCCCTTC
>NC_135776.1:6404113-6420424 GCF_028453695.1 Augochlora pura | reverse complement strand
TCATTTAGTGCGAGTAAGTTATCTTTCATTTAGTGCGAGTAAGTTATTTTTTTTTATTTGGCGCGATCGAGCGACGTTCTAAATTGGAAAAACGCGCTCGGCGACTCGCGCTCGGTATTCGAATCGATCTTTAAACGAGATCAGATTAAAGAAGGTACTTAAGTGGATCTAATTAATGACCGTAACAAGGTCGTAACAATTTATCAGCGCGTAGCAGATTCACGTTACAGGCTCGTGCAACCCGACACGATGAACAACAGATGGTTGCAATTGGATCTTAGATCGAGCGCACACTATATACTTTTAAAAATGCTGATGATGTAACGCGGCTGGCTGGTTATGGCCATTCTAAATACACGCATTTGCGACAATGAATTTGCGAATCGCCTTATCCTCGGATTATTCGATAATAACGCTTTTGCACACCGAACAACTATTATTTATTCTTCCCAGCCGAATCGTCTAAACAAGTTCCGGAAATTACAGTGTAAAACTTAGTTTACGACCAATGCAAATTGTTGATAAAATTAGGCGTATCAAATTTGTAAATAATCTCTAAAATAATTTTTAAAATAATCTTTAAAAAAAATCGAGATATCGACGATATTTTTATTGATATTTTGGGGGCAGTTATTTTTACGTAATTAATTTGTATAGTTATGCATTTATAATGAAATTGAATAGGAGAGATATTTTAGCATTAGTATTATTCACATTTAACTGAAATTAATAACAAAGGGAATTACTTTTTCTATTCCAGTTTTATTTTTCTCGGTGGAACAAACTGCAAAAATTGCAGAGAATCGCTGGCAAATTAAAAGACAAATTAAATCAACTAAAACTAACAACCGAGCAATGAAATCTGTCTTTAGAAAATTCCATAAAAATTAAGTGATATTACAGTCACGTGCTCGCGACGATCGCGCGTCGAACTTCTGCGTCGCGGTCGTACATAAGAGGAAGAATGCGAGAGACGCGGAGGAGGCGAACCCCGCAGCGAAATTAATGACCCCCGTTGGATGACTCGGACGATTCGCGACCGCGGGGACGAGTTCTGAAAGGTCACTGTTATTCGGCGCGGACGAACAATATATCGGCACGGATTAGATTTGGGTCAAGGAGAAACCCGATAGAGAGCAACTGAAATCACGGCGTGCCAAACGTTTGGCATCGCTCGCATTGATCACGCGACTACACCGGGGAACTATGTACAATCGACACAAAAGAAACCAGGGAGCCAGTAGGTCAAACTTTTATCTTGCGAGAAAGTTTTTCGGCACGGCAATCGTTTATAGGCCGTGTTTCCACGACGAAATTAGTTCCCGAACGGGAATTGTCTTCTTCGACTTCTAACCTTTTGCGATTTGGTCGGAACATACTTTCCGCAACTATTCCCTAAATCGTTTCTCTCGCGTTCCATTGTGACAAGTTTGACGGCTGTTGACGATGCTTCGTTTGGAACATTTGGGTCACGGGAATTTGTTAGCGTTTAGGCGATATTAGTGATCTTCGTGGCAGATGGTATAATGCTTTGTTATAATAATGCAATATAATTATTATATTATATTTATAGTATATTTTTAGGATACATCGTTCGCCAAGATGAGTAACTAGAACAATAATTTATCTGGACTATGGTTTCGTTTTAATTATTATTATCATGTAATTTAGATTATATATGAAATATAAATTATAATATAATTTAAGTTATATTATTATATAATTTAATTTATCTAGAATAAAATTATGTATATCGTTTCCTAAGCTGAGTAACTAGAAAAATAATTTATATGTAATATAGCTTAGTTTTAATTATTATTATCATATAATTTAAATGATATTATTATATAATTTAATTTATCTGCAATGTTATTATATCGTTTGCCAAGCTGAGTAACTAGAATAATAATTTATCTGGAATATAACTATATCGTTTGCCAAGCTCTAATAAACTATACATAGATATTTTATAATAATAATAATTCATAAGATCAACTAATATCAAGAAATATCCTAAATAATAAAATACGATTTAAATATTATTAGCCAGAGTGCTATTACATTTTATTGACAAAATAGCTGCAATAATTGCTAACAATAAAGTAACAAACAAGGAAATGAAATACAATGTATATGAGATGTAAACTTACATTGTTAGATACTAATTTAACCAGAGTCTCTAAAATCAACGTTGATCCACCAACTTGGTCTACCGCAAATAGTACTTGATCCTGACATTAGCAACTACGCACTGAATTAGCATATTGTGAAAACTGTTCCTTCGAGATCAATATTGATCTTCATGCTAGACCGAGCAGAAATAGCTGCCTATTTAATCCGACCACTGGAAATGACATATTAGATCTGCATATTTCGGAAACAGCTCCTTTTAGGGATCAATATTGATCCTCTTAACAAAACAGAAACAGAAACAGCTCTATACGATCCAGGTATTCAAAATTATTTATTAAATCTGTGTAATTTTTAGACGAATTTTTATCGACATCGATATCGATCCTATTATTAGTAATAATGACAAGAGATAAGAATTTCATTATATGGAATTCCATTTTATTTTATTTCTATTTAATTTATTTTTATAAGAGATACGTCTCTTTATCACAGTATATATTGTAATATAAATTATACGATCCAGTCTTGATGCTATTATAGAATAGAATATATTAGTCGCGTTTAGGGGTCGATAGTTCCAGTATTAACCCTTTGCACTCGAAGCCATTTCAACAGCAAATCTAAAATAATTTTTCTGGCTTCTAGCGTCCCCATTTTATGTAACAATATTTATTTTATGCACATGGAATTGAGTCTCGTGACTCATGTAATAGTTTTGACAATATAATAGTTTTTAGAAAAACTTTTAACAATTTTTAAATGTAAGCTTTGACGATGTCTATTAAAAAGTAATTTTGGAATGTGTTACAGTCATTTTAATGGCGCCGCAGAGTCGCCACTCGAGTGCTAAGGATTAACAAATATTCTTCCGCCAAGGAAAAAATCACTTTAAATGATCTAAGGTATCATTCATTGTCAAATGATAAGACATGTTTAGGACACCGTATACGTCAAAATTCCACCCGAAGCTGTTACCGCAAAATAAACATTGATCCTCTCGCTAGGCCTTGCAAGAATAGCTACCTCTACTTGATCCAGCCACTAGAAACTACATATTAGCTTTGCATATTTTTCAAGCTGCTTTTTTTAGATCAGCATTGATCCTCTAACTAGGTCTTGCAGAAATAGCTACCTATTTGATCCACTAGCAGTTACCTATAAGCTTAGCTCATGTTTGAAATTGCTTCTTTCAAATCACTGCGGAGCCTCTAACTAGGTATAGATAACATACTTTCCTTCGCTCGGCCACTAAAAGCCGCATATTCACTTTACGTGTTTCTAAAGCTCCCACGTTGCACTGTTACTATAATATGCATTCTTATAAATGCATACTTGCATCTTTATGGTACTCTAACCTTTGATATTTTCTAAGTTACCGTGACTTGAATTTCTATTTGTCATTTCAATTTTTATTGGCAAATTCATTAGAACTTATATTTTTATTGATTGTCTATTGTAATTGATGTTTTTATTAAAAATAGGTTGCAATTTGGATTTCTATTTATCTTATTATTATCTAAATTTCTGTTCAAAAATTTCGTGTAGTTTAAATTTGTATCGAAAGTCTTTTGTAATTGAAGTTTTTATTCAATATTGATTGCAATTTAGATTTCTACTTACCATTTGAATTTCTACTATAAAATTTACTGTAATTTCTATTTTTAACGAAAGTCTATTGTGATTGAGGTTTCTAATCAAAATCCATTGCAATTTAGACTTCTATTCACTTTACACAATTTAAATTACTATTAAAAAATTTGATATACCTCAAATTTATATTAAAAGTCCAATGAAAATTTCTATCAAATATATTTTACAACTGATATTTTTACAAAACTCTATTGTCGCTCAAATTTTCATAAAAACTATAATAAAATATGAATTCAACTAAAAGTCTAGTATAAATTATATGCTTACATAATTAATATATAATTACATGTAACACATGTTTCTAAGTAATTTTCCTACGATCACCATAGATCCTTCACCTCTTCTTACCCCATACTCTCAACGAAGAAATGAGAATCGCTTCTCCGCAGACCAACGTATCACCACCGTGTCAAACTGCGGCTCCGAAATGCATCGACTGCATCGCGCGCAACCGGTGCATAGTATCGCGGAGATGTAAAACGCGGTTGCCGAAAAAACATGTGGACGTTGAGCGAGCGAGCGAGCGAGCGAGAGAGAGAGAGAGTCTATTGAAGACGTCCCTAATTACCAATGTCGGTGGGGCTCTGGCAGTGTAAGCCGGCTCTCTCGCGTGCTCTCATTAACAATTACCTGTACAAGGAGAGTTAATGCACGGCATGATTACGGTTATAATTAGTGTCGACAGACGCGAGACGCGGGAGGCGGGGAGGGGAGGGGAGGAGAAGAAGGGACGGTGAAAGGGATAGGGCAGGGCTCGGTACAAGCCTCGGATAATGAGTTTGCGAGCGAGCGAGTGAGCGAGAGAGCGAGAGAGAGAGAGAGAGAGAGAGAGAGAGAGAGAGAATGAGAGAGAGCGAGAGAGAGTGAGAGAGAATGAGAGAGAGAGTGAGAGAGAGTGAGAGAGAATGAGAGAGAGAGTGAGAGAGAATGAGAGAGAATGAGAGAGAGAATGAGAGAGAATGAGAGAGAGAGAGAGAGAGAGTGAGAGAGAGAATGACAGTGAGAGAGTATGAGAGAGAATGAGTGAGAGAGAATGAGAGAGAGAATGAGAGAGATTGAGGGACGGAGTGAGAGAGAAAGAGAAAGCAGAGAGCCAAAGAGAGACAGAGAGACAGAGAAATAGACAGTGAGAGAAATAGGGAGAGGGCCTAGCCGACAACTGATTCTCCGCAGGCATAAGCGGCCGACAAGCCCGATCAACCGGTCTTCCGCTCCTTTAGCCGGCTCAATGCCGATAATTAGTCATAGTGTGGTTTACGAGGCGCGGTGACTCGCTAATCCGACGGAGACACCTGCGCTCTCGATTTTTCCTCGTCCGGGTGTCGCTCTTGCTCGAACACCGATCCCTCTCTCTCTCCCTCTCTCTCTCTCTCTCTCGCCGTATGACTTGTCCTGTTGTCTAGCCAGCCAGGCCAGATTGCCACCAGGCCAGGCCAGGCCAGGCCGCTTAGGCCGCTGGGGAAAATTACTGCGACCTGAGTCACCCGCGTCCCGGACGCCTGATGTACTCGAACAGATACGATAGACGCGGACTAACTAGTACAACTTAATTAAATACGGCTATTGAATGGAAACCGCGAGGATGCCACACGGACGGACAACCACGTCGTAGACGTTTTCCATGGAAAAGAGAGACGCGGCTGTGATGTGGACGACGGCGACGACGACGTTTCGCTTTCACGTCTACCGCTACGGTCACGATGTTTATGCAAATGATTCGGTTCGATGGTCGCCGCGGGTTTGAATTCGCGTCTCGAGACGCAAGTACAATTGGCGGAATTGATTCGCCGGTTTCTAACGTGATTTGAAACGCCATTCGAGTTTCTCTTAGGAGTCTACAGGGTAATTGATATTTCCATGGGAGGTGTATCGTTATTGAAATTCGTATCGATGGTGTGTAATTGATGCTTGCAGGTGTTTTGTAGTTGAAGCTGGTGTTTCAGATGTATTGTAATTGTTCAATTATATTCGTAATTGTATTCAATCGGAAATGTGTCTTTAATTGGAATTTTTATTAGAAATGTTCTGTAATTGAAAACTTTGTTAGAGATATATTGTAATTGAAATTTCAATTAGAAATGCGTTGCAACTGAAATTTCTATTAAAAATATTTCGTAATTGAAGTTTCTATTAAGAACATGTTGTAATTGAAATCTCTATTGGAGATATATAGGAATTAAAATTTCTATTAGATATTTATTCTCTACAACGTAAATGTTTAGCAAAAATAATGAATCGTTTAGCACCATTACCTTCGAGCGAACCCTTCAATCTTAACATTGTGCGTCTGAAAAAGTCCGACTGCAACGTTCAATTAGCTCTCTCGCAAGTAACCAAAGTTGCGCTCGCTCTTAATTGGAGATATTTTCTTTTTTAATTGGAGCACCGAGGAGCGCTTAATTACTATAATATCCAGCGATCTTGATAACAGCAACCCCTCTAATCGAGGACACATTCGGTGCTCGTTTCCAAACGTTTGCCACGCTAGAAAAATGCAGTCCGCGAATGTTGCGCAACTTCGGGCAATTAAACACGGAGCGACTGCATTGCATTTGTCGAATAAATTGTGGGAAAAGTTTGTCGATTTAATGGATTCACTTCTCCCTCTTTTATCTCCTTTTCTTTCTATCTTTGCATCGTTTCTATTTCTCTCTTTCTATTTTTATTTATCTGTACCTTAACTAAATTTCCTCCTTTCATTTGTTTTCTATATAACTTTTCTTTTCCCCTTTTTTTCTCTCTTTTATTCTCTCAATATACAGTTCCTCTCTCTTTTTAGCCATTTTTCTTTCTATTATTATATTATTTTTCCCTCTGTCATTTTTCTCTTATAATTCTATATTCCTATTTACTATTTATATTTCCTATTTATCTCTAAATCTCTCTTCCTTTATTCCTCGATTTTCCTCTCTTTTATTATCTCGATACACAGTTCCTCATTCTCTTTTTTCCCTCTTTTTCTTCCTTGCTTTCTTTCTCTCTCTATTTTTATATAATTACTCTCTTCCTCCCTCTTTCTTTTTCTTTATTTTTCTCTTTATCTCAATACAGCACCTCTCTCATTTTGTCTCTCTTTCTCTATTTTTATATTGCTTTTCGTTCTTTTCTTTTCTTCTTTCTATCTTAATATAACTTCTCTCTTTCTCTATTTCTTTTTCTGTTCCCCCCCCCCCCCTCTCTCTCTCTCTCTCTTTTTCTGCGCAACGATTAATCTTGATTTCTCGCGATTCGTCACATTCATTCGAGCCTCAATCAGCCTTCTACTACGCGGCGCAACGAATCGATGAGAGAACTCGATCCACGGGGTAATAATTAGAGCGATGGCGTGTAATGGACGAAGCAGAGAGCCGAGCCGATATTATCGCAAGCCAGGCCGACGGTGGAGCTAATCGATGCCGGGCTAGGGTTCATCGACAAAATAAAAACCAGGCTATTACCGTGAACGGTCGGCAAACATGTTTACGTCGTACTTTATTCGCGCAGAAAAATATTAGAACGTGAACTCTCTCTCTCGCTCTCTCTCTCTTTTTCGTTCTTTCTTTCTCGCTGACGTCGCCATTTGTGCAATTTTATAATTGGATCAAACACTTAATGCAATCGAATGCGCTCTAATGATCGATGCAACTGCGGCACGCCGACTGCGGATTTTGTTCGTTTGTAATAACATTTGACAGATGGTAATTGAAAGAATATTGAAAAATGACGAGGAAATAGTGAAATCTGAATTTATATAACTTCGTATGGTGTATAGCTAAATTGTTGTTGGTTTTACGTAATTTAAGACAGAAGTGTAAGTTAGTTGAATGCAACGTGGTAAATGTCGAGAAAAAGTTGGCAATGCTTCTCGATTAATTTTGACTGGTTACATAATTAGGATATTCTTTTACTACTGCTTGGAATAAGAATAAAAAATTATAAAAATAAAAGTTTGAAAAACTTAAACTCGATTTTCTCATTCAATAGACGCCTTAACCGAGCAAATTCCATTTATTCTCGACTCACTTAATCACGTGGAATTATTTCAGACATAAACTACACAACATTGATACACTTTATTGCTTCTACAAAATGCAATATTAACGAATCTCTCCAGTTTCGCGATCCAATAAACACCGAATTACACACACTTAAACCACCACGTATTTTATTATTAAATATTCCACCGCTTCATCCCTAATTACCGGACACTTAACACATCGACAACCAGCGCACATCCATTACCAACCACAGCATAATTATCACCAACGCTCCTCTATCCAGCCGCACAATCAATCCAGTACGCGCCATAAACGCCTCTAAAAACCTATCAGCGCATAAAGCAATTACTGTTGAAAGCATCTCGCGGCTCGGTCTTCGATCAACATCCTTCCACGAGACAGCGGCCTTTGTTCGCGTCCGCGGCGCGCAGGAAAAATTCCGTGAAATTGAAGTAATCGGCTGATCGCGACCCCCGCGCCCCCGTTCATATTGTACCGGAACAGAGTCCCGATTTGTTTGATCGAACGCATTTGTGCGGGGGTTGCGTATCGTCCCTATAAATTATCCCGCGGCCGAGGGTGGCGAGGACGGCGCGGGGCGAGACCGCGGAGAAGAAGACGAAAAGAGAAAGAGAAGAAGACGAAAGGAGAAAGAGAAGAAGACGAAAAGAGAAAGAGAAGAAGGAAAAGAGAAAGAGAAGAAGGAAAAGGGAAGACGCGAAGGAAGGGGGAAGAAGAAAAGTGTCGGCGCTGGAGCGGCGGGCGAAAGAGAGAAGCCGGCGTGGCCGCGGGGGTGGTGGCGGAGGGTGAGAGTGCCTCGGAGGTGCAGCGAGAAGGCGATCGATGCACCGTCCCCGGCCATACGGCGGTGCCTGAGTCAGCCTTTCGCGAGCATTGGCCGCCTGGCATTACGGCTGCGCTTGTCGTAGAAAAGCGGCAACCGAGGAGCGGATTGGGGCTGAAGGAGACCGGGAACAGGGGGCGGAAGAGAGACGGGCAGAGCCGGGAAGAGCGGAGAGGAGAGAGAGAGGGAGAGAGAGGAGGAGGAGGAGGAGGACTGAAATCGTTGCCGCCAAACGCAGCCTCTGCAAGTACCGGCTGGTTACCGCGGTAGAAGTGACGTTCCAAATGAATATCAACAAGCGCGCAGCCTCCAGATGAGATGAGATGAGATGGGATGGGATGGGATGGGGGGCGAGGGACGATGAGACCGGCGGAAAACCAGGGAAAGGAGGAAAACGAATTTTATTTTGCCAGCCAGCCGCGCGCCGCCGCCGCCGCCGCGAGGATACATAACGGGGATAGTTTTTCTTACTCCGGCTACTCTCTTTCCTCCTGCAACCCCGCCTTCAACCCTCATCCTACTTCTTCTTCCACTCTTCTCTTCTGTCTCCTACCACCGTCGCCGCCCGCCCGCCGCTAGTTCTCCTCGTCTTTTGTTTGTCGTCCGTTCTATCGATTGTCTCGAAGACGCCGGTGCAACGCGCTCTCCGCGAGGCGTGCTGGGGGTTTAACACTGTTGCAGCGGCGTTCCCGGCGGCGCGTTCCGGGGGCTTTTGATATCTTTAAATTGCGGACGGCTGGATAAAGTGGATAGGGTTAGATTGGGGCTGCTTCGGGGAATCTGGGTTTCTTGGGGCGTTTAGGGGTTTTGGAGGGGATTTTTAGAGGGTTTTGAGGTTTATTAGAGGGTTTTGAATTTTATTAGAGGGTTTGGGGTTTTATTAGAGGGTTTTGGATTTTATTAGAGGGTTTTGGATTTTATTAGAGGGTTTGGGATTTTATTAAAAAGTTTTGGGTTTTAATAGAAGGTTTAGGGTTTTATTAGAAGATTTTGCTTTTTATTAGAGCGTTTTGGGTTTTCTCAGAGGGTTTTGAATTTTCTTAGAGGGTTTTGAATTTTCTGAGGGTTTTGAATTTTCTGAGAGGGTTTTGAATTTTCTGAGGGTTTTGAATTTTCTGAGAGGGTTTTGAATTTTCTTAGAGGGTTTTGAATTTTCTCAGAGGGTTTTGAATTTTCTTAGAGGGTTTGGGATTTTATTAGAAAGGTTTTGGGTTTTAATAGTAGGTTTGGGGTTGTAATAGTAGGTTTAAAGTTTTATTAGAAGTTTTTGGGTTTGATTAGAGGATCTTGCTTTTTATTAGAGCGTTTTGGGTTTTCTCAGAGGGTTTTGAAGGATCTTGCTGAGAAAGCTTCTGAAGTTTTTTAGAGGGTTGTTTTCTTACATCATTTCTGGTCTTTCTAGAGAGTTTTCGAGGTTTCTCTTAAAGACTTTCTGAGTTTTTTTACAGCATTTTTTACCTTT
This sequence comes from Augochlora pura, assembly GCF_028453695.1. Taxonomy (NCBI): domain Eukaryota; kingdom Metazoa; phylum Arthropoda; class Insecta; order Hymenoptera; family Halictidae; genus Augochlora; species Augochlora pura. The sequence goes on along the minus strand of NC_135776.1, from coordinate 6,410,358 downwards.
CTACAGTGCCTCTAAGGTTTTTGCATTTTCTTAGAGGGTTGGGGATAACTTTAAAACGTTATCGACTTTTTAAAAAGTTTCTGAGATTTTTTAGAGGGCTCTGAAGTTATTTTAGAGGTTTCTGTATTTATTTTAGAGGGTGCTGTATTTATTTTAGAGGGTTCTTTATTTATTTTAGAGGGTTCTTTATTTATTTTAAAGGGTTCCATATTCATTGTAGAGGATTTTGGAACCTTTTAGAAATTTTGGAGATTTTCTACAAATTTTTTAATCCTCCTAGACAATACTTAAGTCTTCATAGAAAATTTAGAGCTGTTCTAGAATATTCCATTTCTTCCCAGCAAGTCTCAGTATTTTTTAAAAAGCCCTAGCTATCTTATTAGAAATTTTTTGATGTTTCCTGAAGGGTTTTGGCCTGAAGTTAACTTGTCAACGACGGCAGACCTACTTGCCAAACAGGCTCCTTTGATTGGCCCTGGATCGCGGTAGGCCCGCCGCGCGGGCGGCATCGCGTCGTTTCAATTACGGACGCGGGTCACGAATTTCCCCGCAGCGGATCGCGCGCCCGAGAGCCGGAGCCGAGCCGGTAGCTCGCGACGGGGTATCAAACGGCGGGTATTGAGCTCGTTTTACGGGCGCGCAGTTGCCAAAACACGGTTCCCAATATCGCGTTGGTTCCGGGAGGATGGCGGCGAAGGGGTGGCTGGGTGGCGGTGACGGCGGTGGTGGTGGTTTCCGCGATCGATTCGACTCTTTCAATTCCGCGGATCCGGCCGCACACGCCCGGCTTTCTCAATTACACACCGGTGTTCTAACCTTTATCGTTCTATCGACACTGGCCGAGCCATTCTTACGAGGCATTCTCTACAACGGAGGAGTCTGCGCGAGCCCGCAGATCCGTGAACCGCGGTCAGCGATTACCGGGGTATAAGCGTCTTTATGCGAAATTCGAGCTGTCTGGGTTCGCTGGTGGATGCAAACGTGATTGCGCGGATAGCTGGGAATTAAATCAATTTTTAATTGAACGGGGAATTGCGTTGGAGAATTTGTATTAAATTTGTGGTGGAATTAGGTGTGAGAAATTTTAATAAATTCATGGTAATACGTAATAGGAGAACGTGTAATAAATTCATAGTAATACATAGGAGAATTTGTAATAAATTCATAGGAGTACACAGAAGAATTTTTATTAAATTTATGATTCAATTTAGAATGATGTATGAGGATTTATAAGGAAGTTGTAATAAAACTTGAAACTCGCTAACAGAATTTAGAATAAATTTATAATAAAATTGACACTACGTAGCAGAGTTTATAATAAATTCTGTAATACATTTAAAATGTTGAATGAGAATTTATAATGAGGTTATAGTAAAACTTAACACTGTATATCAGGATTTATAATACGGTTACAATAAAACTTAAAATTGTACATCAGAGTATAGAATAAATTTATAATAAAATATAAAATTACATACTGCGAGCTCCGTCCATTTATAAAAAATAAATGCAGCACCTTCAATAATGTATAGTAAAAAGAATTTAAGAGCATCAATCTTCATCTATTAAAATGATCAAAGAACGAAAGAACTCGCCACTTAATTTCCACATCAAAGAACGCTTACTTTACATAAAAATAATGCCTGAAAACTCAGCCTAAATCATAAAAGAACACTACATTTACAAAATTCAAAAAACTAATTTCTCCATCCAGCTTGCAAAGACACATCGACAAATATATATTATAGCATATAGTATATTCCATCAACGCAGCTCTCTCAACAAACTCTACAACGCAACTTAAAAATCAAATAAACCATTACTTTAAAAACCGATAGAAATTCCGCGGCGCTCCATAAATTTATCGTTAATTCACCCTCCATTATCCAGGAGCCCGGTTTTTCCGCCGCTCCCATAGCCACTCGCGCCCCACCGCCGCAGCGTTTCGAACGGATCCTCGTTTCTGTTTGTTAGGCGCCGTTCCGCGGCGGGTTTTCCGCGCGGGATCGGGGATATCCGGCCCGCGTCCGCGGATCGTTGGCATCGAGCGGAACGTGACGGCCGGACCCCCGGCCGCTAATTGCATCGGGATAACGCTCTCTCGATGCCGTTGCAATCGAGGGAAAACGGTCGGGGCCGCGCGGCGCGGTTCGATCTCCGCGCCGGTTGCAATTGGTCCAGAAGGGCGCGGAGGAAAGGAGGCGGAGAAAGGAAAGGTGGATGAGGACGACGGGAAGGAAGGCGACTGGAACGAGAAATGGAGCGAGCAACGAGAATCGTTCGCGAGAGAGAGAGAGAGAGAGAGAGAGAGAGAGAGAAGAATCGTACGCGAGAGAGAGAGAAGAATCGTACCCGAGAGAGAGAGAGAGAGAGAGAGAGAGAGAAGAATCGTACGAGAGAGAGAGAGAGAGAGAGAGAGAGAGCGTGGTCGAAGCAGGAAGAGTTGCTTCCCGGTCGGAGGAGGTGCGCCGAGGTGCGCGAAGGGGCGCGGTGGGGCGCGGGGAGGGCCGAGCCAATTAATTTTACGATGGCAAACAGTGAGACTGTCGCAACGCCGTTTCTGCAGTTCACCGAAGTAATTAAAGTTTAAATTGTTTTGAAGAACAATAACGCTCCTCCACCTCCTCCTCCCTCCTTCTCCTCCTCCTCTGCCTGTCCCCGCGCCTTTCCATCGGTTTCGCCGGCTGTGTCTCTCGGCGACGCTCTCTGTCAGGGAATCGGAGACGAATCGGGTTCAGACCGGAAGTTCGGCACTAGGATGGCATTGCCGTAGGGGTGGGTTTTGTTCGCGTCTATCGACACGCGGCGCGCTTTGAGGTATTTAGGGGAGTGATGTAATCGCGGCATTTAAGCAAATTTGAAAAAGACGCGGAGGAGGTGATGTTAGTTGTAACAGTAATTGTTAAGGGGAATGTATGTTGCTTCATTATTTGTGTTAGGAGTTCTTTGGCGACTGCGTTGATTGATATTTTATGATTTGTAGTTATTATAGTCTTTTATAAAGTACTTTATACATGTAGTCCTTATTATAGTTTTTTATATAGTACTTTATATAGTCCTTATTATAATTCTTTATATAGTCCTTAATAATTGCCTTAATAATTGCCTTAATAATTGCCTTAATAATTGCCTTAATAATTGCCTTAATGCAACCAGAGAATTTTTCTTTTCTGATTTTCAAATTTTAATGACAAAACTCTTTTGACATAGTTTGATAAAATTTCGGAAATAAATAGCAAGAATTTAGTAAAACTAACTTTATATAGTCCTTTACATAATCCTTAACAATTGGCTTAATGCAACCAGAGAATTTTTCTTTTCTGATTGTCTTTATTTACATACATTTTTAATTTTTGATGACAAGACTCTTTTGACATAGTTTGATAAAATTTCGGAAATAAATAGCAAGAATTTAATAAAACCGAATTCAAAAAGAGAGAAGAAATAAGTAAATAAAATCACGATTTAGTAAAAATATAAAGAAAACGATATACGTTCAAAAATTGCCGAGAACGATAGTTCTTCGGCACTAAGAGGGTTGAAACTATAACCGTGCAACGACACGAGTCAAAAAACGGCAGTAAAAATATTATTTCCACTTAAAGCAGGCTTAATTTAATAAATCTCTTCCTCGTCGCTTTGATACCAAGAGAGCACCGTTTCCCCCCTTTCCTTTTTCTAAATTTCACACCGTATTAAACTCGTTCTAACGACGTCCGTTACAAACGCGTGAAACGTACGCGCGCGCGCACTGTACACGGATCACATTTCACCGCGTGTACACCGCGCGGATATTCACAGTTCGAAAATGACGGTAAAAAGCGAAACGATCGGCCGCGAAACGCGGATAAAAGAAACGCCTCTGTACGGTCGCGCGCACCTGTGTTCCCCGTGCGAAAGAAGAATTGCGTAACGAAACGTCGGCTCGCCAAATGACTTCCTTCTTAATAAAAACGTTTTAACTGGCTAGGAAACAAAACCTTCTCCCCCTCCTCCTCCTCTCTCGTTTGTGGTACATTCTTGCTAATGTTTCGAGCACTTTCACAACTTTCTCGGGACCCTCTCCACGTCGCCGCGATAGATCCTCGTATTAATCGCGCCTCCTCGGCACAAATGAAATCGAACGGACGATGTTTTGAACCGCGCACGCTTTCTCGGATCAATTCGCGATCTAAACCAATTACGAGCACGCGTGCTATGCGAAAGGATTGCGCGAAAAGATCGCGCGGTGGGTGTCCGACTATTTGAAGCATGGGAAAAAGGATCGGAGGAGGTGTTTCAGCCGAGCAGGCTTTCACGAACGAAATCCTGAACGATTGGCGAGACGATGTTCCTTGGTTAGCTGTTTGCGCTCGACGCTGTTTTAACTCCAAATCCAAAATTGTTTTGGACGACCTACAGTTTCTTCATTTTATGTAACTTTGGTGTGGTGTTTTATGTAACTCTATGCTATAGACTGAATTTTAAATTATCGTTTATTTATTTTTATTTAGTTTATACTTAAGTAGTTAGTTATGGTTTTAATAGTACTTTAAAAGTGAACAGATTTGGCAAAGTAAAAATTAAACTAAAATATCATATAGTAATCTTGAGTGATGCCTCAGAGTCATTACTCGAGGGCATAAGGGTTAAATTAGGAGTCGAGAATGATTGAGAAGATGCATGTAGAAATATCAGTGGAGGATACTAATTTTTATTGGATTCAAAGTTGTTAAATTTCATTTAATTCTTTATAAAGTATTGAATAGATTGAGTACAGTCTTATTTGATACGTTGATGTGCACTATTTGGCAAGATTGAATATGATTTAAAATTGCAATAGGTAGTGATAATATTTGGACTGTTATTGAATTAATAGCTGCGACATTTGCAAACATTTTATTGTGATAATAGCTTGGTAAAACTAGATAGCTTAAGATCTTAGTAAAATACAAATTAATAGAAATTTCAACAGGTGTGAAAGAGGAATTAGAATTTAAACTTTTATTAGCCTATTCATAATTTAACCTATTTATAATTTAATACATTTATAATTTAATCTATCCATAATTTAATCTATTTATAATTTAACCTATCCATAATTTAATCTATTTATAATTTAACCTGCTAATAACCTAATCTATTAACAATTTATTCTATTACTATTTTAGTCCATTAATAGCTTAGCCTATTAATACTTTAATCTATTAATAACTTGGCCTATTAATGCCTAAATCTATTACTAACTTGACCTATTAATACTTCAATCTATTAATAACGTAGCTCACTACTATTCCAATCTATTAACAATATAACCTATCAATAATTGGCTCTATCAACACCATAACCTATTAACAATACAATCAATCAACACTCAAACATCATAAATTTCTATTACGCTCCAAGTCCCCGTCAAAAATATCTTAAAATTCGACCGCGCATCCACGCGATATAAATTCCCTTGAAACACGAGCTCCGCTAAACATTCAAATAATATAAGAAATATTTGCATAACCAACAAATATTTCTAAAAATGCCTACCATCGCTCGATGCCCAGTGCTTTATTCAACAGAAGCATTGCGACGATAGGTGTCCAACCGCCTCGAGAGCACGGATAGACCGAGCGAGAAGCGGACGACGAGCTCTACGCGACGCGCGGTTTAAGTATCGATCGGTATCTGAAGATTAAACAGGAAAAGGACGGTAAGTGTACACAGAGATAAGAATAAGCGTTTGATTTATGCCCCGATATATGCATAGACGATCGGTCGCGTAGTAGCGCAACGGAGGGGAGAACCGGGAACGCGAGGCGAACGCGCGCGCGGTTTATTGAGCGTAATGCGTTCTAGAAATCGCGTGGCGCGCCAGGTAACATAGGCCGCCGGTGGGCCGCGGCGGCCGATGTTATTTTCTAACGAGGAAAGACAGTTCTACCCGCGTGGATCGATCCGAGCTGCGTAGAACACAGCTCTATCGCTAAACTCCTTCGTTCCGCGGCAATGAATGCCCATTCAACGCAATTATTATCGCGAAACCGCCGAGTGAATTTCTCGGTGAACGCTCGACGAGCTGTTTAGATCCTCTCGCTCTCTCTCTTTCTCTCTCTCTCGAACAGATTTCCATGCGTTCGAGAAAATTGCCACTTACGTCGGATATAACCGCCGGCTGTTGAGTCCCGCGCGGATTTTTCTGCAACGCATTAATACCGAGCACCGTGCCCTGGAAATTCTGCTACGAACTTTTCCGAGACATCGGGCTCCGGACG
>NC_135776.1:6401015-6404013 GCF_028453695.1 Augochlora pura | reverse complement strand
AGGGTTTTATAGGGAGGACAGGGTTTTACAGGGAGGATAGGGTTTTATAGGGAGGATAGGGTTTTATAGGGAGGACACAGGGTTTTATAGGGAGGATGGGGTTTTACAGGGAGAATAGGGTTTTACAGGGAGGATAGGGTTTTATAGGGAGGACAGGGTTTTACAGTGAGGATAGGGTTTTACAGGGAGACGGGGTGATATAATGTGCGACGATTACATCCCTGCACTACGATTTTACTGATTTGTGTTTTCGATGCGGAAAATTCTCCGCAACGTGATCGCCCCTCGGCACACGTACGCGGCAACTGTCGTTTGAGAAACGATCCCATTAAAGCATTCTCATTTTTCTCGCGACCGGATTAAGCAGCAAACGACGCGGAATGACGCGCATCTTCTGCGAGCATTATCGCCGGCTAATTGCAAATTGCGGGCCGAGCGTGTACGTTTGCATAATTATCCCGGTGTTTACAATCGGCCGGAGCCACAATTAGTAAGTTCGTTATTGAATGTTATCGATACGTGTACGGTGCGTGCATTAGCATCTCGAATCGTTCGCTAGGAAATTTATCGAGGTTCGAGGTAAAACGATGGCGCGCGCGCGCGCGTATGTGTGCAACACCATGCCATGGTGGTGGTGGTGTTGTTGAAAACGGGCAACTTCTCGACGAGATCAATCGCGGTAGCTAACTTCAAAGCTCGGTTAATTGGCAAAGTGACTGCGCCTCTACATCATAGCTATCTCCTCCGCGTGCACGCTATACCCAGGCGTATATGCTATATGCCGCCCGTCGGTTCTCATAGGTCACCGGGAGAGTACGATTGACCTCGACATTACCGGTAGTCCATTTCTGCGTTCTAACTCTTCTCCCTGGCTTTATTCAATGCTGCTCTTTGAAATCGCGCGGCGACGACGCCAATCGTCCGGCTGTTGCCGCTCATTTCCATTCCCCCCACCCCCACCCCCCGGCCTGCTGTGTTTCGCTGCTTTTTCTGGCTAATCACGCCGAACCGAGAGCCGCGAGGAATAAACGCGTCGCGTCATCGTCGGAACGTCGTTTACGCGATCCGCGGAATAGCTGATCTGATTTCGAACGCTTTTACGACGACGTTGAAAATCTCGGAGATTTTAGAAAATTAAAGTACTAAAGGAAAATTATTTTACTCGGTTAAATAAAAATTGCAAAGCAAACTCTTGGATTTAAAATCTTGATTAAGACATTTTTAAGTGGAAGATCTCCTTATTTAATCGTGACTGTTATAGTTAAAAACGGAGAAATTTCCTTGTTGGATCAGTGTGTTCACCCTTTGCACTCGAAGGCATTTTAATTGTAAATTTGAAATAATTTTCCTAGCTCGTAGTGTTCCCATTGCATATAATGAAGTATACTTCCATGCTTGTGACTCGTAACGATAGTTTCACTATTTAATAATTTTTTGAAATCGAAACATTGTTGTTATAAAATTTATCTTGGGACCTGATAGAACAATTATAGTGTTGCTTCAGAGTCATCGCTCGAGTGCAAACGGCTAATTAGTGCTAGAATTCGATAATAGACGATCGTTTAACCCTTTGCACTCGAGTGGTGGCTCTGAGACGCCACTAAAATTCATCCACCACTTTATACTAACAAAGTTTACAGATGAAAAAAATTGTTAAACATTGAAACTGTTGATACGAGTCACAAGAACCAATTTTATACGCCAAAAATGCACTTCGTCGCATAAAATAGAATTACTATAAACCAGGAAAATTATTTTACGTTCACAGATAAAACGGCTTCGAGTGCAAAGGGTTAATTATCGAGGACAGAGGCGCTCGCAACAAAAATCGTGAATCGACCGAGAATCTAAATTAAATCGACCGAGAATCTTAATTAAGTCGCCTAATCAAAATGCAGAATTTCCGCATTCGCGGTGTCTCGTTATTATCTAGAATTTTTTAGCGCGCTGTTATTGTGCGTTTCAAGAGAATTGAATGACACGATCATTTCATTTGAATAATTACTAGACGATTAAGGAAGCGAGCTAGTTTTTATTCGACCGTGTATTATACAACGTTTTACAGAATTGTTTCAATTTTTTTATAGAATGTGTCAATTTTCTTGTACGATTCTGAATCAAAGGATTTCATTTTTATTTGAATCGTTAGCGTGCAAGATTTTATAAAACTTGATATCATATTTATTTTGCAAATTATATTTGAAATTTATCTATTGATTATTAGTTGATTGTATTTTAGCAAAATTTAATATCAAATTCACGTTATTTAAATCTCTACAAGATACTGGATGCAGTTAATTAATTTTTTCTTGGCTCCTTAATATAGTATAGTATAATAGTTATTAATGTAATTAATATATTATAATATATAGTATAATATAGTGTTTATACAGTACATCATCTAACAAAATTGAATATCAAATTCCCTTCATTTAAACCCTTACAAAATACTATAACTAATAATATAAAATATAACTAACTGATAATATACAGTAATACCAACAATACTACTCTCTCTATGTTTAAATCATACGAATCACTATGCCAATTTTTCTTAAACAAAAAACTGTCTATCTCGAAATAAAAATTCCATGGCACAGTTATTTTCATACAAATTTTTTATCGCGGCTGGATTACAACAAAGGCGGCTAATTTTTCGTTGATACCAGATTCGACGATCAAACAATCAAAGGCGGAACGACAAAGCGTCACAAGCGCGCCCCTTTTGCGCAAAGTTTCGCTGGAAGATCAACGCGTACGCGATGCACGCGTCACGTCACAGGCCTCGTGAACACAGCGTGTACGCGAAATTTCCGATGCGTATCCGAATCAGTGAACCCCTTCCCCCTCGAACAGTCGGCGAACGGATACACGACGCGTATATATGTACGTGGATCCGCTCCCGGCAAATAGACAAAGCAAGAATATTTGGCAAATATTCAAAGGGTGTCGTCCGATACTTAAAGCCGGTGTTAAATCACTCGTTTAGATCGCGGCT
>NC_135776.1:6395738-6400515 GCF_028453695.1 Augochlora pura | reverse complement strand
TTTATTCGCAACGCGGCTGTCAGAAGGTTATTCGGCACGGTTCAGAAATAGTCGATAGAGAATTAAACTTATCGATCATCCGTGTGGCCCGCTGTATGATTAACCGTCACTCATCCCCCTGTCAGCTGAAATTGTACGGAACCCGGGCATTAATGTAACATCACTGTCAAAGCCCGGACTTCGACCGTGCGTTTCTCCTGCTAACGCGCGCCGGAATGACAAGCAGCGCGCGCGCGGCTCTCTCGCCTTTTGTATCGGGCCAACACGCTGCGGCAGGGATAAATTTCCTGAAATTTGTCCGATTTCAGGACTCGCGGACGAGGCTAATTATGGCCGCCGCATAATAGATGGAATCGCGACTGCCACGGACTCGCGTAAACGGTAATAACGTTTAATAAGCGATCGAGGATTATTCAGCGCTGTTTTGCGGGTACTGTCTTCATACTGTCTGCTACGGTGATCACTTTTTTTTTTGTTAAATAATTGGTAACTTGGGAAAGTTGGAAAATGATGTGGTATCGGTGTATTGGAAATTATAAATCAGTATACGTCAGTATACTGTATAGTATACTGTGAGTATAAATCAGAATATAATTTGAATATATCATCTGATGTTAATATATCATTTGATTCGTTTGTGAATTTATTTAGTTCGAGCTCACTTTTGTAAATTCGTTCATCAATTTATCCAAGTTAAGTGACTTTTATAAATTTATTTATACATTTATCTCGATTAAGCGACTTGTATAAACTCATTTATTAAGCTTACTTCGATTAAACAACTCTGATGAATTCGTTTATAAATTTATATCGATTAAACGATTCTTAAAAGTTCATTTATCAATTTATCTCCATTAAACGACTCTTATAAATTCATTCATAAATTTAACACGATGAAACAACTCTTACGAATTCATTCACAAATTTATCTCGATTAAACGATTCTTATAAATTCATTTATAAAATTTAGGACGCTTAAAAGACTCTTACAAATTCATTTAAAAATTTATCTCGATAAAACGACTCTTATAAATTCATTTCAAAATTTATTTCAATTAAGCGACTCTTATAAATTCATTTCAAAATTTATTTCGATTAAGCGACTCTTATAAATTCTGTTAAAACATTATCACGATGAAAAGCCTCTTACAAATTCGCTTATAAATTTATACACTTTAACTAACGTTTATAAAAATGTTCATAAATTATCAAAGTTTAATTGACTCCCAAAAACGTAATTTCTCTTTAATAATCGACCTAATCATTATAATTTCGTATCAAAACGTGTGCAATAGTAACTGCAGCATGAATAAAAGAATTTTCATGCATCGGCATTTTCGTTCGCCAGTATCGCCGTCCTCTCTGGAAATTGAATCGGTATCAGCGGGATTCTGTCGAAAAGAAAGTCGGCTCCAGAGAAAGTCAAGGATGACGAAGAAGAAGAAGAAGAAGATCGGAGAAGGAGACGAGACGGTAGGCGCGTCCCTGGCGCTGCGGATCAGTATGGTATCGAGCATTTGTTCGTCGTTTTGTTTGCCTTGAGAAGGTATTGGTGAATGCGAGCAGACGAACAGCAGAGAGAGAGAGAGAGAGAGAGAGCACCGTGCTCTCGGATGCCGTTGCATCGTCCTACCCACAATGCTTTGTGTCTATCGGCCGGTTTATCCGGCGATCGATCCGCGCAGCCTCGGCTGCGACTCGCTTACAGCCTTCCGGAGAAAATATCGTAAGCGATCTCGCGTCGCCGCCAGGCAACGACGTCGCGCTGCTATTAGCGATGATATCGTATTCGACGTCGAGGGGCACGCAGCACAACCGGCCGAACACGGCAGAGAAGAGAGGAGGAGAGACCGGAAAGAATAGAATCGGGAGAGAGAGAGAGAGAGAGCAGAAAGAATAGAATCGGCAGAGAGACCAGAAAGGATTGAATCAGGAGAGAAAGAAAAGGAATGAGAGAAAAAAGGGGATGGAGCAGAAAGGGTAGAATCGAGAGAGAGAGAGAGAGAGAGAGAGAGAGAGACTAGAAAGGGTAGAATCAAGAGGGAGAGAGAAAAAGAGAGAGAGACGCTGGAAAAGAAAAATAAGGTGGGAGAATAAAGATAGACGAAAGAGATACTAAAGAGGAAAATTGTTAAGAGATCCTAGAAAGAAGAAAAATAAAGTCATCCTAAAAGAAAAAGAATGAGAGAAAAAAGGAGATGGAGCAGAAAGGGTAGAATCAAAAGAGAGAGAGAGAGAGAGAGAGAGAAGCTGAAAAATAAAAATAGGAGAATAAAGATAGACGAAAGAGATGCTAAAGAGGAAAATGGTTAAGAGATCCTAGAAAGAGGAAAGATAAAGTCATCCTAAAAGAAAAAGAATAGAGAGATCCTAGTGAAGAGGAAGATAAAAGAGATCCCAGTGAGAAAGACGGAAAAGCTTGAAGATGAAATGAGAAAAGGGCTAAAGAGATGCTAGAGAGAAAGAGTGAGTATATTTATAGAGAAGAGAAGTATATTTATTGGGAGTATATTTGTGGGGAGCATATTTATGGGGGGTATATTTATGGAGAGCACATCTAAAGAGAGGATATATTTATAGAAATTATTATTTATCTGAAAATTCGACAGTCAAAAATGATACTGCGGAAATGAGTTTCAAGCTTCGAGAAACTTTTTCAGTTTCATGGGGTTTCGGAGTTTCAAGGTTTCCAGTGACCCAACTCGAATTGAAACAAAAAGGAAATAGAAAAAGAGTTTTTAAATGAAAGCAGATAGATTGAAAAAGGGTTACAGAGGGAGAAATGCATTGATCTAAAAATAGTAAGAAATAAAAGACAGAAAATAAAGATAGCAGAAAATGCGGAAAAGATGCAAATATGCGAAAATACAGTAGAAACAAGGAATGAGAAAATTACGACGCGGAAAGAAGAAAGCAAGAGAGGCGGTATAGAGGGAGAGCGAACGTTTAGAATATAGGGAAAGGGGACAATGTAGAAAAATTGCAAAAACTGCGAGATAACAACAGCGGGGCCGTAAAACGCGGAAAAATTGTGACGCAGAAAAAGAGGAGCGAATGTGTTTAGCAATTGTGAGGTGAAGGGAGAACTTTTGGGCGAGGATAATAGAAGCGAGATTGTAGGGGAAGAGGGCAGAGTGAATGTGGAAAAGTTGCGAAAATGCGCGGAGAACAGTGCCGAAACTCTGAATGTGGAAAAATCGCGGCGGAAGAGAGGTGAAAGAACGACGTTGGAGAAGAGAGAAGGAGAGAGAGAGAGAGAACATTTGGTAGACAAAAGGTAGAGAAAGGAGAAAAGATGGCAAAGTTGTAAAAATGCGAGGGAGAATTGTGATAGAGAGGGAGGGGGAATTATGGTGACGAGGAGAGCATGGAAAATCGCGATGCAAAATGAAAGAAAATTGCAATTTGAGAAGAGAGAGAATTGTGAATCAAAAGGAAAGAAAATCGCGATTTAAAAAGACACAAAATCGCAATTTAAGAAGACACAGAATCGCGATGCAAAAGGAAAGAAAATTGCAATTTGAAAAGACATAAAATTGCGAATCGAAAGTCAAGAAAATCGCAATTTAAAAAGACATAAAATTGCGAATCAAAAGAAAAGAAAATCGCAATTTAAAATGTCATAAAATCGCGATGCAAAAGGAAAGAAAATAACAAATTAAAAAGACATAAAATCACGAATCGAAAGGAAGGAAAATCGCAATTTAAAAAGCCATAAAATCGCGAATTAAAAAGGAAGAAAATCGAAATTTAAAAAGACACAAGATCGCGGTAAAACAAAATTGAAAATCGCAATTTAAAAAAAAACAAAATACTATAATATAAAAGGAAAAAATGTGATACAAAAAGCAGCAGAAGATTGCGACGCAAAAAGACAGAAAATCGTGACGCGAAAGGATAGAGAAACGCAATGCAAAAATACAGAAAAATGTGACGAAAAAATAGAACAGAAAATCGCGATGACAAAAAGAACAGAAAAACGCAGTGGAAAAAAAAGTCGCGATGCAAAAGAATATAAAATCGTGATACAAAAAGGAACGGACAAATTCCGATACAAAAGGGACAAAAAATCGGAGTTAGAAGAAATAGAAAATCGCGATAAAAAAATAAAAATTCGCAATGAAAAAAGACAGAAATTCGCTATGAAAAAAAATAGAAAATCGCTATGAAAAAAGACAGAAATTCGCTATGAAAAAAGATAGAAATTCGCTATGAAAAAAGATAGAAAATCGCAACGAAAAAAAGATAGAAAATCGCAACGAAGAGAAGCAGAAAAATCGCGTGGCGAAAAGACGAAAAATACCGAAAAAGGGAGAGAAAAAGAGAGGGTTGGCAAGAGAGGGTCGGATCGGCGGAACACTGCGAAAGAAGAGGAAGAGACCGTCGGCTTCGAAAGGGGGTGCGAAGGGCTCGGGCGGGCTGGACGGGCGCGCGAATATCGGATCGATTGAACGAGCGTGCATGGTTCCATTAATCGAGCAACAAATCACGGGAATTGTGTCGCGTTTCTATTCGTAAACCGCGAGATACCGCGGGCGCGCGCGCGCGCGAGCGCGTCCCGTGAAAACGAACGACGCCCGGCCGAGTGGAAATTGATAATGAAGCAAAAAAGAGAGCCGGCGGCTGAATGCGGTGTTAATGAACACCCGGTTCGTTTTAATCACCGTATTAAATATAGCGGCGGAACGGAGAACAACGGTAACGCGTCACGCGGCGCGAGTGACATTTATGCTGTTACAGGGCCTGGCACCGGTAACGATGTTATTATCGCCGTGCA
>NC_135776.1:6386525-6395638 GCF_028453695.1 Augochlora pura | reverse complement strand
CAATTTGACTAGTAATAATTCCAAATAATACAATTTGACTCGTTAAAAATTTCTGATAATAAAATCCAACTGGTAAAAAGCGTTCAATAATAAAATTGAGCTCGTAATAATTGCATTTGTTTCCTAACGATTACATTTGCCTCGTAGAAATTCCTATAATAAACTTTGATTCAGAGAAATGTCCAATTATAAAATATATGATCCCACAAAATTGGACTCATGAGAACTGAACAATAAAATTTATCTCGTAAAAATTCTAGATATTTTTCAAGTCGATCCTAGACATTTTCTTCAATAAATAACGCCTCGTATTTAAATATCAAAAACTACATAAATTTAACTATTATTACAGTATTTAAAATTGAATGGAACTATAACGTCAATATCAAATTATAATACTTAAAATTGTGCTATTATAATCACGAAGAATTATCAGAAAATAAACGATGAGTAAAGGGATTTAAATGAATTTCTAAATTTTGTTCACTTCGGTAAAAAAAAAAAAAGTTACGAAATTTGTAGGTCCTCTAATCTCACAGGAGGTCCAGCACATTTAATTTCTCTCTCTCTCCCACCAGAAATAAACAACAAAATACTTGTTATTATGAAAGATATTCTAAGCATCGCCGTATATTTAATCGTGATGCAAACAAGCCGGATCCCCTACTGTGCAAAGACAGTCTAAAATTATTCAGTCTCACCTCAATGCCTTATTAATAGACCGTGGATTTCACGTATTCACATCTAAATCAAATTGTCCAAAGTTCAAACCGGTAGACTGTCTCCAAGAATTTAAACACTAGAAGTGTTATCGCGAACAAGATCGCTATTTTTATTTCGAAATTCTTCGATTTACAAAGATTCTACCTTACAAATACGAGACTTGCTAAATTAATCGTTGTGTAAAAATAAAAATTTAATTTACGTACTTTTAATTATTTCTAATAAAATTGATATTCTGAATTTAGAAATTCGATGAGAATTTGTAAAGAATAATTGCAGATCCATGAAGATTATTTTTATAGTTATTTGTACTATATTCGTTGAAATTAATTACTCGTAATATAATTTTCACTAAATATGTAAATTCGAGTTAAATTTAGAAATTAAATGACGTTTTATAAAGGATAATTGTAGATTTATGAAGATTATTTGTCATTATTTTTAAGCACCATTTTATAAATAACTATATAGATATAAATGTATATAAACGTAATTTATATCTTATACTGAGAATATAAATTTAAATTAATTATAAAAACTGAATGACATCTCATAAATGATAATTACAAATTCGCAAAGATTATTTCTAACAAGTGATTCCCAAATTTATACAATTTTATACAAATTCATATCGGATTCACAAAATCAATTATCCACAACATAAATTCTCTTACACATAAATTCCCATAAAATTACAAAATTGTCTAAAATCCCCTAATCTCCAAAAAAGTCACCATAATCCAAAAAATAACCCTTAGCGCAATAATAAAACGAAATACAATCCTCAACAAATTAATATTTACCGTAAAATCTGTAATAATTCACCCTTCGATCTCGAACCGAAAAAACCGATCGATAGATCGTTCTTAGACATCCGCCGTCCCATGGATCCTCGCGAACCCCTTTCACCAAGCGATCCCACCACCATCGATCCCCCATTCTTCGCAACGACAGCCGGGAAATCGGCGGCATTTAACGAGCAAACGAGCCGGTAATTTCCATCCGTGGCGCAGTTTATTAAAAGTCGCCGTGAGGAGAATATTCCGTGCTTTTAGCCGGCGCGTGGCTAAATAATTCAGGCGATTCAATATCAGCTGACGGGTCGGGGTCGCGGAAACGATGCGACGGCGAAACACGGGCGAGAAAGAAGAAGAAGAAGAAGCAGAGCTCTCCGCGGATACATAACGTTTCGGGATTAATGCTATAAAGAAATCTCGAGGCTTCGCCGAGTGGGGGATGCGCCGGAGGCGAGCACGAAAAACACTCGTATATTTCCCGGTGCATTCTCTCTGTTTACGGGCTGTTAACTTGCGTGCGACCGTCTCGAGTTACATCAATAAACACGTACATAGGATGCGCGCGCACGTGCGGCCCCGGCTCCCGACACCGGCGGGGGTGCGCGCTGCTGCCTGCCTGCCTGCCTGCCTGCCTGCTCTGGATGCACCCGGGGGGTGGTTGCAAGCGGAGGACGAGGGAGTGCAATAGGAGAGCCGGCGATCGCGGGCGTGCGAAACAGATAGAAACAGAGCGAAACACCGTTTTATTATCATTCCCCGAGACTCGTCTTACGTCAATAAATATTTATTGGCGGCCAAAGCGCCTGCGCCACCCCGGCTGCCCCCACGATGTGCAGCGAAATGCAGTCGCATAATCGACGCCCGCTCATCGGCCGCGCACCGTCTATTTTCGATTTTTCAGGAATTTCGAATGCATTTCTCTTGTTTTTAACGATCTGCTATCGAATCGGGGGGTATGAGGGGTTATTGAAAATTTTTTAGTATTTTTTTTTTTAAATAATTGAGATGATGTTAGACTCGGTTATATTTGAAAGACTCAAAATTGTACTGTATTTATTAAGAGGCTCGATCTTATGTTTTTGAATTGTAATAAATTATATAAAATACTGATGAAATAAAATAAAATACTGACTTATATAGTATACTGTAGAGCATAGAATATGCTCAAAATATAAGATAGTTTATTAACCTAAATAAAAATAGTTTAACCTAATCTAATAAATATGACTGTTGATCGCTTCTATTAAAACAAAATAAAATTCGAATTTTCTGCCACTAAAATCGTGGAACCAAAGAAATCTCAAAGAAATCGTAGCACAAGGGGTTAAATAGATTTTTAAATAGATTTGAGGGGTAAATAGATTTTCAAATAGATTTAAGGGTTTAAATAGATTTTTAAATAGATTTAAGGGATTAAATAGATTTTTAAAAAGATTTAAGGGGGTAAATAGATTTTCAAATAGATTTAAGGGATTAAATATATTTTTAAATAGATTTAAGGGATTAAATAGATTTTTAAATAGCTTCAAGGGGGTAAATAGATTTTCAAATAGCTTCAATCGATTCTCATTTTCTTTACACTTAAAATAATCATAATTTTGAAGAAAACTAGCCTCAGACACACGTGGCGGTATCCTCGAAGAAATAAAAAATCGCAACGCCTCGTTAGCCAATCCAACAGATTCATTCTAACCGTGCGGCAAGTGTCAATGAAAGCGTACAAATCGATGGTAGCACAGTTTCGCCCTTGCAGCGATCTCCGTTGAACAGCAGCGTGGCTGTTCTCGGTTCCTCGGCGGCGCCCGCACGAAACCTCGGCGCAAGGGACTAATTGGACTTCGCCCTTCTCCCGGCACGCTAATGACCGTATTCCATTTCCGTGGGTTCGACGCGACGCGACGAGACGCGGCGCGGCGCATCTCGGTTGCACGATCTTCCCGACGCGGAATCGCATTACACGCCAGCCGCCGGTTGTGTACACACAGCTGAAAGATCGTGTTTCGTTCGGCGGGACACGCGCGCACGCGGGACAGGGCCCGCCGATCGCTTTGAAAGGTCGGCCACGTACGTGCATTCGCAAAGAACGATCTCCCTCTCTCCCCCCCTCCTCTATTGAAAGGTCCTTCTTCGCTGGTAATTCACCGGCTTATCCCTCGCGCGCGGTTCACGTCCCGACAATATAATCGTGCCCGGAGACGTGCTATTTGTACCCTCCGCGCGCGCGTACCCTTCTCCCCCTCTGGCCCTCATAGCCGATGCAAATTTCATGACTTTTCGCGATTGCGACAGCGAACCGTCATCCGATCGCTCACCGAGCGCACCGCGTTTACCGCTTCGTTGCCAGTTTCTGGTTTTAACCCTTTGCGCTCGAAGCCATTTGAACTGCAAATCTAAAATCAGTTTTCTGGTTTCTAGTATTTCCATTTTATATAAGAAAATTTCGTGACTCGTGTGACAATTACACTTTCAATGATTTTTATATCTATAAAAATAATTTTTGAACGTGTTACGAAAATTTTAATGGCCCCGCAGAGACGCCACTCGAGTGCGAAGGGTTAATTGGTTAATAACTTATTTTTATAATAGCTAATTTTTTCAATCAGTTGCTGGAGAGAGAAGTTATAATAATATTGTAATTATATATAATTTTCTATGTTAATTGGAAGTGGAAACAAATCAAGGAAATATACTGGGTTTCTTTTAGTAATTTTAATATATTTAATGGCATAATACTTGTGTGAAATAAGAAACAGGAATTATACAAAAATACAATATATTTCTTCTTTTAATAATTTTGATGCAGCGAAGACAAAATGCTTTAAAGTTTCATCGATGATTCTGCTGCAATTTAAATCTGTATTAAAAACTTTCCTTCAACTTAAACTTGCATTAAAAATCTACCGTAATTTCAATCTCAATTAAAAATCCGCACTGATTTAAATATCAATTAAGAATCTATTTTAATTTGAATTCCAATTAGAAAATCTAACCTAACTTAAATTCCAAATAAAAATCTATTTTAATTTAAATTTCAATTAAAACTACGCCGCGATTTAAATTTAAACACGAAATCTAATTCAATGTAAACGTCCATTAAACATTGATGATAATTCAATCTTATACCTACGTAAATTCAAATTATAGTTTATACGAGCATCGATTAGAATTTAAATCTCTGTCAGAAATTCTGTCGCGACGATAAAAGTGAGAAATTGTAGTTAACAAAACACGGCGCATAATTTAATCTGCTCCGCTTCTTTTTATCGCTGGCATCACAGTTCTTACGTATCGTTGGACCAACGATGAAATATAAATATCGATGAGCGTGGCAGTCGGACGCCAGGAAAAAGCTCGTCAGGCAAAAACAACCGGACGCGCGGTCGTCAGCGAATTATCTAGCTTTTGATTACCCGGCGAATGAATTTTATCAAATCGCCGCTTGTATCGTAAAGGCCGAATAATTAAATTGCCACGGCGTAAAAGCGTTGTTGAGCCGTTTTAATCGTTTTCCACCTTGATTGGATTCGGAGAGCGTTCCTTTTCGCGGAATTACCGGGAACGGGACCATTAGGGCGCATGTTAATTGCGTTCGGTGTAATGTCTTTAAGCGGCGGCCGAGGATTAGGGCGATTGTTCGGGGCGGAGAAGAAACCCGTGGTCAACGTCTTTAGTATTTAATAATTAGTATTTGGTAATTGGTATTTGATAATTGATATTTGATAATTGGCATTCGGTGCTCGATATTTTTAGACAAATATTACGAGACAGTGGACAATAATTGTTTTACCTTATTTTATACATTTATGATCAAAATGTATAGGTGTTCTACGAATTTTTATACAGAAGAAAAACTATGTACATGTAAAATATAAAAATTAGATCGCAAGATTAATATTTCTTTAATCGTTTTAATAATGGTTTAGAAATAATGCATTGACCACTCAAAATTCTTCTAATTTCTCCACAGCAATGTTGCTGTAATAATTTACAGTTTATAACTAGGTTACGAATTTCATATATTTATAACAGAACTGGACAATTATAATTGAAAATAATATAAATATTAGAAGAATTTTAAAGCGTCAATCTAGTCAAATAATTGAAGGAAAAATTGCAATTTAGTTCTCATTTCTAGTAATTGGTGCAAACAATTTTAATTTAGCATAAAAATCCTCAGTTAATTTACAATATCTACAATTTTCCATAAAAGCACAAAACTTGTTGTATTATTAACTTAGATCTAATTTTCTATAAATACCACAACTTAAAGAATTTAAATAACGACTTTAAAACAAATCAGAGCAGAAATGCAGTTAAGCGAATTTGTATTTTATTTAACCGTCGCAAACTATTTTTAGTACAACTTTATGCAAAACCGTTTTACCGCATCTGATTGCAGACGTTTTTTACCGCATCGCAATGCAGACTTTTTCCATTGCATTTCGATGCAGACAATTTTTATCGCGTCGCGTTGCAGACAGTTTTTACAGCGCCGCGTTGCAGACATTCACTGCTGCACCGCGACGCAGACAATTTTTACCGCGTCTCTCGATGCAGAATTATTTTGCGTCCGGCGATGCGTCATCGGTCGACGGTAATATCAATCAGAAAACGCAGGTGTAAACTACTCTCATCCGATGTACTCTCGTCCGTCGACGGCCTGTATTACCGATACCGCCGAAAATGCACTATCAGAGCGCACTCTGCCTGCATAGAACGGTCGGATGGAGAACTACTCCAGACTGCAACTCGAAAATGCAAGCTTCGACAACTCTAATTGTCTGTTATTTTGTAATGAAAAGCATCGCCCCGGTGTGGGGCAACGCTTATTACAACTGTTCGGCTCGCGTTCGTTTCACGCTGTTATTATGGGACTGCGGTGTCGATGCGTTTATGGCAAAAATTGTGTACATCGAACGCAACACTGTGGAAATATTTGGAGAATTTAATAATTGTATAAATAACTTTGAATTACTGTTTTCATCGCTTTAGATAAGAGAGTCAAATGATTTTAAATAAATGAATTAAGTAACTCTAAATGACTGAATTAAATAACTCTAAATGACTGAATTAAATAACTCTAAATTACTGACTTAAATAACTCCAAATAACTGAATTAAATAACTCTAAATATCCGAATTTAATAATTCTAAATAACTGAATTAAATAACTCTAAATATCCGATTTTAATAATTCTAAATAACTGAATTAAATAACTCTAAATAACTGAATTAAAATACTTTAGATAAGTGTTTAAATAAATAAGTGCCTACCACAGTCAAATTGACCGATTTGTTACATTAAAATTATAATAACAATTAAGACAATTTCATGGAAAATTATCACATCAATTACATTATTTAAACAACAACTATAGCAACTGTACAGAATCCGAATGTTTATCGTTAAAATGCTACATTAATTGACCCCGCGAACGAGCGATAATTATTTCAAAAACCGTATAGAACTGTTCTATCAACTGAAATCGTTTCTGGTTAAAATAGCAACATTTAATACGATGCAACGTACACGACAAATTTATTACAATAATCAATAACAACTGCATCGACTCTGTAACTAAATAATTGTTCTACCATCCAAACACTCGATCTCCGAAAACGATTCAAATGAATATAATTCCACAGAACACAGACATCATTAAACCAATTAACTACGAGCTTATTATATAATAAAATAACGTCTAATAAAAATAGACAAAGGTTTTGACTCGTAAATTCTAAATAGACAATAATTCTCATAGCTTAATTTAAAGAAGAGACAATGGATATTAAATAAATCTCGCGTGCCTCTTGGAAACGAATCTGATGTTAATTAATTAATCGACAATTATTTAGACGCACGGTATAGAATAAAAGTGGTGCCGAATCGATACGAAGCAGCGAGTTTTTCGATTTTCGTGGCTGGTTCGGCGGTGTGGAGGGACGCGGCACTCTCTCTCTCTCTCTCTCTCTCTCTCTCTCTCTCTCGCCGGCACGCGACGGAATATAACCGAGCGAAAAATCCCGGCTCGCCCGGAGAACTGTATTATTTATAATTAAAAGGGACCCGGGGACGGTTTTTGTTCCATCGAACGGCCGGGGCCGCCGACGTGTCGGCGCAAAAGCAGCGGATTTCGATTCAATGGCCGGGGCATGATGGATTCCGGCGGCGCGCATGAATGCACTTTGACGGAACGCGTGTCGAAACGTTACATTTATTTCGAGATACGTCGCGAGCGCGCGCGCGCGGCCCCACCGCCGCCTCTGCCATCGCGGCGGAAAAAAAAATATATAACGGCTCCGACTGAGAAATGCAGTGAATTTGAAACGAACAAAAAGTGAAAAAGAGATGGCGGATCGAGGAAGAGAGAAAGAGAGAGAGAGGAGGAGAGAATGAAACGCGGACGGAGCCCGACGGCGAGCTTCAAAGTACGCGACGATGAGTTTCCAGACGGAGTCCTCCCGTCTCCTCTTATCTAGGGGATCGCGGCCGCTTCGGAGCTTATGCAAATCGCTGAAGATGAAAGAAGCGACGGTGTCTGCGAATTTCCGCGACACGCGTAAAAAGATCGCCGGATTGTCGAATTACGTCGCGCGGCGACGAATTATTCGTTTCTGGTGAGTCGCGGTTCGCGGCGTCTGGCTTGCGATCTACCGACTGTCTTTCTAGTGTGGTACGTTTAAACTTGGTAGTCTAAATGGTCTTTGAATAATTATTTAACTCCTTCAGAGATTAATTTTCGTAGCAGGAAAAAATCTGTTTAATTTCTTCTCTTTGATTCTTCATTCCTCTTACTTCATTCGATGAGATCTTCGATATTATTTAAGAATTTTATAGTTAACAGTTTCTAAACTGTATATACAATTTTATATAAACAAAATACTTGTTAATAAATGATCTCAAACAGCAGTGTTAAATATTACACTATTCCAGTCTTCAATTTTTAATTCGACCCTTTGCGCTCGAAGACATTTCATCAGCAGATCCAAAATAATTTTTCGGAAAATAATAAATAATAACATAGAAAAATAAGATAATAAAAATAATTTTTTGGAAGGTGTTACAACAATTTTAATGGCGCCGCTCGCCACTCGAGTGCAAAGGGTTAATTGAATTTTCTTTTTTTAATTGAATTTAGATCGACGACGTGGCACAAAAACTTTGCAACGTTTCCCGGCGAACAATGTCGCAAATCGCTCGAAAATCACCGGAACATCGCCGGGGTATCGCTATAAATCTCGGGACACGCTCCGCGGTTCGCGCGAGCGCTTAAGCATCGATAAGAGTTTGTTAAAAGCCGTGGCGAGCGAGTTTCCGATTTATCTGGCGCGCGCGCGCGCGCTCTGATAAAGTCGGAAGAATTTTGTTGCGGGAGAGTTTACCGACTGGAATTGCTTCCTCCTGGACTGGTAAAATATTCAGTCGCATCACGCACGATGTTGCGCGACGAGGGGCGGAGGAGGCGATCGGCGAAACTCGTCCGCGAAGATCAACAGGGGCCGCGGAATCGGAAATTTGTCGCTTTTGCGTCACTTTCTTTTATTCGTTCTGTTTCACTCTTTTAAATTTTTTCTGTTTCACTCTTTTAAATTT
>NC_135776.1:6375956-6386425 GCF_028453695.1 Augochlora pura | reverse complement strand
TTTAACAGAAGTATTAACAGAAATAGAAATTACGACAGATTCCAATAGAAATTTAAAATATAGCACAGTCTTATAAAAATACCAATTATAATGTACTCTTAAGAAAGATTTAAATTGTAAGAAATTTTTGTACGAATTTAGATTGTTGCAGATTTAAACGTAAATCACGATTACAATTAAACAAAGGTATCGAAAACTGCTACAAGGATTTCAAATGCGTCCGACACATTTTTATCACAAGGATCCTGTATTCAGGTACAACAGCTCGCAGATTATTTAAACAAATCACTATACTAACAAATCATTCTTATTACTAATTCATTTATATTAAGAAATGTGTTAACATCACATGATTAAATCTTTCGTTCGTAGCGACACCGTCCAGATTCCCACAGACTCAACGAAAACGTATCAAGGGGTAGTTACCACCCCCTCGTTCCTCAGCGACCCGCGAAACCGCCCCGCAGAAACGTGAACAGCGTGAACAATCGCAGACATTGCAATCGTTTCATTCGGTCCCGCGATCCCGCGAACGAAGGGGTTCCGTTCGAAAATTTCGATATTTCCGAGTTTTCTATCGCGGCCGCGATCAATACACTCCCCTCGCCGCCCTCCCTGCCTGGCCGTGTCTATCTCACCCCTGGCGTAATACGTATTCGCAAGTGGCGTCATTCCGCGACCGTTCTCCGCGAACAAACTTTGTTTGCGCCGTTTGAAAATGTCACGATCGTCGAAAGTTCGCCGGTGGAAACTCGCCCAAGAAAAAAAGCGCTGCCGCCGTCCTCGTCGTCGTCGTCGTCGTCGACGTGGCGAAGGGGGTGAGAGAAGCCGAAAGTTTTGCGAGAGAGGAGCGGCGCCGCCGACAGAAACCCGGCCCGGGCTAGGCTCAAGTTTTACATAGTTATTTCCGGTTATTAAATAACGCGACCCACGTATACTCTCTCGGTAAATAGAGTACCCGAACGACGGGGCATGCCGGGAAAATCACCCGCCATTGATTTCTCTCGCGAGTGCTTCTGCTGCGGCGCGAAAAATGCTGCGGCCGATATTCATTTGCTGTTTAACCCTTTAACTGCCAATTTCTTTCACTTTTTTATTACTTCATCATTTTTTATATTGGTACGTTATTATATTGTTATATTCTTGCGTTATTATGTTAGGTATTGTATTATTATGTATTATTAATTATTATTGTATTATTATGTTACGATATTATTGTATTTTATTTAATTATGTTTCTTCGTTAAAGTATTTTATATTTTTTAAAAGATCGAGGATTCGAACAAATAGCACGAATAAAAACTAATAAGAAAAATTGTCTTTTCATTCTATCAATTATTTAATACATTCTAAATTGTATATTTATACACGATGTTTAATTATAATTGTAATCATTGCGTTCTATTCAACGTCGTGTATAAATTCGTGCTCGAATTATTATAGTTCGATCGTGGTGAAATTCAATCAATCCCTGTATCATTTCGACGTGAAAAATGCCGGAATTTCTGAAGCATCGAATTGAAATTAGCGCGATAAACAAACCGACTTTCTGCCACATAATTCCGCGGGAACTTTAACCCTGGTGCCCGTCGCCAGTTATATAAACTGTTAGATAAATTTAACGACCAGTTTTTAATGGCCTGTGACTAATTTGTTTTTGACATTGCGAGGAAGAAGATGCGACCGCGCGTCTAAAAACGGCGCTTGTTTTCGATCCGTCTATAATTATTTATTTGATTGAATAAACCGAAGATAAATGCGCTGGATTCGTCCAAAAATAATGTTAGTGTCGTCCGATAAAATATTTCTCTAATTATAGTGCACATGCAGTTTCTTTATAATTTGTATATGGTATATTACATATAATATAGCATAATATAATATATATATATAATATAGGACATAATATAATATATACGATATATACAAAATAAATGCAACAACGCCATAAACCATAAATACTGAAAGTATGAAAATAAAATCACTATATATTATAATATTCCTCCATTTAATTAATAAAATCAAAATAGACTTTAAATTGTTCTTTTTTTATTGTATCGAACGCGTCGATGTGAAAACATTGTCGCCTACAAAACGCTTCACCTTCGGAATCTGTTATAGTCATCGTTCCGGGGCGTGAATAATTTACAAGTTTTCGCCGCGACGAAATCTTTCTGTTATTTCGGTGATTCAATAAAAAATGTCACTTTATGATGTCTGTATCGTCCGTGACACTTCGACGACTCGAAACGAGAAAATAAAATTTTTCTACTCTCCGCCTCTAGGGACCATTTATATTCCGGGATTATTCAAATATGCAGCGTGCTGATCACAATATTTTTTGTCATAAAGGTCTGCTGAAAATAATGCGTTCCTATTCTTAGCGCCGGCGAACGTTACAGTGACGATATAAATAATTTACGACGTCGAAAGATATTTCATCGGCTTAGAAAATGTTATGGAATCGTTATTTTTACTTGGCAAAGTAATGGGTGTTTTCCTTTGAAATTGATATCGAGAAGATATATTTTCTTGCCTTGGATTTAATGTATTAAAAATATAGTTTCTTGCCTTGAAATTTGTGGAGAAAGATATATTTTCTCGATTTGAAATTAATATAATAAAAATATGTTTCCTCACTTTGAAATTATTATAAGAAATATATATTTTCTCGCTTTCAAATTAGTATATCAAAAATATATTTCCTCGTTTCATTATTCAATAATCTACACATTACCATAAAACAAATATACAAAATAAAATATATTTCTTTCTTCTTTTTCCTCATAAATTTGTTCGCAAAAATATCTGCAATTCGAGGATATTCCGTTTTATAAAATAATCATTTATAACCGGCGAATACAATCCGCCTCTCGGAATTAGTTCGTCGAAAAAAAAAGGTATTTGCATACGCCACCTTTTCGCATAAATTCGTTCACGGAAATGTCCATTGGAGACCCAATCCGATATAACAGCGTCGCTATTTCCAAAGTCGCCAAATTGCAGATTTATTTAATTAAGTCGAATTTTCAATCCGGCGAATTCCGTCGGCGAAGAATTTTTCCACGAATTCCGTACTTTTTATTATTTTTTTTTTTGTCGTTGTTGGAATACAGGGAAACACGCAAGGATGCGTTCGATTCGATGATATAATGAAACGCGGAGATCACGCAGGAAAAAAAAAGGAACGACGGACGAAAATCTAAATTGCGTAAAATTTCGGTGTGCAGTCCACTCCAATTTGCGCGCACGGTAATCGGAACAGTGGAAAGAGAAACGCGGCGGTACTTCGCGGCAATTGAAACGAAATTGAATTCGCCGGGCGACGCCGGCCAAAAGGAACCAAGATGGTGTCGTCCAACTTTCACGCGACGAGATCCGATGATCGGCTGTGGAAACAATTTATGTTGCCGCGCGACGATGATACAGTGTGCTCAGAAAGTATTTCGAATTCGATCTCAATTTTCACTCAATTATTTACTGATTTGCAATTTTCTATCAATTTGTAAATTCTCTATCAATTTGCAATTTTCTATCAATTTGTAAATTCTCTAGCAATTTGTAATTTTCTATCAATTTGTAATTTTCTATCAATTTTTAATTTTCTACTAATTTGTAATTCTCTATCAATTTTTAAATCGCAAACAATTTTCAATTTTCAATAGATTTAACATTTTTAATTAATTTTAGCTTACAACTGATTTTAAATCTTGAAACCATTTTCAGCTCTTAACGGGTTATCAATATTTAATAAGTTTGCAATATGTAATAGGTTGTCAGTTTAGAATTCTCAATTTTCAACAAGTTGTCAATGTTAATTAAATTTTCAATTCCTAACAGAGCTTCCACTTGCATTTGCTACGCACCACTGAACATTTTGGGCTGTGATAATTTTGAAAAAAGTGACACGACAATAAATTTTATTGCATTTTGAAGCTTGAAGCCTCAGCTTTTAGACTCTATCTATAATTTTTGTCTACATTCTTCTTACACAAAGTGGCAATAAATAAAACAATATAGTATACAAAGTTATTCCTGCACAATATAACGAAACTTCAAAACTCTGTAAAAACGTTGCAAAATTTTTTTATCGTGATCAAATCTACGTAGATTTATAGCTCGAAACCTCCTCTTTCCAACGACATCTTAAAAGTTAATATACTATTTTTCTGAACTACTTTATAAACCAAAATTGAAGACCAAGTACCCACGGAAACTATTCCCTCGCGACAAAACTCGTTTTCCATTTTCTACTCTCCGCTTCTCGCAAAAATTTATTAAAAAATAATCAACGCCGTATTATAAAAGTAGAAACTCCAGGCTTTCAAACGAGACCAGTTCCATCATCCTACGACTCGTATTTGCGAAATTATAACGGCTCGAATATGGACGATTTCCGGTAATCGGAAATCCCGTGTTCACAATACTTTTCGACGGTGCTGTACATACAAACCGGCGAATTTATGCGTCAACAACGGAATAAATCCTCGGACGGCACCGGTAAAAACTGTCCACCGAAAAGAATAAATTCGTGTTCCTGTCGTCACCGAATATTTTCCCTACCATTCTCGGCGCTATTAAAGTCAATTCCCCGTAGGACACCATGGGAATCCGTTATTCGGTATTCGAAATGCAAGACAAATAACGTTCTACCACGTGGATGTGACTAGAAAAATGACCAGGTAAACATTTTTACCTACGACCATCGCGGTGGACGGTCCACGCGACGTTACGTCGGGTTTGGAACATTTGCGATAACATTCTAAACATTTTTTAAAACGATTTACAACTTTTTACTCACTTTACTATTATTCTCTTGTGCACGTTCTACATTCTGTTCTACTTTATTCTTTATTTTATATTGTACTCTGCTTTATTTCTTATTATATTTTTTAAGCTTATTTATTCTATATTCTATATTCTATATTCTACATTCTATATTCTATATTCTATATTCTAGTTTATTTTATCCTCCATTCTGTTGTATTCTTTTCTAATCTGTATTTTGTAGTCTATTTTATTTTATTCTATAGTTTATTCTATTTTATTCTCCATTCTAATATTTTATTAGTTTTACTTTATTTTATTCTCTATTTTACATTTTATACTATTCTATTTTTATTTTTATTTATTATTATACTATTATATTTCTATTCTATATTCTATTCTAATTTCGGTTCAATTCTACTTAAATCTATATTATATATTTCATACTATCTTAATCGTCACAAAAATAAAAATAATATAGCAACGATCATTACCGCCAACTTCCAAAATCGAACACGCGTAATCCGTTAAACAATCCCGATAATCCCGGAAGCGGCGAGCGTGTCTCGACCGCGTGTCGTCGCGCAGAGAGACAAACACGCGAATTTGTAAAATTCATTTCGACACGGTATTAAATAAAATGAGCGTTAACGAAGCGCGATCGGTTACTCAATTAAATATGTCCGGCCGTTTCCGGTGAAAATATCCACGGTAATTCAGTGCCCGTGGTATTTCCATAAATTACCGGCTGCCGACAGAGAGGCCCGGGGGGCGCGCGCGCGCGCGCACGGAGCGTACCCGAGAATAAAATAAAAAGTCATCGGCCCGTAGTATATACCGGAACAACAACTGTTTGAGAGCTCGGTTCTACTACAAACACTTTCATGGTTGTAAAGGTGGAGGGGAGGGCCCCGTGAACAGGCGACGACTAATCCCCAGAATCTATTACCTAAATACTTCTGTGCTCCCGCCGGTAAACAGAAATACGATATATTGTCCGACGACCCGGCTAACAACATCGTTCTTACGGTCCGGGAATTATGGGACGCAGCGCGCGGATGTATGGAATCAACCTGGTTGTTGTAAAAGATCGTAAACTATCGTTTTTATATGGTAATCGATCGGCTTAAATTGTAGTCAATTATATTTTCTTTTTCTTTTATTTCGAGTTTTATTGTAGCAGTGTCTTTGGTTTATGATTATCCTGTTATTTATATATTGTTAGTTTAATGCATACTTTGAATTCGATTTTTGGGTTTGAAATTGATTCTAGATATTAATCGATGAGTTAAGATAATACAGAATTATTAATGGTTTGTTTATATATTAATACAGTACGATATAATATGATGTAATATAACATAATATGATGCAATATAACATAGTATGATATAATATAACGTAATATAATATAATAATACATCATAATATAATATTCTCTCACCTTCAGAAAATAATAATATATAATATGCAAAAAAATCTCACGAGAGATTTATAAAAATGTTGCGAATATTAACAGAAAATTTTTATTTTGCACTGAGAATTAATATAAAACATTCCTCAGCATCGCAACTATTTAAAAAAAAATATATATGACAATCTCGCTTATGAAATATTGGAATTCAATTATCGCGACATAAAATTTAAAGATTTTTAAAATTTGCGCGAGCGACACACAATCGACAAGTGCGTTTCGATTCGATTGATGGAATAAAAGCATGTAATTCGTAACTTCAAAGGGAAGTTCGCGTCCGTAATGCCTGTAATTGAACGGTTTATTCCGTGTTACCGCCGCTAATGCGACTTTCCACGCTACGGTGACGTAAGGTGCTCGTTTTCTGAGAAAACAAATTAAAAAGATTGTCATCGGTACCCGAAAGGGGGGAGGTGGAGGAGAACCCACGTTAATCGTGGAAGTAGAAAGCTAGCAGGATACATCGTGCTTTATCTGCTGATAAAAACGGCTTTCGTCCCCTCTCTCTCTCTCTCCCTTTCCATCGTACCGCTTTATACCCGTTAGATCCATAAATTAGCCGAGATCTATTAACATCGTCGGAACGAAATGTGATTAGGGGTTGTTGCGACCCACGAAAACTGTGTGCACAGCTCTTCTACACGTGCACGAATTGTTTTTCTGATATCCGTACGATCTTGGAAACTGATTTACTTTTTCTCTAAATTACTTTAGCGGTTTATTTGTTACTATGTTTACATTTAATTCTAGCAGCTTATTTTATTATTAAGTATGTAATTTATTGCGCCAGTTTATTTATTATTACGTTTAGAATTAACTGTACCAGTTTATTTATTATTACGTTTAGAATTAATTGTACCAGTTCATCTATTGTTACGTTTATAATTAATTGTGCCAGTTTATTTATTACTACATTTAGAATTAATTGTACCAGTTTATTTATTATTATATTTATAATTAGCTTTATCAGGTGATTTATATCATATTATGATACTATTATATTTATCATTAATTCGATCAAACTATTTATTACTATATTTATAACTGACTTTAACCGTTTATTTATTATTATATATATATATAATTACCTTTATCAAAGTATTTTTTATTATATTTGTAATGAATTCGTTAATAATTCTATTAATATATTTAAACAGATATTCTTGTAACATCATCATTTCCTGAGATTCGATTTATCGAATGATATAATATCTTGAAACACTGTTCTTGAATTTGATGTATTATTAAAAAATAAATTATCGTGTCTCAATATAATTGATTATTTGTACGAGCTTATACAATATTAATTAAAGCCGACATTTGAATATATATTAATATAGTTAAACATTTTATTACAATTATGCAAGGCATTTATTTTTAAACGAATCGAAACGATTTCGAAATTGTTCTTTAAGAAGTTAAATGAACTTTAAATGCCACGAGGGAAATATTTGTTTCGTTCTAGTAAGAGCCCCCTCTTCAATTTCCAGGTATGAATGAAAACACTTAGAGGAGCCGCATACCCCTCCGATTGCTATAGTTCTCCCGTGCACGATGCGCTGTAATTTACCCTCTGTACGACAGCGCTATCAATTACGCCCCACCTGTGACGCGCGCGCGCGCGCGCTTTCACCCGCCGTCGCGCCTCCGAATTAGCAACGTTTCACCGGCTAAAATCATACCAATTATATACAGTTCGCGTATTGTTTCGCGAACGCGAGATTTCCCCGTTATCTGCTACATATTTAATCAACGGGGAATAATCAGCGAGACACAGCGATCGCGATCCCAATAATTATGCGGTTAAATATTACAGGAAATTGCAACGTTGCGAAATAGAACCGTCGCGCCGCGGTGACTGCGAAAAATTATGGCAATTTAGGGAAGACTCGCGATTTTTATCGATGTTTTATTAAAGATAAGGAAATTAAATTAGCTGTCAATATGGAATGATATTTTATAAAGAATTGATATTTTATAAAGAATTGATATTTTATAAAGAATTGATATTTTATAAAGAAATTATAAAAGAGAAGTCATGTTTTTGTTATTTTCAGCGTTGCTGTTATTGATTTTAATTTTTGTAGAAATTTGTTTAGATACTGTCTGGTAAATTGGTCTTTCTAATAGTAAAAAACAATGCAAGTAATTTGGAAAACCAATGCAAACCCCAATTTGCAGATCCAAATATGCTAGAGTTATTTCATTTTACAAGCTCGAGAATATTTTTATTTCGACTGTTATTACAATTTTCAATTTCTGCCAATATCTATGCAATTTTTATTCATTATTGTTTACGAAATTAAAAATCTCGCTACACCGTTCCCACGCTAAATTAACGAATCTCGCACCCGGCAAAGAATCCAAGCGCCCACGGTCGAATCATCTCGCAAGAGCGGATTCCGCACAGAAAAGCGTCGCTGCTGCGCACGCGCGCGTCCGGGAACCGGCCGGAAAATCGTCGGCCGATTACAAAGTAACCAACAAAGGACTCGGACACGCGGCATAAATCGCGGATGGCGCGTTCGCTTTATCGCCAGGCCCGAAAGCGGTTTAAAATGAAAAGCGACATTATCTGAAGTTCGGTTAAGCGGAGCTTCATAGAAGTTTTACGAGGCCGGCGAGAGCTGATACCCCCCCCCCCCCCCCCCTATAAATAGTTCGGGGTATCAAAGATCTCTCGGGGCGTTGCGCGCCGTTTAAAATTAATCCCCCGCGAACATATATCCGGCCGGCGAGCAAACGTAGTTAGAGGCGATGATAATCGGTAATACGGGTTATTCGTGGTCGGAGGATATTAATTTCCGGGTGGGAACCGGGAAGCGGGAGCGGGGAGGGGGGGAGAGGAGGGCCAAATAATCCCTGTTGCGCGTCTAAAACCTCGGGCCGCGACGCGCGCGCGAACCGCTCTGATCGATATTTACGATGGCCGCGCCGTTCTTCCGCGACGCGACCCGGCCCGAAAAAATTTATGAAACGTTCGCCGGCGCGCGATATACTGTAAACACGATTTTGCCGTTGAACGCCCGGCCGCGATCGGTTTGTTTAAAGCATTCGCAACAGCACGTTAAATATGTACACTGCGCGCGAAATTATCGGCGGAATTTGCGGGACCCCGAAGCGCGTCCTGTTCGGCCGCGGGAAACTCTGCTCGTTATCTCGCCGATTTTTCGTCCCGAACGCGCTTCCTGAAGAGAGATCATCGTTACGCGATCGAGGATGACGGAATAATTGTTTCTTAATCGTTGCTGGTAATTTTCCAATTTTTTCGTAATTTTCCAAATTAAAAAAGGGTCGAAATGAACCGAGTTTTATTGATCCGAGAGATGAGGGATATTATTTTATTTTCCATTAGACAAATCATTTACTTATACACGATAAATTGTAGATTTTTGTTCGTTTTATTGGCTTCGTAGACTTTGATTTATCGAATTGCCACGGTGCAGAAAAATTGTCCAAAGCGACGGCGAATGCAGAGATGCGCTTTTGTCTCGCGCGTTTTCCGATACTTCTAATATTAACACAGATGTTTAAGTATCCTGTTACTTGCGTCACGCTTTGTATACTTTTCTTAAACGACTACGATCACATTCGAGTGCAAGACCGATTGTTTTTCCTGCTAACATCCCGCTACGCAATTCCTTCGCTCGATGTTTCCTAATCGCCGCGGACTTTTCCGAAGAAATGAGAATCGCATCGATTGCCGAACGCGTTTACATTTATTGCGTCTGTGATCATTTTGTTGGTATTAGAACGATAAAACAGTGTTTAAGAATTGCGCAAATGTTTTCACTGGAGTGCAAAATATATTATTTGTACTCTTAACGCGTTGAATGCCACGGGGGCCACCGGTGACCGGCACTGAACTTGGCAGTGACGTCATGGGGGTCACCGGTGACCGGCACTGAACTTGGCAGTGACGCCATGGAGGTCACCGGTGACCGGCACTGAACTTGGCAGTGACGTCATGGGGGTCAGCGGTGACCGGCACTGACCTTGGCAGTGACGCCATGGGGGCCACCGGTAACCGGCGCGCTCAGATTGATGAAAATATATATAATTTAAACAAATGACGATACTTATAATTTTTTTATTATTATCATCGTTGATGTAGTGGTGTGAGGAAATGAATGCCTTATAAAACATCTGAAAATAGTTTTATTTATACATGAAATATAGTTTTATTATGTGACATTATATGTATCGCATAATAGAAAATTCATCGTGG
>NC_135776.1:6359821-6375456 GCF_028453695.1 Augochlora pura | reverse complement strand
CGGTGACCGGCACTGAACTTGGCAGTGACGTCATGGGGGCCACCGGTGACCGGCACTGAACTTGGAAGTGACGCCACGGGGGTCACCGGTGACCGGCACTGAATTTGGCAGTGACGCCACGGGGGCCACCGGTGACCGGCGCGCTCAGATTGATGAAAATATATATAATTTAAACAAATGACGATACTTATAATTTTTTTATTATTATCATCGTTGATGTAGTGGTGTGAGGAAATGAATGGCTTATAAAACATCTGAAAATAGTTTTATTTATACATGAAATATAGTTTTATTATGTGACATTATATGTATCGCATAATAGAAAATTCATCGTGGCGCCACGGACAATTCCTGTAAAATGGGCGTGGCATTCAACGTGTTAAATTGTCGTTTGTTCGAGCACTTTATCTGAATAAAGGAAAACTTGGTATAAATTTTCTTAAAATGTTTTAAAATGTTTTAAAATGCTTAGAAAATGTTTTAAAAAATATTTTAAAATGTCTTAAAAAGTGTTTCATAGATTCGTTAAACAATTTACCACCTTCCCCGTTGTTCCAACTACGCTAAAATACAAATCAGATTCGAGGGGAGAAGCAATGACTCCTACGATGTTTAAACAATGTAATAAAACATCGTCGCGCAGTTACCTCGCTTTAATAGCTATTAATGGCAACAAGACAATTAGCGACACATTTCACGGGCAACGTTTCTCGCAATTAGGTCAAATCGGGCTCACGCGAGAGCCGCGGAAGATAAATTCGAGATACGCGAGTCGGTCGCGTTGTTCGTTTATCATAAAGTTTGATTAACGGTCAGGTTTATTTTCGGAAACCGCGGCGGCACCTGAAACAACCGAATAATTTTCTGGGTGTCGCCGAGCAACAGTTAACGCGATTAAGAAACGATCACGAGGGGCCCGCGAACTGTCCGAGGATCGGCGGTTTGGCCCCCGCCGCTCTCGAAGCGCCGACCGCGTTTCGCGTGGGCGATTCATTATCAGCGCAAATTACCTATGCTCCTACGCGTTTAATGCAGTTCCCGCTCTGCAATAATAATGCTCGCGTGACGGCCGCCGGTAAATTGTCCGGGATCGGCGACAACGATCCGCGATCAATCGCCCGGACAAATATTTTTATTCCGATGATGGATTATCTTCCCTCCGCGCGACGAACGCGTTGTTTCGACGCTCTACGGCTCGACGGCCGTTACACATTGGAAATTGATACGGGCGCGCCTTTTCGCGACGCCGTGTTTCGATGGTGTGCGAATTTTTACGGGTTCTCGGTGCTTTGTGGACACTTCTGGAGCTTTACGTGGTCCCATAAAAGTCGCGGATATTTTCCAGCGGTTGCGAAATCTTACAATGCTTTGTGGAAGTTGGGAGAAAGTTTTTAATGATTTGTGGAAGTTGCGGGTAGTTTATTAACGCTTTGTAAAAATAATGAGAGGATTGTAGGGATTTATAAAAATTGAAATAGCTGTGTAATTAATTCTGTGGATTTCTGCAGGAGATTTATTGTGTCTAGAAAGTTTCCGGAAGATTTGCTGTGCTTCGTAAAATTAAAAGAGTTGCACGGTGTTCTATGAAGATCGCGAGAATTTCATAATATTTTATAACAATTACAAAAATTTCTACCGTCTCATAAAAGTGTTCTACACTATAATAATACAAGTTTTTCTTTCTAGTTATCTGACAAAATATCAAAATCTTTATAAAACTTGCGAGTACTTTATAGTGCCGTGTAAAAATTGCTAAACTTTTGCAACATTACAAAAACTATTCTCAGCTTTTATATAACGGTATAAAGTTGTTATTAGCTTTATAAAATATTGTAAAGATGTAAGAGAGTTTTGACAAACATCTAGATCACTAACAAAGAAAACCTTTTCGTTATTATCATTTCATAAATCATAGTTCAAATATTTATAATTGTTAGAAAGTATTATAAAATTCTTGCAAGCTTTATAAAAGCAACAGAGAACTCTAATAATTTTTATAAAGCACTACAAAAGCTCCTGAACACGAAGACTCCCCTAATTTCAATAATAATCTCATAAAAATCAAAAGAAATTCTATGTCGATTATAAGCTATACTTTATAACAGAACTAAACAACTATCATAAATATACACAAGATGCCATATATGCGCAACGCCTAATTAAATGATCGCAGCAATTCTGCCGGCGACTATCTCGACGATCTCGCGTCCATCGAAAAATCCGCTCGGAGTCATCTAGGCGCATCTAACGACTCCGTCGTTAATGAAATGATGCGGAACGCGCTGCGAAAAAAAAGAGAAGAGAAGAGAAGAGGAACGAGCGAACGCGTTTGATTGTGTGTGCACAGGCCGAGCGCGCGTTAAGCCGTGGTCTGAACGGTGTGAGAATGATTTTTGCCGTTAATCGCGAACAAACCCGCGGATTGTTGCGCGAGTGTTTAACGAAGACTTATCGCGACAAGGTTTACGATCTATCTTTGTTTAATAAAAGTGAAACGCCGGGCAACGCGATTACACGGGGATCGGGCGTACAACCAGGTGAGTATTCCCGATGCTTATCGACTTGAGAAACACGCCACGCGGCGCCTTAGTGCGTACAATCAGCGCGGCTATAAATTACAAGCATCGTGTTTTGCATCTATACGTATATACGTATGCGCATCTGTATACGTATGCGTGTCTGTGTGTCTATGTGTTTGTGTTCGAACGCGTACGTCTCTTCCGCGACAGGAAGCGACTGCAAAAAGAAGTCGAAAGAAGGGAAGATCGCGAGAGAGAGAGAGAGAGAGAGAGAGAGAGAGAGAGAGAACAGTGCTGGAACGTGTGTAGCTCGACGCGGATCCATCCCGGATCGGGGCAAATTAACCCGGTGGAAGCTCGCGAAGAAATATTAATCTGATTCGGCGGGTGTAGTCCGAGCTGCAATTAGAGACCTTAATCAGTCGGCGAGTGGCACGGCCGATCAATAATTAGAAACGGCGAGTTGCGACGCGAGCGAACGGATTCGACGGTATTTCGACTCGTCGGATGACGCGTTGTTGCGGAGATTAAAAGTGTAATTGATTTAGATTCGGGATGATACGGTGATAAGAATTTAATATGTTATATGGTGTTTAGGGGGGTGACAAGGATTGCTTTTGCAGGTGGTCGATGTTTGATGATAGTATGATGTTTGTTTAATTTGGAGTGGATTATTGCTGGGAATTTTATTTGCTAATATTTTATATATTAGTATGCTAATGTAATATACTGTATAGTATACTAATGTAATATACTGTATAATATACTAATATAATATACTGTATAACATACTAATATACTAATATACTGTATAACATACTAATATACTAATATACTGTATAATATACTAATATACTAATATAATATAATATACTGTATAATATACTAAGATAATATAATATACTGTATAATATACTAATATAATATAATATACTGTATAATATACTAATATAATATAATATACAGTATAATATATTAATATACTATATAATACACTAATATACTAACATTTTAATACTTGAAATAGTAAATTAAAACATATTTCAGTATACATTAAAATTATATTGATCAATTGTAATTGATTTAGATTGAATTAAATACGGAAATAAAAATTGAAAATATTGTTATATCCTATTTAAAGTAAATCAAAATATAAGTTAAATATGTGATCGATTCACATTTAATTAGACGTGGAAATAAACGTGCTCTTAATAACAGAAATAACTGCAGTAATTCTAATAATTGTAATAACCACAATAATTACGATAATTATAATAATCACAATAATTACGATAATTACAATAATTATAATAATTGCAATAACTGTAATAATTGTAAATGGTAAACTAAAATATCAAAATTAATATTGAAAGAGCATTTAGAATTAAACTATGATATCTCTTAATCCTATCAGTGGATAATTGATCAATATTTAACTGGAATAAATGATCGCAGAGAAATCGCAATATACATTACTATTTTATATATTTTATATATTTTATTATGATATTTCTCGGTTTAAAATATCGATATCGCGTCGCGTGAAAGAGATTGCAAATCGAGACTCGATCTAGACGCGATTAAGCCAACGATCAAAGCGAGTCAGAAGTCTGGGAACTCGATAAGTCTCGCGGGTACACGGCGATCGATGCCAACTAGAGTTTCTAAACAAGTGAAAACTATAATTAGCCCATTACTCAATACAAAATGCGTCGAAAGTGGCAGCGGACCTTGACGAAAATAGGGCCGCGGACGGGCGGCTCCGTTTGTTATTCCTCGGAAAACTTCGATCAGACTGACGGATAATGTTCGATTCGATCGTCTCGCGGAACGATCGGGCACGAAAACAATGCTTTTACAACCAACGATTCGATCGACACTGTTTTCTGACCGAACTGCATTACCGCGAAACGTACTGTGAAATTTTCACATATCGCACAGTGCTATTGTTACTTAATATTCGATATCGTGCTTTTGCAGCTGGATAGAAATTCTTCAGACACTAACGCTGCGATTAGGCTATTTTCTAGGATTTTTGTTTCGTGGAATTTTTTATACTTTTTATTGTAATTATTCAGTTATTTCCAACGCTTATATGTTATATTAGGCTGAGATGTTCTCAAATTTTATCAATTGAATCAAATTGTATTTCTTAGTTTTTATTAAAAATAATTATGTTATATAACAATGTCGTACAGTCTATCGACTGAAACATGGACGATTATTAAAAAATTTAGTCCGTTCATTCTGATTTTAATTTACAAATTAAAGGGCGCAAAGACAAGATTGCATTGACTTGAATTTCGTACAATTTTCAACAATATAAATATTCTACTTTTGAGTGCCACTTTTCAAGCAACTTTTCAGGATACTTTTTCAAAGAATTATTAGACTTTTGTATTACGTTATAATTAATTAATTTTCTATCTAGACAAGCAAAATATGCAATCAAGATTTATTTTTATTTCTAATATTTATATTTCTTCAGATAAAATTCAATTCTGCCTTAATTCAATTCAACGCTAATTCCACAGTGTCCGATCAACTTTGTCCACCGAACGCATAAAATCCGCCGTCCACTAATCACTGTTCTAGCGCGCGCGCGCGCGCGCGAAAAGCCGGCGGCCGCGGCAAAACACGAAACGATAAACACCGTCGAAAATTCGTGCGGCGACGGCAAGGGTGGGAAATGAGTGAAAAGTCCCGTCGCAAAAGAAACCCGCCCTCAGTTTAATTAAACGGGCCAGAGTCAGATTAGTCTGAATTGAGTTCCGCCACCCACCCCCACACCGCGGGGATGTACACGGAATATACGAGCGGTGTGGATACCGGACCCGCCGCGCGGGGGAGAGGGGGACGGCTTGCAGATTGTACTGAAATTGCGAGTCGGGGGAATTTCCATCGGTGCGACCCAGCCGGCCTCTGCCAGTTTCCCTCGGTTCTCTCTCACCGCAAGGAAACGAGAGAAAGAGAGAGACAGAGAGAGAGATAGAGAGAGAGAAAGAGAGAGGTCGTGAAAATGAGAGAAGAAAGAGAGCGAGGCAAACTGGCGTCCACGGCGACAGAAGAGCAAGGGTCCTTCCGCTGTTTCTGGTCTCCCCGCATCCCATTTAAGAGATCGCCCTGCTAGAGCGTCCTCTCTCTCTCTCTCTCTAAGAGAGAAAGAGAGAGCCGACTTTATCTCAGACCTTCCCGAGGCACGAATCGCGGTAACTAAGTACCCTGAGCACGTGGGCCCCTTCTGCTAGATTGACTCCGGCCGACACACACACACAGTTGTTTCTTTGCGAAATTATTCATCATCGGGCGATCATATTGTCGACTAGGACGGTGTTTTCCGTTTAATTCTAAGGCAATTTTTTTTTTCTTTCTATTTTTTAGACTCGTTTCGAATCGGGATATGGTCACTGAGAGGAGTCGTCGGTGAAAAATCGTGGATTTGATTTTTCTTCACCGAGGACAATCTCAGCGCACACACCCTTGGGGATTCGAACCCGGGACCGTCGGCATCGTAAGCAGCGAGGGTTGCCGTTACGCTACCGACGTTATACCGGTTCGGTGCCTGTTTCGCTAGTTTCAACTACGCTTCTGATTACCGACTCTGTTTCTGTGCTTCCGATTCAGTCGATTGGCTTTGACGAGTTTCTGTTTTGAAACGGTGATCTTTGGCATCATACGTTTTAATTAAGGCGGCATTAAATGAAATTGATTTTAATTATTTGTTTAGAGTGTTGGAAAATGTCTTTTTAAGTTCCTTATAAGCAATCAACGAAATAATAATAATAAATCAACTATCTGTTCTGTGACAATCCCTATTTTCAATTATTTCCTTAAGGGTTGTCCACATCAGGGAAGCATCACATCACAGCTACTTAATTTAAACAATTCGCCGTGGCAATATCAATATAACAACATTAATTAAACATGTATATTATCATACAGTAATGTGAATAGGAATGAGACAAATGAAACGATATTTCCACATTTAATTTATCTAATTATTACAAGCGCACGGAACATTTATTCCGATCCCATCTAATTATTACACGTCCGTGCAACATTTATTCCGATTCCATTGAAACTGTCCGAATTTAAATTAATTACAAACGGTTAATGGTATCGATACCGCGGTCCAATTGCCGAAATTTATGCTTAACGACTTGAACAATATGTCCGACACATTTTCTGCCGTTTTCGACCGAAGCATGTTCCAATTAAATATCAATTAATTTAATTCCGACAGCTCGAACGCAGAATCAGAATATCACGCGTAACAAATAGATAAATCGCTCTGTGGTGATACAGTTTTCAGCGCATTAATTTGTTACTACCGTTTGCCTCCTTATTTATATTATTGTACGATAAAAAATAGCCCTTTGGGTTCGAAGCGATTTTAAGTTTAAATCTAAAATAATTTCTTCGACCAACATTGATTTAAGGCGTTTTATGTATATTATATTGAGACCTGCGACTGATAGAAGGCTTTTAAATAGAAAAATCCTTAATGTAAAAATGATTATTGAACATGGTTAAATAATTTTTAAAGATGCCACAGAGTCACCATGCCAGGCTAAAGCGTTGATAATATTTAATTAAAGACAACTGGTCATAATTCCTGCACACTGTTATCGAATTTTACATTAAAAAATGCTGAATTATTCCATAGCCTACCTTTCTATTTCCCTCATTATTTACATAATTTTATAACAAAATTAATAATATTCGATTCAAATTTAAAATCGCTGTGCACAATTTCTGCTGATTTTCTCGTCGAACCGAAACAAAGAAAAGATTGAATTGTTCTAACAACCTGTTCGGCCGACACCTACGCGCGACCTGTTCGCCGCTATCGACCAGGTAAACGTATCGCGGCGAAAACGGTAACAATGGAAAGAAGGATGCGCGGAGAACTGCGGAATGCGAAATTGGAAAAAGAAAAAAAAAGGAAAAAAGGATCCAGGGATCTGTCTCGCGGGGTTGCGCAACCGCGGCGCAGAATTAACAGCTTCGACA
This sequence comes from Augochlora pura, assembly GCF_028453695.1. Taxonomy (NCBI): domain Eukaryota; kingdom Metazoa; phylum Arthropoda; class Insecta; order Hymenoptera; family Halictidae; genus Augochlora; species Augochlora pura. The sequence goes on along the minus strand of NC_135776.1, from coordinate 6,367,924 downwards.
CGCAACGATGCACCTGTATAGCGATTTTCGTGACGTACCGGTGATTTGGCGTGTTTAGCAAACGACTTGACGAGTCATTAAACAGAGAACACTGGCAATTAATTATCACGTTTGCGTAATCGCCGCTCGACGGCGGTGGAGGTGTGGTTGCGCAACTATCGCTCATTCTGTCCTCTCCTCCCGTCTCCTCGCCCAATGACCCCTCTCTCCCGTCGCCGCCAACTTCCGTGGCCAACGCGGCTCCTCCTGATCCATAGTCATTTCAGAACCCGCGGGCCTAATCGCCCGTGCCGCTAACCTTAATTTTTCTTCGCCGTGCACCGCGCCACCCCCCGCCGATCTGCCGCCCCCCCTTCGATCGCTCTTCAGCGATTTCGCGGCGCGGCCGGCTTTTCCGAGCCGCTTGATCTTTCGATTTGCAAATCACTCTGCAACGCGATCGCCCATCGAACGTGCTACATTTTTAATAACAATCCTGCGATACCCGTTTCCCGTCGCCGCTTTTTATCTTTAGGGTGATTTTCGACTTTCCGAATTTTTGACGCGCGAACCGCGAAAGCTACGGGCACGAATTTTGCGCAGAGTGATTCTGTGAACTCTTTTATATAGGAAAACATATTTTTTAATAATATCGTAGGTACTTGACTTTGCTTGAACAAGTTTTAAGCAATGCTCGTAGCCTTGTTATCGAATACGTATTGAAAATTAAAATTCTGGGTTTAAAAAATTTTTTCTGCTTTAGCTACTGAAGTAATATCAATTATTAATATATGGAATCATTCCTTAGACTCTCCTGAATAAAACAGTATATTTTTAATAATATCGTCGATATCTGAATGCGTTTGAATAATTTTTAAACACTATCCGAATATACGATAGTAATCTTTCAGTATAAGAAATATACGGTACTTTGAGAATTTTTACTGCTTGAACCACGAAAGCTATATAAATAATACTTATGTAGAATAATTGTATAGACTCTAACAAATATAGTAGTATATTTTTTAATAACATTGAAAACGTTTCAACGTGTTTGAGAAATTTTTAAACAGAGCGAGGCGCGCATATTCTCGAGTTATATCATAAATGAAATTAATACGCATAGAATCGAGTGTTGCAATTTTGTATAATTTGCTAGAAAATTTCCAAAATTCTCTATTCGTCCGCGCTCGGAACATTGCATCACGTTTCCGGGGACAGAAGAATGCCATTTGCTAGAATTCCCGGTACACGTCGCTATTATCAGTACGATTTTGCAACAAAGTGTAACGTCGCCCGATGACAATGGCTGGAAACTTTCGCGCTTCTATTTGCACACGATGAAGCATGCGTCGAAAGCGTCTACGTGGTTAATGATTTGTTTATAATGCCATTATGCAACGCCGGCTTCAAGATTATTTGGCATCGCGGCACTTCCGGTGAGTAATCACCCGCTCGCTTCATACTCGGCGCGTATTTACCGTCTAACAATGTTATTAAATCCGTACCGCGAGATAATCTCTCGAGAACAAGCCGGGATCAATGATGGATATCGTTCCATCTACAAACAGGTTTCTCGTATTTTTAACACAATCGGACAGAACAACAATTATTCGAACAGAGCTATTTTTTACGGAATAAACGCTCGTTTATTTTTCTATGAAATTGCCAGACCTTTGCGCGAAACAAAAATGTTCTGCATCATATATTGCTAACAATACATACAATATTGATAATAATATATTATAAATAATTTTAAATTTGTTTAATTGCTACAAATGTCGCTATAATTTTATAAATGCGTAAAATTCGAAGCGTATCATTTATCAGAGTGAACGATCAATTTCCAACGCTTTCAAATATATTTTTAAAAAGACGAAGTTTTGCCCTTCGGAAAAAATAAAGAAATAATTGTACATAATAGCACAGACGTTACGCGTTTGATTATTCAACTATACGCTCTCCGACGATCAATTCCGACGCTAAAAAACACGCAGCTGATACAAGCTCCTTATCGGCCCCCATTAAAAAATGATTATCGTATTTAAAAATAAACCGATAACGTCGTAAATAATCGTGGGCACGGCCGGTTACAATTTTTATCAAGACCGAGAAAACCGTTCATCCGTTCGTGCCACGGAAACGTCCGCTAAATAATAAAACTTGAAACTGTCGCCGGTGCTCGTATTTTCGTTAGTCATCGCCGCGAACGAAGATAAACTGCGTCTTTATGATCGAACTATAGCGAGCGCGAGCCGGAAAAAGATAAAAATAAAATCCGATCGTAAAAAGATAACGTTTACACGGCTTCTAGAGGTTCGAGAGCCGGTATAAAATAATCCTCTACCTGGGCACAATTACAAATTTCATGGTGGCAGTTAACACGAGGCGCCGCGCGGAGCGAGTATTCTAATGAATATTCACGGTGTTCCGGCAGGAATAATTGCAAATCCAAGTATCTATGAATCCCGCAGGCAGGCAGGCAGGCGGCGACGACGACGACGTCGCGGCAAGCGCTAATTTAAATAGAAATAAACGCGGCGAAACATCCATCTAACGGCTCGTAAATTATCACGAAACTCGCCGGGGACTTACACGCTTTCACCCCGGCATCGACACTAAAATACTAACTAAAATACAAATCGTCGACGACCTTGCATGTTCTTGCGGGCTTTGATGTCTCATTGATTATCTGCATTGTATAGCATACATTTGCACACAATTTGCCTATTTGTGCTGCTGCGTCGAGGAGAAATTTTTCCATGTTTCATCAAACAGTTTTACACGCGACGACAGATTCTCTTGAAATATTTCGTAACTATTATAAATCAAGATGAATAAGTATAAATATTATTAATGATTGTTTGTAGAGACTTGTCCTGTATATGGTCATTTCGTATAGAAATTTATTAACAAGCGAAATTATTTATCGATTTAATTATTTATTAGAATCGAGCTATCATTAGCCGTGATTGATAGTATTGCACTTCTAAAAATTAATTGATAGATTTATAGTTCTAGAGATTAAATAGTAAAATCTAATCGTTACTAAGACTTCTAAGTTATTCGTTATTAATTGAATTCAATTAGCGAAGTTAATTGAATATGTTGATTGAGTTAGCGATGTTAATTTTCATCAGATAGTCATATAATACTGTATTGATGCTATCAACAATCCATTCGTTACATCTAAGAAAGAATGTTCACGAGGAAATTATGCTACTGTAAAGACCATTTAATTAGTCGATTATTATGGTAACTCTCCGGAAATAGTGCAGCACAGATTTTTAATTTGCCTCTGAACGTCTTAAAAATGTTCGAACCAGGAAAATATTAAATTTTATGCCTTCGCATAAAAACAAATTGATAGTACCGTAAAAGTTTTCTCAATCATCCCCTAAATGCTCGAATTTTCCCAGTAAGACATCAATTATCATAATTGACTTGTACATTCAACATTTTTAATTCCAAAATATTTTTCTAAAATTCTTAAATTGATTCAAGTGAAATACAATTAAATTCTGTACATCCACCCCTTAATATCATCGATGACCAATTAATTTTAATGTATAATATATTGTGTATCATGACTCGTTAATAAAATGTAATCTTCTCGAATCGAAACAATAATATAATAACATTACAGTAACAAATTCGATGTCAATTAAATTGTCAATGCAATTTAATTATTTAAATCGAAACCATAAAATCAATATTTATCACAGGGGGTGGCTTTAGAACTCTTTCGCGTTGGAAACATTCTAGTCAGATTCAATTTCTTTCAATATATTACAACGAAAATGAATTTTCAAAATTTATTCGGGTAACCTTGAAAATCGAATAATTCTGTTGATTTAAGAGCCACCCCCATGAAAAATGTTGCGAGAGCAGAGAAGATCCGCGGATGCGAGTGACTGCTATCAAGCAGGGCGGAACGTTGCCCGTGAAGCGAGAAGGTTAGGGTAACGAAGTCCGGCCGGCTAAAGGCGGCGGCGCACGACGAGAGAAAACGAAGAGAGACAACGGGGCCCGTAGGTATTATAAATCAAGAAGAGGTCCGTAAAAGGAACGTCGGTGGCGCAGGCGAAAGAAGAGTAAAGAAGAAACTTCGCGAAGAAAGACGAAGGGTAAGGTATGTCGTGGCGAGGGATGCGGCCGGGGTGCAGAGAGAGAGAGAGAGAGAGAGAGAAGATGCCCGGGAGAGGAGCGGTGCGGCGGGGTGGGGGGCCGAGTCGTACATCACCGATGGTATTTACGACGTACCATCGTAAATCAATGATCGCACGAACAGCGCGGTTCAACGAAATTCCTTTTCCCTCCGTATGTACCCCCACCCCGCCCGTTGCGCCCCATACCAGCGCTTCCTGTACGCGAGCCGATGGAAGAATCTGTCTCCCCCTCCTCCGTACGGTCGTCCGGACGGAGGATGTCGAACCTTAAGAATCTTTGAAGGAATCCTTGCCCCACGGACACCGGCAGATATATCAAAGATTTATCTACGGCAAAAACTATTTGTCCACGGTATCAAAGTTTCCGTTCCCCCTCACCCCCTCCGGCTTACGTAACTCATCTTCAACGGACGCGATTTTTGCCGGACGCACGGGGCAACGTCGAGCGATTCCGAATTTGTCGGAAATCGTCGACGATGTTTAACATCAAGCGATCGGTTGTTAACATTTTTCTGCAACTGACTATGTTTCGGATTAGAGTTTTGCGCAGGAAGTTATCTTTGTAATGTTTCCAGATTATTTTTTTGTAACAAAAATAACTATGAAATCAACGAAATATATATTCTTGATTTTAACACTTTATCGACCGGTTATCCGGTCGTAAAAATTTTCGTTTCTATTTTGATTTCATTTGTCTTATTAATCGCGAAAGGTATTTAATATTTAAAAGTTTATATAATAATATCGAAGCTTGTAGTACAATTGAACGCATTTATCTCAATAATAGATAAGAAATTAAGGGTTATTATAAGGGTTATTATGGTTTGACCAAATCTAATGAAAAAGTAAAGAGAAATATCGATTATTTTTTTATAAGTTTTTCCAATAGTTTCAGCGATTAAGAAATACTATGCCACGTGGTAGATTTAAACGTAAGGACTTTCTTTCGAAGACGTTACTACCTTCTACCTTCTAAATACAAAAAAATATGTAATAATAGATCTAATAAATAAGCACCTATAAAAAAATATATACAATATATAAATATATAAATATACGATGTAAATATATAAATATATAATAAATAAATCTATAAAAATACAATTCTAACATTAAAATTAGAAATAGCCGAACATATGGGGTTTAATTTCCACCCCTCAAAGTGACTCTACCAAAAACAGAAACCTATCTACATATCCCTAAAATTTGGTAACCTTTTTACTTTCCTGGCAATCATCCCTTAGGATTGCAGCACGAGCTACGTTGTTCTTCGAAATTTCTAATCAACGCAACATGAAAACGTCCAATCTTAATTTCAATCATCTCTGCGCATCGGCCACGTTTTCGAGATCTGGGACCGCTGCGATGACAGCGGGACGAGCACGGGTCCCAAAAACGAGAAGACGTCGGGCCACTAGGGTACGCGGTCAGGAGACTGGCAGAGGCAGCATTGTTTGTCCAGGCCCTTTAAACGTCATTTAAGCCGTGATTCTTGGCCGGGCAGGAGGGATCGTTTTAACGAGGTTTGGGACAGGCCAGGTCAGGCCTCTTCTACCCGGGCCGCGATTACGCCACGAGGCGTTGCCCTTTCAGCCTTCTAGCCTCCTCCAGAAATCAACTTCCTACGGTCTAGGAGAAAGAGGGACGTGACTTGCGCCGCCAGCTGCCCTGGAAAATCCACGGCGCGTTCAGGCGACCCGGGAAGGTCGACTTTTAGGGGCGCGCCGGCTTCGCTAAGTTTTACCTGGCTCGGTAAAGAACAAAAGACAATTTTGGGATTCTAGAGAGCGGCTCTCTTCGTAGCTGGATTGATCTAATCTCTCCGATAGCTGGACTACATATCCCTTAGTAAAACTCTGTGATTCTAATGAAAATTAACCTTGGTATACTCTTAACGATGAGGATGATTGTTTTCCTTAATTATAAAAATCGATTCTGGGAAGTTTGTTGAAGAAGGAGCGTGATTATATGATTGCCAAAGTTTACCCTGATCTTATTGTTAATAATGTGTATTATAATTGAAGTAACAATAACGTTTATCACTATTGTACTTTTTAGAAGGTGTGTTGTAATTAGATTGATAAAAATGTGTACCATTGTTATACTATTAAAAGAGTATGCCATCAATATCAATATACTATCAAAAAAGTGTACCATAATTTCACTTTTAAGAAAGAATATCACAAATACACAGCTAAAAGAGTGACTGTAATTACATTATTAAAAGAGTGTATCGTAACTACACTATTAAAAATATGTACCATAATTATACTGCTATAAAAGTATATCATAAATGCAGTACTAAGAAGGCGTACCATAATTACATTATTAATACCATTGACTGCTGCGTCACCCATAAGTGGATGATTTAAGAGTCACTTGTGACGAGGTAAGAACATCGAAAAAGTAATGTCATAATAACTATGCTTTGTAATTTTAATTTCACTGAATAAAACGTTTTAAGTTTCTGAAATATTTCGGCGTGGCCATCAAAATGTCATTTACATATAAATTTAAAAGTATCGTAAAATTAATACATAGTACGTCCTTGGGGGACTCTTTTAGTCACGAAATGTCCTGATTGATAACTTGGCAATTTTCATTAATTTGTATAATAATTATAGAATTATCATTTTGAATTGTTACATATAAAATTAAAAAGGATATGGTTATCATCACTTCTATTACTAAGAGACCGTATTAAAACGAAGAAAGCACTAACTATATAATTTTAATCCGCGGTCAAATAAGGTCGCATAATCTATATCCGTGTTTCGGATGATTCGACAGAAAAGTGTCTGCGCCTACGAAACGAGAAATGACTCGACAGTCCTAGACGTTGCTTAGAAAAATCTCAGCTGCTCGAGGACACGAGGATCGCGCGGGAACCACTTATCGAACCCTTCTCGAGCACACCTATGCTCGCCCCCTTGCTACCGATAAAATATGTGTGCATAAAATATGAATCGATTCGTCTCAGATTCGATTTTTCCGGTGCCCCTCGATAGGCGAAAGCAAAGAGAGAGAAAGAGAGATAGAGAGAAACGCATCTCGGCAAAGCGAGTCGGTCGTGGAAAAGGCGGCGCGGAAAAGACGACCGGTGACCCTCGGAAGGACCTTGAAAGGAGCTATAAAAACACAATGAGGGGCTGGCCGCCCCAACGTTTTCCAGCACGGCGTTCCGGGGAATCCGTGTTTTTTAGCCGAACGTCGGGAAAAATTACAAAGGACCCAAAGGAGACCTTTTTAAGGCCTCTAGGCGGAGTGTCCGAAGCCATCCACGCTTGTTACGCCCCTGGCTTTCACAACGTCGGCAGGACGTGGCCGTTTCGAAAGTAGAAAAAAAAAGAATTGTCCGACGAACGCGTGGCCGGTGTCTCGGGTCCGCGCGTCGCGTCCCCGAGTCTTTACCCTAATTTACCTAGCAGCCCCCGCTAATCTTATTTGCCCCGACCGAACGCAGTTTAATTCCATTAGCGAAATTAAAGTTCTAGCGGGAGCGTTTAACTGCGGATCGATGCCAGCTAGCCCGCCGCAAACCGTCCGGATAAACCAACGCGCCGCGCGCGCGTCGATTCCGAATAAAACCGCGCTAGCAAAAATACACGCGCCGATCGATTTTGTCTCGTGCCGCCGCGATATCGCTGAATGTTAAGGCCGCGCGAGATTCGTGATAATCATGCGATCCGTGCGCGGCTTCCCTCGTTCCTCGTACGCGGATTGGTTAACGCTGAACCAGACGAATATTAACCCGTTAATATGCCAAATTTATGGGAGAAGCCACGTATATGCACGAAAAGTTGCGTGACGATATAATTCTATTCTCATCATGTTGTTGTTAAAATATTTTATATTTAAAAACAAAAATAGAAAAATATTTCTTTCTATTGTATAAATTATTTTATATATTTTAAAGTACATATTTGGTATTTATATTATAATATTAAAATCGGAT
>NC_135776.1:6359381-6359721 GCF_028453695.1 Augochlora pura | reverse complement strand
AATAAGAATCTATGGTGAATGATTTCTGGACTTATATAAAGATGGTAATAACTATCGCTATAGTTACTATTTTTATTTATTTAAAATGTTGAATTTCAACAAATAAGTTGAAATGCAAAAATCAATCAAATTATTATTTACCACCGAATATGTTTAAGATGTGAAGGCACGCGATGATTTATTGAATCTCTTCTGATCGTTATTGTTTTTGTTGAATTTAGTCGTGTTAGTTACCTGAAATATCTTAAATGAAAAGGACGTATTTTATACCTTTCTTTAAATAATTAAAGTTCTGATTAAAGTTCAATTTATAGTTCTAATAGTGTTTAATAATTAATTA
>NC_135776.1:6317403-6358881 GCF_028453695.1 Augochlora pura | reverse complement strand
CCTTATTTTTGTAAAGAAAAAAGTCGTATCTCAAAAGCTGAAAGAAAGCATTTGTTATATTCGTAGAAAAAACATTTCTTCATTGCTATGATTTTGACAATGTATTTCAAAATCAATTAGTCGTGAAATAAAAAATGTGAAGCTGTTCACTTGCACAGTGGGTTTATAACGAATACACTTGTATTATTTAATTGGTAGCTGCTTAATTGGAATTCGTTTACTGAAACAATTATTTAAGTAATACAATTTTTATTATGGCGATTACATCAATATTATAAAAATTTGAAAAATTTCTGTCTGAAATATATACCTTTGTATCTATATTTACAAAATTATCGTAGATACGATTAGAAATTAGTCAATTCCAAAAGGGATTTAATATTTAGTTACTTAATATCGCATATAGCGCACAGTGTGGCAAAGTAACGAAATTCTATCAAAATCAAAGTACTTTTCATAAAAATAGGAAATATTTCAGAAAAAGAGAAAAATAAAGATGATGTAATATGATGTAATATAAAGTACGGCATGAGTAAGAAGAACAAGGTAACCTCAATGTTTTATCACTTACTTTTGCGGACAATTTAACATGTTGTAGGGTAGCCGGCAACCCAACGAGGTTGTTCTACGGTTAAACTTGAAACGGTCCAAGAAAATTGTGATTTATTCAATACCACGTACAACCGGCTATACTTTCCGACACGTTACACATCATTTCTCGCCAATTACAAAATCTACGCATCGATTCAAGGTTACATTTTTAAAAAACATCGATTCAAGCGAAAACGAAAAACTACCAAGAACGTGCCGTGACGAACCTACAATCGTTTCGGCCACCATATTCACCGGCGAAATCAGAATAGTAGTAGAACATCTACGGCGCAAGGTTACGCTCGTTTATTCGAAACAATGAATAACAGTTACCTGATGTAAATGATGACCCCGTTGGTGCATATCCTTTTCCATCCACGTGGCACTGTAATCGCTTGTTGATGATGCTGCTGTTGCTGCTGCGTAACCACCGCACTACCGTTCATCGTAAGCACTACATTTTGCTGGCCGGTATTGTCATTATTGTTAGTGTTGTTGATGCAGGCCAACGACGTCTGACGCGCAGCCTGCTGCGCGCACGGACCGCCGCCGTTGACCGTTGCGCCGGCCGACAAACTATCGTGGGCCGATTGACTTTGACTTTCGGGGCTGCTCAAACTGCTGTAGGTCGACGACTCGCCGGTATCGGAGCGAACCGAGTCGCAGCTAACCGCTCCGCTGCCGCCGCCGTTACCATTACCAACAACAACAACAACACCACCGCCACCACCACTAGCACTACCGCCGACAGCTACACCGACACCTACACCGACACTGGACGCGGACGACGTCGACGACGCGGACGACAAAGACGAGCCGGCGGCCTGGTTCTGGAACGCGTCCTGCTGCCGGCTCTTCTCGTCCATGTCGACGCCGGAACGTTGCTCGACACCGTCGGCTTGGAAAACACTCGCGGACGTTTGCGTCGCGTCGCTCCCCTGTCGCACGTACGCGACGCACGCGGCGTCGTCGCTCAAGAGCCCGACGCAACCCTCTCCGAGGCTACTCCCTTGCACGATCCTCCCGTTGTAGCCGTCCGGCAGCCTGGCCGCCGTCGGATAGATCTCGGCGTGGATCCTCGACGGAAACAACTTGTTCGGCATCATCTCGCCGCCGTTCGGCAGCCTGCCGATCGGCTGCTCGCCGTTCCCGAGGTTGTTCTCCTCGGCGTTACCTGCCTCGTTCTCCAGCTGTCCTACTCGGCTGACCACCGCGTTCTTGTTGTCCCCGGCCGACACCACGCACGTCATCGTCGTGCTGGCCGCCGTGCTGGTCGCCTGCACGAAGCTCGCCTGTCTGTAGAGCAAGCCGTTGCTCGTGACGATCGTCCCATAGTCCTCTTCCTCGTCTACCGTGCCCGCTGACAGGGTACGCATGGACCGGCTCGAGTCTCCATCGGTCGGCACGTACTCGAGCGGCTTCAGTCGACAACAGTTGTTGGCGGCCGCGGCGACGGCGCCGCTGTTATCGTTACAGTATATGGCGGTTTTGGCGGGAAACGACGCCGCCGCCGTCGCCACCTGCGGCGGCAGAATACCGGTGTACGTCGCCTGCTGCGGAGACTGATAGCCGACTGCGGTAGCAGCAGCAGCAGCGGCGGCGGCGGCATTCTGACCGACCGCCGTCGCGTACGCGAAATTCTCCCCCGAGACGTACACTAAAACGCTGTTCTGTTGAATCCCATGCTGCAAACGCTGCTGCTGCTGCTGATGATGATGATGATCCGGTTGATCCTGCGGCTGCGGCTGTTGCGGATGATGATGCTGCTGCTGCTGCTGTTGATGATGATGATGTTGCTGATGGTGATGTTGTTGTTGTTGCTGCTGCTGTTGATGGTGATGATGATGATGACTGTGACTTGGGGGAGCAGGGTGCGTGGACGGCTGCTCAGGCTTGCCGGCCATGGTCCAGGTCCAGCAGCGCTGCAGGTAACCCCGACACCGACATCACTGGAACGCTGCTAGCACGCCTACATCGAGGTACCTCGAGGTCCTGCCGCATCCTCTAGAGACGGGGATGATCGCGCGTGTGCCTGCCCACAGCCGAAACCTACTACGTTCTCTCGGCGGTCCTCCTTCCTCGCCACTCACCGATCCTTGGAATGTCGCAGCAGCTGTACAGCACGGTCTTGGCGCTCGACATCCTCGGCTTCACCGCGCGCGGCATGCCAAACGGGTATCCCGATTTCACCGGCCGGCTAAGAACCTTCTCCTCGGTTTTCCTTGTTCCACCTGTGGAAAAACTCTCGCGGTGTTACACGCCGCGGGAACGACTCGCGTGCCCGTTCGGCTCCGACGGATGCCCGACGTGAACGGTGCCAAGATTCGAAAATCGCGAACTCTAGCCCGACGGACGACAGACACGCGCCAGTCACCGGTCAATGCCCGTCTAACCTCCTCGCCGCGATATACGATTCGCGGCCGCAACGATCGATTTATCGGTATCGATGTATTTGTGTCTCCTTCGAACGATTAAAAATTTTAGGAAAATATCACTGCGATTCCGGAGGCTCTCCACTTGTTTTCCTTCGACATCCGTCGGTATTCTTCTCGATATTGCTGCACGTCTTCTCTTCCTCTCTCATACACTCTTTCTCTCTCTCTCTCTCTCTCTCTTCTTCGGTTCTTGTTAAGCTTCTTTAGAAAAGACTCGTCGATAAGAAAGCGCGTCAAGGTCTCGTAGTAGTTCTTCGCGATGTTCGTAGCTCGCTGGGAATCGATGGGCTCGTTTCTTTGTAAATCACGTTTCGCGGCTGATCATGCAGGGAAACGACAGCCTCCGGCCCATTTGTCTGGCACTACGGTTCGACCGCGTCGGGAACAACGGACAGAACGGGGCTAACCACCGAACTAACCTAGACTGTTGGACACGCTGTTATTCATAATGCGTGCACGCTATGCCGACGGACGCAGCAGCAGTAGCGTCGCAAACAAAAACACTTGGTAAACATCGTTGATAATCAGCGGCACGGTCCCGTTTGATCACGGTTTCCAATGTGGAGAGAGAACGTCGGAGGCGGAACTCTGCCGAGAGAGATCTCGCTGGATGTTTCACTGTTTGAAAAAAAGTCCAGGTCGAGCTCGTGTCATTGCCACGGTCTCTCGTCGCTTTATTCGCGGTCGCAGTCCCGATTATTCCGTTTCACATATACGCACTCACTTTTCAACGAAGAAACGATGAATGGAACTGAATTATGTCATCGTGTGCCACTGTCACTAAAAAAATTACGCTGCATCGGAACTCGGTTCACGCACTAAACAAGAAAGCCATCTCCTTGCCGGACACTGAATATACGCACAGGTTAATCGTGACCGAGACACGACTCGTTCGATCGGTAATGGCGCGAATGCACTCTCGGTACAAAAAACCACTTTATACTGCCATAACAATTCGCGTTAAATCGCACGGACGGACGTACGTCGTGTTATGACGCTGTGTCATCGTCACAGCAGCAGTAGCACCACCACCACCACCACCACTGCCTCCACCACCACTAGTACTGCCACCACTACCACCAGTCGCGGTTACGAACTCGGGTTAAGTTAACTAACCCTCTTCTCGACTCGAACACCTGCGCGACCCGCGCTCGTCGGTTTCACCGAACCTCGCTCCGTGATCGCGTGGAAATGTACGCTTATTATTTTCCAGCGAGCACAATCGTCCTGTCCTCTTCCGCCGTGCCACTGTCGTCTGCTTCCCGATCAATTCCTCTTGTGCAACACGGACAGAACGCAGGCTACCGAACGAAATTCCATACTGCGGATGCTATGCGTACGCTGTTTTCGCATAACTGATATTGGAAAAATATGGCTCCCTCCGCATACCCAGAAACCTTTGCGGCATCTCGACTGCTGGCTTTCGGGCACTTGTGTACGCACATTACAAAAACATCGACCCTGGCCGCGATTATATCGCCATCGTTAGGCTATTCTACGTAACTCAAAGGCACATTAACATTGTTACCGCCCATGAATGACTCTAATTACGAATGTGTGTGCATTTAGTTTATACATCTCTTTGAATAATGCTTTTTCCCCTCTGGTTTTCCAGTCCTGATATTTCCCTTGGAAAATAAGCTGCCGTAAATGCCTACCGTTCGATTGCTGTTTGACGAAATTGTTAGCAGATCGCTTGAGCATTTTAATTGAGATCTTTGCAATTAAGTCGATTTTTTTTTTTTTAGAAGAAAAGAAATAATGAAAATTTAAGTACGATGTGAATATAAAGGGTCGAGGGTTGAACTTAAGAATAAATATTCTCGACATCCTTCACATTATACTTTGTTCAATTTATTTGACGACGCAAAAAAGTACTAACTGATCACCAATTGATCTATAATAAATAAGATTACAATACATTTCTATTTAAATTTTCTATAGTAACTGCAGACGAGTACGCGACCTTGTGTACAGTAAATTATGCGAATGTATCGAAGATCTATTTTAATTTAATATATAACAGATTCACGGTCAATAAAATTGGGCAGTTTTCATGCGCTTTACTAGTTTCATTATAAATGAATGGGGAATTGCGTTCCTTTCGAAAATGATATACAAAGCAGCCTCTTGAATATTTATTTTATATTAGTTGATTCAAGTTCCAAAAAGTAATTATAATTTTACTTTCGCTTCCCAGGATCGCGACAGAGACGGGTCCTGGAAATGGGTCTTTTTTTTCTTCTGTAGCAATAAATAATAGTTTTGAATACGCACAATAATCCACTCACACATACAGGAACCACATTTTTCTTCCTTATATTGTATTATTGTTGAATAAAATTTAAATAATTTTGTCAATATCGTCATACACTAGCGTAGCTCTAAGAAAGATTAGACCACATGTAATGGAATAATGTCCCATTAAAATAAAAGCGATTTAGAGATCTGCAATCAAACTATGAAAAACTTCACTAAATTTTTTCATTTATTTTTTCACAGTTATTACGTCCACCAACAGATGTTTTACTATTTCAATCCGCACGTGTAGTCAATTGTTAACCATTCAGAGAACCATAGGGAAATACAAATGCAGACAAGTAAAATCAGAGTCGTATCATTCGACGGTCTAACTTTATTTCTAGCATGTCAGGTATGCTTGTAAGGCAGAAAAAAAATTTGAATTTTCAACATTATTGCATGATACAAGTGATTATGTTTGTATTTACTACCAACGTTACACGATGTTACGTTAGACGTTGAATAAGTTCACCTTTTCTTATCACTCTGCTTGATGATAAGTACATTTTTTTTCGTAATACTTTCCTACAGCAAGCGAGTAACTAATCATAATCAGTTTACTAATTGTCACCAAAATTTATAGTTGAAATTCAGGCGCAATGATAAATGTATAGTCAATAGTGTCAACGGTTTTTCAATACAATCGAGTGTTAAGTATGATCCTTGCATAAGAATCGTTGGTGATTCCTTACGGTTTTTCATAGTCGTGCATATATCTAGACATTCTGTTCTTTCAAGTTCCTTTCATTTGTCTCGAAGAACATTGTTTTTTTTTGTTTCTATTGTGTCCGCATTTTTTCATTCTTCTGTTAATAGATGCGATTCAGAATCGAGCGAATGGGACAAAAGTTTAAAATGAAAGAATGACCATATTTATTGTGACATTGATGTAATCAAATTAATGTGTGGCACATTGGACTCGAGGAGCACCTCCTTCGTCTTCTTCACACGCCTGTCGTTGTTCTCGTTCTGGATCTAAGTCCGTAAGTATAACTTCTTCCGCGCCTTCTGGAATGATAACCTCTTCCCTCCTAGGTAAACATCGCTCAAGCATTGGAATATCATTAATATCAATGGTTTTTGGGAAATTAACTACTAATTGGATTATAAGTCTGCCGTGTGTAAAAGGATCCTTGTAAACCGGCATTCCCTCGTTCATAATACATTTCAAGTCTCCGTGCTTCGTTACTGTTCCAGGAAGTGAAGTTACAACTAACTCTCTTCCGTCCAAAGTGTGAATCACTTTTTGGAACCCACATAGGGCTTCCACAAGTTCTAGCTGCATCCTCATAATTAAATCATTACGTGAGCGCCTAAAACAATAGATTAATAAATGTATTCTTATAATACATGTACTTGAAAACGGCCGAGTCATCCTAACATGACGAACCCAACGTTTTAAATATTATGTCACCGTATTCGATGCCTTGTATTAGTTTTGAGCTATAACAATCGTTAAAATACTAACTTGAAAACGTCATGTTTCTTCTCTTCAAGGAGAATGACTATGTCACCAGGCTCATAATCTGGTTCTTGATCTCCCTCTCCACTAAATACAATGCTTTGTCCGTCAGCCATTCCTGGATCGACATGGACTTCCAAAATTTTCCTGTCTCTAATTGTCTTCCTACCACCACATTGTTTACAACGATCGCGTGGATTTATGCGCTCTCCTTGTCCTTTGCATTCTGAACAGACGCTCTGTATGTGCTGTATCATTCCCGGTCCTAGCTGCTGTATTGTTACTTGCATACCAGATCCGTGACATGTCGAACATGTCTCAACGGAACCTTTCTTACCGCCGACGCCTAAATCGAAGACTTATTATTTCTCATCCTGATCAATATTTTGTGTAAGAGTCGCGAAATAATATCTACCTTCGCACTTATCACAAATAACGTTCTTTTGCAATGCTAATTTGCGGACAGTGCCCTTGTACAGTTCCTCCAATGAAACAGAGAGCTGATGTATAACATCCTGTCCTTTGCGTTCTCTTCTTCGAGAAGACCTTCCAGAAAAACCTCCCCCAAAGAACATATCGAAGATGTCCATGGGCGAAGAGAACATACTGCTTCCCCCACCACCTTCTTTCAAAGCTTGCTCTCCACCCTGATCGTAAATTTTCTTCTTCTCAGGATTGGACAATACTTCGTACGCTTGTGAGATTTGTTTAAACTGTAACGAAAAGCAAATTTATGAAACAAGCCTGGAGCACAAGAAGTTGAACGAGCATCGTACGATATTTTACTAACTCTTTCTCCTTCATTGGGATTCTTGTCAGGATGGTACTTCAGTGCAAGTTTCCTGTAAGCCTTTTTCAGGTCTTCTCGGGTGCAACCAGGCTTGACACCCAGGACGTCATAAAATGTTGTTTCCTTCACCATTTTTTTACTATAATCTATTTGTTATAGGAGAGACAGCTGCTACTGTTGCAATCGGATTGTCCCTGCTGATAATAAGAAAATACAATAAAAACATTACCTGACTTGTAAGTTTGAATCAAATTATAATTATTAATGCTTCACATATAGGAAGTGAGTTTACATTATTTTAAAAATAAAAAAAATATCAATTCATTCAGTCTAGAAGAACCTTTTAATAACAATAGAGATTAGTACTTTCTTATGGAATTACTATTAAAGAGAAAATTATTAAGCTACTTCATTCAAAAAGTCTATTAATAGCCTCTTAGTGGATAAAATATTTACAGTGAATTTCAACTGATGTTAAATTAAATTGATAGTAGCCACATTACTAGTTTAATAGTTTAGTACAAAGCACAGCAACCTGAAAAGGTGCAGTGCATACATTTGAATCTGCCTCTGCATAATAAATGTTTCCTTTGATTTTAAACTATCATCTTTCAAGCTAAGCAGATACAGATGTACATAATGTCAAGTTAATTGTTGATTCATCAAAATTGCCAAGTCATGAAGATTAAGATTATTAAGAATCAATTGCATATAGATTTCATATCAGTGATCATGACCAAATTGTTGCTAACTGAAAATTTTGTTTGTCATCACCATGTGGTGTATGTACATATAATGTATAAAAAAAAGTAAAACAGATTTTGTGATTTCATATGACACCTAGTTTACCATACTAGGTAAAATAATAGCAAAAAAGAGTGCTTTATAACCATAAATTGCGAAAACAAACCATTTTTATTTGCAAGTCATTGTGCAATGTACATTGTATTTTAGATGCAAAATAATGTGAACTGAAAATGTACACATACAGAAATTTGAATAGCTGTATACATATATTTTTTAAAAAATCGTGGAAGCATAATCAGCATAAAAAATTACAAATCATCTTATAAATAATAAGTGCTGCAATGTAATTGAGCCATTAATCAGATCAGTCATTGACTTGGTAATAAACAGGATATACATCTTAGGAAATCATTATAAAAACGACAGTGGGCGTCTAAATTGTCATTAAACAAACGCTTTGTTCCAAATATGACCAGATCAACAGGATATTATAGAATCTGCGTTAGGCTTAGAACTGTTAGAATAGGTAACAAGGAAAAAAAATTCATTTGTCATTGTCGTTGCCGCTAGACGTCAGAGTAAATCGAGTATGTATTTAAATGCGCAAATACAAGATTCAAAAATGGAATTACAAAGTATGACCTTGAACTTCGCGTATTTCTAATTTTAATAATGATAAAAACAGTTTTCAGTGCATATAGAATAAAATTCGGGACACGTCGCGAGCACGAAAGTTAATTTACGTGAACTGAAAATTCCATAATCAATACGAGAGGGGTACAAAAGCGTATTAATGGTACGTTCGGAGAAAACTCCAGCAAATTCTATACATGTGCGTCTTCGGTTTCAAAATGGCGACCAGAATCATTTTAGAATACCAAAATGCCACTAATTGATATGGAAGAGGAAATGAAAACGTGGTTTCGGTATAACGCACCTCCTATCGTGTTATGAACAAAGAACACCACACTTTCTAGAGGTTTCTGTTAAACGTACATACGTACACACCGATACTTGTATACATACATGTCGAAGGCTTGGCTACCGGTTACAAATCGAACAAGAAAATACAAGGAGCTGCCGTAATTATTATTTGATTAAGTAAAAAATTCGCATCGCCTCGGGTTCTACGCAGCTGAGGTAAACACAGTTCTATAACCGACTTTCGAAGTATCTAATGACAGATACAGTTTCTATCTCGAACCGCGTTTCGTCTTGACACGGGTTAGGCAATAGGGACAATCACCATTTTTCAGCGTTAAAGTGCGAGTCACGGGTGAGCACAAGTGCTAGCGCTATGATAAAATTAATTGACGCGTATTTCGTAATATTCAATATGCTAAAGCGTACGTAGATCTATAATTCAACCTTCAAACGTCCATTCGGAGTTCGACAACAATTACAGCCACGTTAAAATGCCCGTTAATATTTTGCGATACCTACGAATGTTCCTAACGTTCCTCGGACTTGCGATAGAGCCTACCGCGAATTCCTGTCCCAGGGCGAATTCACGAGCCCCTGATCGATCACATAATTCAATGACGAAAATTCTATTCTGTCTGCGCACATTTTCTGAAATGCAGTTCTGCAAATCGTTGAACGGTGGTTTATCCTTACCTGTATTAGCAGAACGAAAACCGCTCGTGAGAAATATCCGCGTGCCGTAAACGCTCGTTTTCCTCCACGTAATAGTATTTGACGAACTGTTGTAAACGCATAGAACTCTCACCAATATTACCGTCCGTACCCGTTCTCGAAACTTCCTAGAAGAGTAATGGACGTTACTTCACAGAGAACCAATCAGATAGACGGAACGCTGCAACCAGCGCTAAACATAATTACGGTCTTTCTCAGAACTTCCCATGTTCTTCTTCCTTCGCTCAGCTGATAATATCATTTAACCCTTTAATATCGCACCGTCCAAGAGATCCAGCGCGACGTTACAGAGGTCGCAGTGAAATTGTTTCTCATCGGATTGGCTAACAAGTCGCTGTTGCGACAGTACTGCCACTGTTGTTAGAGACAAAGAAACGATTGTTATTCAAGAATTCGAACTTTTGTTATAGATTTAATTATAATGGTCTGTATTAACTATAAACCGTTCTTAATTTAATCATGGGAACATTTTCTATGGTCAGAAAGAATATTTTCAGATGCAAAAAATATCAGTGAAAAGTCCCTAAGGAGAATCAAGCATGGAATAATATTATTTTAAGTTTCAGTTATTTGACATCGTTTGAACTATTTAAATATATGCTGTAATTATATTTAGTTACAGTTGGATATATAAATATGTGATTATTATTATTATGTTAGTTATAAATGAGTAAATGTTCACGTTATAATATCGTGGGGAATTTGGTGGCATTACCAGATCGCTGTAGATGGCGTTTCATGTTTCCGTAAATGCCCTTTTACTGGCGGTACCATAATCCAGCAAAATGGTATGTATTTTGTATCCCAAAACTGTTAAATAATCACTGAATAAAATATGCTTGACTTGCTTGAAACCTTTTAAAAAATGTACCATTGTTCGCCCTTTATAAATATAATTTGCAAATTGTATTTTTGTCAATATAAAAAACTTGTATTGTTCTGACATGGATCTTTTAACCAAAAGTATACATGCTTCTAACATGTCAGTACAGTAGTATATATAAGTATTAAATTACAACAAATGATTATATCGAAAATTATATGATTTTTACTTGTTATGTCACATTTGCATTTAGTACAATATTATTGTAACAAAAATGGAACAAACAAAACATAAGCCCTAACCTTCGTGATCGTTTTATTTACAGACGGAGGGTACTGTTACAATCAGAACCAGAAAGTTTATGAGTAATCGGCTATTATGCCGCAAACAAATGGTAAGTGCATTGATGGATTTTTAGTATTTAAATTACTCCGAATTTACAGAAGTAATACATTGTTATTATGTTATAGGTTGTGGATGTTTTTCATCCTAGCCATCCGTCAGTACGTAAAACGGAAATCCGTGAAAAACTGGCAAAAATGTACAAAATTACACCAGATGTAGTTTTTGTATTTGGTTTCCAAACCAACTTCGGTGGTGGCAAATCAACTGGATTTGCACTGATCTACGACACATTGGACTATGCCAAGAAATTTGAACCAAAATACAGGCTAGCAAGGCATGGACTCTTCGAGAAACAGAAACAAACAAGAAAACAACGTAAGGAACGTAAGAACAGAATGAAGAAAGTTAGGGGCACAAAGAAGAGTAAAGTAGGAGCTACATCTAAAAAGGTATGACGAAATTATCTTGATCTAACATCATTTATTGATCATATCAAACTTGTGATGTAGATAAATGTGATCGCTTTGAAACAATTTTATTCTCAATAGTCAGTTCAACAATATACCGTTTTGTCAGAATTAATAACTGGTGGTGGAATTAATAACTTGCTATTTTTCACATTTCTTTATATCCACGCTATCGATCTGGAAACAATGCTAATTTTAGCATTGTTTCATAAGCACTTTTTTCTGTTCTATAATTACACATTCTTTAATGCTTACATTTATTTGAATATATGCAGTCATAGGAGTCTTTAATTAAACAGAATATTCTATTTCTGTTCATTTACTCTATGTGCTATATTTAACAATTTTTAATATTTTTAAAAATGTTTTACTGTATATACAATGTGCACAAAGATTACTAGTTCTTTAAAGTAATTCTGTTCATCTTAAAGTCTTGTCTGCAATTCCACGCACAAACACACTATTTATGGCAGATGGTATACATTTTTTAGTAGATAACATTCATATATTTAACAACTTTAAGGAACATCCACTTGATCATCACTTGAGAGGCACATTCTATATACAGTACAAGTTAAATTGAATAATAAAACACTCAGCCTTTTTTTTTATTCTCAATTTCTAATTTTCTATACGCTGAATAAATGCATGGTCAATATTATTCATAACATTTTATATAACAAGGACACAAAAGAACACATTTCTTCTTTTACGTGCATGGTATATGGTGGTATACACTTTCTATTCTAGGGAAGGAAGTAGACAAATGCTCATTATTTGTACTACAAGCCTCAAGAGGGAACTTTATTATGATGCTCACATATGGTTAGCATGTAAACTTCTAATTTTCTTTTACCCCTTTTACCTTATTTTCCTACACTATTACTTCTGTAGATCCCTACTTTTACAAACAGTAATGTAGTCGTTATGTGAAGACATAACTTAGACCTTGATTGCTTCCTAACTATAACAAATAGTTCACTTATTTAATATAAATGTGTTTGAAAAACATTGTGCTGTTGTATAGTATCAGGTTACTATTACTAATTAAATAACAATGCTTAATATAGAATATTGTAATATTTTCTATTAACCAATGGGTGTACAGCAAAAATTAAGACTTAATTAGGCTCCTGAGTAACATATACATAGTGTGCTTTTATCTAGGCTCTATATTTCTTATTGTCGTCCGCTACACATTGTTTTCAACGAAGTATTTCATTCGACAAATGAATAAAAAAATACTTAATTTCTTTCATCTTATCCTACAGTATCCTTGCTCCATCTTTTGTTTCTTGTATGCTGTTAGGTGCAAGATGTATTTGTGCATGTAGAGTGCAAGAGTGGTTAGCATTAAAAGTTGATTATATCACTGACAATGTTTTCTTTCTTCTTTTATTGCAGTAAAACCGCAAGAATCACGAAGACTGCGCTTTGTTCGACATTGACGTAAAAATTATTATGATAATATATTACTATCAAATAATGATTATGATAAGTTTTACGGAATAAACGTGTACTCTTCTTGATGAAAAAAAAATACACCTTTTTTTTACACCTCATGTTGGACGGGGAAGCAACTGTTTTGTAATCGTGTATTACTAACAATGGAAATGTTTTATTTTCATAGGAAAAAGTTGAAAATGTTTCCGAAACACGTGGAAGGTATCAATAAATGTGTAAAATTTACAGAATTGGAGTGAACGTTATTATTTGTTCAAATACATTATCATCCCATTAAAACTTCTGCAGATACTTTGCGTCGCAAATAGTCGTTACCCTCGTTGTCTTCTGACTGTTTTTCTATCTTTGATGAGAGATCTTCCGACGAATCGATTTGCGTGCTACTTTCTGTTGGTATATACGCGTTTGTTTGCTGCGTCATTAATTGCGTCACAATATCAGTCGTCAATGTTACTGTAGACGACGGGATTGATAAAGAATCCAGAGTTTCTGGATTGGTATCTTCCGAGGGCTCTTCAGTTCCAATTTTAACTGATTCTGTTGGTCGCATGGCACCTTGGACATCCGATTTGTCCGAATTATCCTTTTCATAAACATTTTTCGTGTCCTTGCGAATGAAATACCAATTCCCAACTCGAAATCCCCAATCCCGGTTAGGGTTAAAAGTAAGGGTCGCTGGATTATATAATCACAACAATTGAACATGTTAGAAATATATCGTATATGCATTAACAATGTTATAATTTTTTACATACACAAATCCACGCGAAGCCATTCGCGATTCCTTAATTTCCTTCTCAACTGAAACTCATCCAAATCCAATATGTCATCTGGCAAAGCAGATTGTACCATTGTTGGTTCTGTGGTTGCTGGCTGTCCGAAAATTTTTTCATAAAGCCGATCCCTCAAATTGCCAAACCAATCTCCAATTTCACGAAAGAAATTGTCACCTTGAACTGGTCGTAAATTACTATGGTCTGCAATAAAACCGTCATAACTATTTCAACTTTGCTGCTTGAAAAATAGCGAATGATCAATTTGTATTTTAATATTAAGTTTGACAATTTCCTTCGGCGTCTTGTAATCAATAAGACGAATTAACAAGATTAAATACCTTTAATATAAACTCCTGCCAACGTGGATTGCTGGCAGCTAGTAAATAGTAAAAAAATAATGTAGAATTGCATTTTTCCACCGCACAACTGATTTGTGCGGAGAAATATTTGCCTTTATATATATTCCGCCGGAAACGAGTGCTCGTTAGGAAAACAATTTTATCAGGAATCAAGAAAATTCAGTACAATACTACTATTGCGTAGCGGTGACCTTGCCCGTATACATCTCTAGGAGATTATTGTGTATACACTGAATGGGCACATGAATGGTAACAGGCCTTTGTTAAGTAAGGTTGTTATTCTAATATTCCTGGGATGCTATGCTTTGTCTCCTTTTCCAGAGCCACTATTACAGGTCTTCTCCGGCAGGAGAGCTGCTTGGATGTTGGGCACCGCCATGAGGAATGGTTACACCAAAGAGCAGTTTGCTTAACTCTTCGTCAAATATTCCAAAACCGCAGCAAAATAAACCGGCGCTACAGCTCCCACACGTTCTGCGTAGTTTCCTTTTCTCCAAAAACGATGGATTCTTCCGACCGGGAACTTCAGCCGTGCCCTGCTGCCGCGGGTCTTTGCCTTTACCTTAGTCTTTCCTTGTTTGTCACGTCCTGTCATATTTTCAAGATATTTCGCTTAAACTGGACTCGTAAACGAATGACTGGAAGAACCGCTTCCTCACAATGCCTAACAGCGAATTAATTATTCGACGAACGAATAATTAATAAAACGAACAAATTATTCTTTTTCATCATAATTATGCTCCAGTTCAAGGAGAAAATGACATTGTGGTGACGTATTTTTTATTATAAATTACGTATTGCACAAATATATCGATCCTAACCTACAGCATACCCGAGACTGAATCCTTACATGACAATGTTGGGATTGTTATGCAATTAAGCAGATTTTAGTTATGTGAAAGTTGCTAAGTCGCTGTACATGTTGTGAACCTGTGTGGATCAACAATCTTATTTAATTGCGTAGAGAAGATTACTATTTATTTCGTTGCTACTACATAGCCCAGAGTCAGTCAGCTATATTTTGGCGCCTATTTCGTTAGCAGATCCTCACAATTAGTTAATACCAGTTCTAGGCAGGTGTTAAATCTTAGCTAGCATTGCATTTTATCAGTTAAAAGGGCATTTTTATGATGAAAATGCAGACTATTTTCTAATTATTCTGTTTTGGATGCTAGGTAATGCAACGATAAAGAATTTGTTGACCATCATTTCCGACATTTAGGCAAGCTCCAGATAGCGAGCTGGCTCATTGTCAGGTTAGACGCAGCGTCGCTTCTTTGTTATTTGTACATATTGTTCGTATGTCAAATATTTACGATTGCCGATGTTACGGACGCTGTCAATGTAAGTACTCAAGTATTATAATAAATAATAGCAATACACCGATGCATTCATAAATATTAGGGAAATTGAAATTCTTTACGTAGCTTCTAGGTTAGAAGTTCGGTTTTGTAAGACACTTGTAACGTAACGCGAAATATGACGTATAAGTTTTGCAAGAAAGAAAGGCGTTTAAGAGAGACATAGTAAATAATATTGCCATTTCGTCATTCAATTTTGGAATATTTCATAGCGAATGTTAATTGTGCAGTTTTGTCGTTAATGTGTGTGCTATTTGTCGTCAAGCAGCTCCAACAAATTTTCGGGTATATCGATTGTGATTTCTGTTATTTTATTAAAGGAATTATGATCGAAGAGTTTCATAAATATAGGTAATTGGTATTACGGTTGTCAACATCATGGCAATAATTCTTCTGTTTTTTTGGGAATGCTTTAAAAGTACTATTGCTGGTTCATCATCAGAACTGACTGTAGTGTCTGCATTTAGATCCGACTTAACTTAATCATTGTAGGTGACTTCTTTACTTTTAACGTTTTAAGCCATGTGCTATGTCAGTTGATCAATTTTTACGTGACCCAATTTGTTCGTTGCAGTTCCAAATTGCTAGAAAAGTGATTTGCGTAACTATTACTTTAGGATTTTATTTCATCTCGTTAAGTCATGTTCTGATGTAGACCATGTAAATAAATAAATGCATCGTTTCTTCATTTGCATTTTTCAATTTATCGTTTCATTTTGAACTAAAATATGATACTGACGACAAAATCCTACAATTTTCTTGTTTCGCCTTAACAAATAAGATGATTACTGCATATCATCGCGTAAAATTAACCTCAAAATTCTATGTACGCTGAAATAATTTTCGTAAATCAATATTGAAAATGTAATTTTCCTTGGAATAAGTTAAATATATACATGGTAATGTTTTTTGTAATATGGTTATTGCGGAATATTATTATAAATATCACGTATTAAGCTGTTTTTGTGAACAGTTCTTGGCAAAGATTCTGATCCTCTTTAAAAGGATTGGCCGAACCTGTTTTCGAATTATCCTAATATTCCTTGTGCACATAAGATGTTAGTGTAGATAAATAAATCAATAAAAGTATACTATTGTAATCTATATTAGGTGTATTTCTTGTACATCGACGATGCCATTACTTTGAGCTCAGAGTCTAGGCCTTCGATCCTCAGACCTTTCGTGTTTTATGTGAAAGATTTGAAGCGTAAAGGTTTCCAAATTGTTTGGAATGTCGCAGTACTCTAACTCCTTACATAATTTAATTTATTCTGAGACCATCGCATCCAAATAAATTATTTATCATACTGAAATATAATGTTCTATAAGACGAGGTAGAATCAAATGCTAAGTCTGGTTTGAGGAATGAGTTCTCAAATACTTGAGAGACAGATAGATTTAGTTAACCTCTAGAGTCAGTTTAGTCGTGCAAAGGACTGCTGAGTCTTGCTAGGCCAAAGAAAGCAAGGTCGTGTCAAAATAGTGGAAAGGAAAACAAAATGTCCACTACGGCACAGTTGACGCGGCGTGCATACCGCCACCTTTAGAACATACTGATCCGAAATTTGCATGCAGGTCGTCGTCTTCCACGTCTTTAGTGACGATAGTTGGGGATGAATTAACAAATCAACAATGTAAGGATTCTAATACAGACGAGACAGCGGAATTTTCTATGGAAATGTCAAGTCCTGTCGCAGTGTCCATACCGAAAGTAGAGCCGTGTTTAAACGAATCCATTGAGACGAATGACAATTTGTTAAATACTGTAAGTATCATTTTCTGACAATTTCAACATTTGTATAATTTTACGCCTGTTTGTAATATTTGAAGCGATTAAATTTGTCAGTTAGCCTAAAAAAGTGTTGCCGCTTTTTTTCGTTATCAATGTAAACACGCTACTTTTTTTGTAAATGTAGTGATGATGATATGTATTATATGATAACAACACGACTCGATGGTATTTATTTATGTTATCGTAATGATATGCGTTACTATGCTTGAGAAAGTTGGAAGAAGAGCCATTTGCTTCCTCATTTGTTTTATTGGCGGGAATTTCAAATTACACTGTCGTAATCCATATTTTCGCAATACAAGTTCGAAAGTATTTAATTTGTCAAGCACATTGTCATTTGTTACTCCTTTTCTAACTGTTTACATTTTTTAGATTATTGAATTATTTCATATGCCTTTGAAACATTATGTCAGACATTAGCACAAATATGCTTCTCTAATGTATTTTTAAATAAATGCTACATAGAAAATACTACATTAAAACATGAAGTTTGTTTGTTAATGTGTATTTCTTCTTAATTTCAGGAAGAATTAAGTGAATCGCCAATTTCTTTTCTTAAGCCGTATAAAATTAAAGATCCTGTTATCCTACTTGAGAAGTGTGATAAAATATGGGAGACATTACAATTAATAAAAAATGTCCAAGGTAGTAAGGGTGCCAATACATTAAATTCAATATCAAAGGAGAGTGAAGATGATGAACCGTACGTGAAATATCAACCGGTAGTATTGGGTGATAACAATGCTACATTACCACATTTAAAATTGTCTGTAAAACGTAGTAGAAGATTGTATAATTGCACAACTTGTGGAAACTTATACTTGCACAAGAAATCACTAAGGTACCATGCGCAAGTAGTACATGGTATTTATATGTCACTGGACAGACCTAGACACAGCATATCAGTAACAACAAATGTTAATAAAGACAAAGAGTCTAGTACTTCTGAAACAGAACAAAATAATATTAAAAAGCTTCCTTTGAAGAGAAGTCACAGTAGACAGAGTAAAGATTCTTCATCGCCAGGAACAAAATTACATGTGAATAAATCTAATACTGAACCTATGTTAAATACTCAATCTGAGGAAAAGAAAACAAACATGTCAACGCATACCAAGGATACTTTATATAATGACCAAGGTGTGCAGAAAGTTCAAAGAAAGTCAGTACCTTCTGAAGAATTGAATGGAAAGGGTACATCACCCTTGTCGTATTATAAATGCATGCTGTGTAAAAGATGCGTAAAGGATCTAAGAAAACATTTTATGGATTACCATAAAATTGTTCATACTGATCTTATGTTAAAAAAATTGGAACAAACATCTATTGTGCTACAAGATAACAAACCGAAAAATAGTAATAACAATAATTCTTTAAGAAATGGTGCACTCACTAGTGATAAACAGAAATTTCAAAATAGTGGAAAACGAAAATTTAATACATCTGACGCGGGTCACGAAAAAAGGTTTAAAGTTGATGTTAGTACAAATAAAGTTCACAATACACTGTCAGATGACAAATACAAGTGTCATATTTGTTCTGCTATGTATGGAGCACGTCATATTAAAAGACATGTAAACAACCATCGTCTTCGTGGCGAGACAAAAAAAAATTTCCATATAATTAATAGTAATATGTCTGTTTGCGTAGACGAAAATACCACCACTAGTTGCAAATACAAGTGTCTTATCTGTTCTGAGATTTACAGACCTCATAATATTAGAAGACATTTGCAACGACATTATGATCGTGGAGAAAAGAAAGAAAATTTTGATCATAAAGACTCTTCAATGCCTATGAAATCAAAAGGAGACGATGATTCACGTAGCGCGTCTGATAAGAATATCAACGTGTTCAAGAACAAATCTCGAAGCGATTCGGTTAATTTAATTACTAATAAGTACGCAAATAAAAGAAGTTCTAGGAGCAGAACAGAATTTTGTAGGAGAAATGATGAAGATAATACTACTTGTACTTGCGGAAGATCGTTTCGTGATCCCTACACTTTGCATGTACATAAGAAAGTCTGTGAATTAGAGAGTGATAATACAGGAGAACGTGGTAGACGTAGTCGAACAAGAATGCTTTCAAATTCTACACCAATACTTAACATAACAATAAAGAAAAGAAATAATTCCTATGAAATTGTCGATAGAAAGGCAGATGATGAAAAGGAATTGCAACGTTCTGCAAAAGATAATAGATCGACAATAGATACGGCCGATAAAGATATCGAAACACAACAGAAAAGCAATGAAAGTTTAGAATTACACAAGTACAGTGAAAAGCACAGTTTCTTGAAAATTGAGGATGTTGATGAAGATATTGATGTTGATATTGAAGAAAACTCGCAAAATGTTTCTGTTACTAATGCTGCTATCGCGAATCTTGCAACAACTGAACTGTCTGAGCCTCTTTCTAAGTCATTCAATGAAGCAGAAGAAGAAAATAAAACAAACACAAAAAAGTATAATGGGCAAAATATTAAAAATGGTTTGAAATTACAAAAACAAAGTATTTGTGTTTGTGGAACTCTGTTTGATAGTAGAAAAGCTCTTGATTTCCATACATTAAAACATCAGTCATGTCCACGATTTACGTGTGGATATTGCAATACAACTTTTCCTAATGCTACTCTGTGGAGAAAACATCAGTGTAAGTCTTCGACAATTAAACTGTTTATTGATTTACCTTACGAACTAGATTGTAAGCTCTGTAATATCTCAGTGAGCTCTTATATAGCATTTGATGAACATATTCGACAAGAACATTTTGATCCCATGGTACCAATACATTGTTATCAATGTGATAAACGTTTTGGGAGTACCAATGCTCGAAGAATTCATATTAGGAACGAACATGAACAATATACTTGTAACATGTGTGATATGATATATAATGATAATATGAAGAACAAACACGAAGGATACCATTATGGGCTTGGACATCCTTGTCATATATGTAAAAAGACATACTCTTCTAAAAGGAATCTTTTTTCTCATACTCAAAATTCTCATCATGCGCGTCGGTCACAGGATGTTAAGGTGTAATTTTTATAATACTTTGTAAAATCCTACAAGGTCCTTTGACAAAAAGTAGGCAAATGAATATTCAAGCGAAATCGTGAAGCATTCAATTTGAGAAAAGTATGTACATAACAAAATGAGATATAATGGGTTTTCCAAGGTTCTCAAGCTCAGTTATGCAATTTATTTGACTTTCTCCTTGGACGGTCGAAAGATAACTATCTCTAGTTGTGTACATTCTTATTTCTAATTAATATTACTTGAATTATATACAAAAGGTAAGTATAAATAGCTAAAATGTTCATAATACTGTAAGTATAGAAATTGCGAATAAATATAAACAACGTGTATAACACATATACAGCATAATTCCAGTTAGAAAGATAGATTTGTTTTCTTATCTTTTAAGTCTAGATCACATACTGTTTTGTACTCCATTTAATAAACTTAATATTTTTTTAATTAGAAATTAAGGTTTAGTTATGTACGTACAACGCTATAGTATTTTTATTTTAATTATCTGTTAAAAACAAGCCAAAATATATATATATGTAAGTGTGATGAAAAATCATTTAATATTTTGAATACGACGAAATTATATTATAAAATAAGCAGATGTGTCACAAAATTTATAGAACAATATTTAATTAATAGACTATTACCAGAATAATTTATACTCTGATTTCTACACATGGCTACGTGAATATGTCTTATTAATTAATTAGTTATTTTTATTTTAATACCATGAAATTTGTATATTACATAAAATAAATAAGTAATCCAATGTAATGATTTGTTTGAGAACAAGAAAATAAAATATTTCTGTATTAAACATATTATGGCGATCTTAAAAATTCTAATTGCGTAAATTTTACCACATTTGCAAATTCTACTTTGTTATACAAATTATTTAGAAGCTGTAGCATTTCAGATTTTTAGCGTCAATTTATATTTTGAAGTTATAGATCGATATCAGATTATCACCGCAAGGGGGAAGCAATCTACTGGCCGTACAAAAATCTCTAAATACCCTTGACCACGACAATATCGATTTATATTTTCAGAATGAGAATTCCCGCAATAAAACTTGAATGTTACAACAGCTACAAGCCCTTAATGGTCGAGTGTCAATATATTTACATCAGGATTATGCATCTACATTATTCCTGAAGCAGAAGAAAAGTACTTCGACTATTTATACAATTGCGAAGGGTTGATTTTCATTCAAATAGTTTTTTTTTTTTCATCGAGCCGCAAAGGAACGATAGCAATATTTTCGTCGCGTTTCGCGGGATCCTAGTTTCCCGAAACATTTGTTGCCCCGAGGGGTACTTTATTGACAAAAGATCGAATTTCTGGCGTGGCCCGTGAGGTAGCCAGTGCGTGGCGGTAATCGTGGCGAAGCTCGATTGAAAAGAGGGGGGTAGCATCCAGAACGTGACCGCCAGGTGTCGCTTCGAGCGTACCCGTCGCCATCGATGTTATAAAACCGATCAAAGCCGTACGGAGTTTCCAGGAGGGCGGTCGCGTTAAGCTCGGAACTTTTTTAGACGGACGGAAATCCTTTCGAATAACATACATATATATTCATATATACCCCGATATATTTCTATATGTGTATGGTTCGGTTCGCGCGAGAGCAAACATAGAAAAAATGACGGGACGTCGTGTGATTTGACAGTGAAGGAACTAATTTAATGGAAAAAGTGCCTCGGTATCCTGTGGTTGGTATTCGGGAATCCTATAAGTATCGTCACGACACCCTGTAGCTATCCGGTTAGTCGCGTCATTTTTCGGTGCATCAGGTTTCGATTACGGTGTTAGCCGTTAAGTAGATTGTCTGACTCGAAGATAGGTCTGTGCTTGTTCTACTGAATCGCGAAGACGATAGGGTCGAAAGCGGACAGGCGAGAAAGGGCTCGCGGTGTTCATCGCTGACTGTAACAACCCATTTTCTAGTTCGAAAAAATTTAAGACCGGTATAGTCCCCACTATAAGTATATACATATACGGTGAACTCGGCTGGCTTGCGACGGTGGGTCTCCTGTTCGGAGAAATTTAAAGGGTCTCTCTTTGTCGGTCCGTCGCTAATGTACGGAGCCGTTTCCCATTATTTTTAGTCGGTGGTCTCGATAAAAATCATCGATCCAACCCGCCTCGCACTTGGTTCTGCGCTACGGACACGGGGAGGACAGCTTCAAAGGCTTCTCGTTTCCCAAATTGATTGTGTCGGTTCCAGGGTCCGACACAGAAGGCGTGTTCACTGTGTTTCGCCGCATCTCTCATTCTCCCGTTTTTTTTTACACGGACGAGGGGAGGGGGGCACTCGCGTTTTAGTCCGCGGGCGACGCAACTTTTACCTCGCTTAACAGAAGGGAGAGGGGAGGGGGGGCCGGCGGCGAGGGGACGACCAGAAAACGATATATTTCTGTCAGATGACATTTACGTTCGTCTGTCTATTAACGAAGGCTGGGAGGAGGGAAGGTGCGCGCCGTTTTTCGCGATATTTATTTCGGTATCGGCCCGTCACACCTTCGGGGGCCCCCATTTCTCCAGCGAACCCCTCCGACCATTGTTCACGGGTATATTCGAGTGTACATTATTCCCGTGTCTCGGAACGAGTGTTCCGCGCGGTTGACTACTTTTATCGCGGCGGTTCCGTACACTTGAGAGGCGCGCAGTGCTCAAACGGGCACGGCCGAATCGATTTTCCCTGGTTCCACTACTGACGATACTACGTGCATGATTCCTCGCGGTCACCGGAAAACCAATTCCCCTAGTTTCGGTCGCGGCTGCCGTTTTGCCACGGCGAAGGCACCACGGGGTCCTGGTTACACACACCAGTTTCGTCGGCCACGGTCCGAGAGAGAGAGAGAGAGAGAGACCGGCGTGTGAGACGGTCTAAAATTAACCCGCGATCCGAAGCGGATGTCATTCGCGGTACGGAAAACGCGACGTCGACTCGAACGTCGGCTACACGGTTCTAGTCGTTGAATCGCCAGTGGAAACTAGTAATTGATCGCTTCTCGATCGGCATGTGCTTCGCGAAGTCTGGCTCCGATGTGCTCGAGCTAGGCTCGTCATTTACCGTTATACCACCCGTGCCGCGCGACGAGAAGCCTAAAAATAGCGGCTACAACAGAACGAAAGTAATTCTCTTCGGTATCTTCGATTTAATGAAGTTCGAGGGTGGATAGAAGTGCGGTTCCACTCGAACCAAAAAGCATTCGTAGGTTAGGGAGACGTTTTCTAAGCTGTTTTTTTTTATTCGACTTCGTGGTATTAATCTTACTATTTCCTGTTTGTCTGATTTTACCTATAGTTAGAACGTGATGAATTCTAATCAAGTTCTAACAGTACGCTCAACCAGTGTTAATAGGGTTAATAGAGTGACACAAGATGGTCGATCATTTTCAACCTATCGTCGGTTCGATTTTCTCGATTTTTGTCGATATCGTTTCGATTCGAATCTCGATATTGATCCGCGGGGTTTGACGGTACTCCAGTTTGTCGCGTAACAGTAGTGCAGTTTTAATAACGTGTTCGATCAGTTCGTTCATATAGGATAAATAGAATATTGTCTAATGATTTAGTATCTAAATAAACTGCGCGATTAGCGCAGATTTAATGCTAACTTCGACTAGGGTTAATAGTCTAGTTTATACATCGATTCAGGGGTCTAATCTTCAATGAAGTTAGGGCGATTTTGGAGTGAGGTTAGAAGTAGGGATGTGACCATCGATTATCAATATCGTACCGATTCATACTTGACGCTGTGTCGACGGGATTGTTCAAATATTGTTAAGGCGAACGAAGAGGCTCGTTCCATACTTTCATAATAATTTATAAAACGAAATTCGTGCACATTTTAATTAATCCAACACTCTATGGGATAGAAAATCTGTCGTACGTATACATTCTCTATCTTTCACTTCATTCGATTATCTTTTATTTTTAATATGCTACTTGTGCGACATATTGTCACATGTTATTCTCGCACAGGGATTTTCATTATTATTATTATCTTGACAATATTTCAACAATGTTATCGACACAATGAATGAATGATAAGATATCTATATTCGGTATTGACAGGAACACGAAAACCCAATCGCGAGTCGCAGTTCGAGTTAGATTTAGAGGATCGCGGTTAGAGGACAGTGGCTGGCGCATAGCGCACAGCTTCCAGGATGAGTCTCGCGTAACGGTCGTGAACGAGGTTAGCTCGTGGGTGAGGAAGTTTTTCTGTCGGACGAAGCTGGACGGCCGAAGTTATCGATATTAGGAATCGGGCCGGGTCGACACTGTAATCCCCCTCCCCCCCTCTGGGATTGACCCGTTTCTTCTGCTGATCGACGATTCGTCGTCTCGTTCGAGCAGATATCCGGATTTTGGCCAGCGGACCGACATTGGTGATCCAGTGAACGGAAAAGAAAAGGGGAACCTTCGCGGCTGGTAGTGGAAACGCTGAGAAGAAGAATAGAGACACGGCGGAGGAGAGGGTGAGAGGTCGGAGCGATGACGGGCGAGGAAGGAAAATACGGGGGTGGTACCGGCGGTGTGGCCGGTGGTGGCAACACCAACACCAACGTCGCCGACAATGCGAACAATCTTAACGCCAATGTGCACGCGAATGTTAATGCCAACATAAATGTCAGCCAGCAGAATGGAGGACCGGAAAAAGCGCCTGTCGTCGGCGGTACCAACGTGGAGACGCTGCCTCGCTCTGGTAGACAGGTAAGCTTCACTTCCTACCTATTCTTAACATTTCAGGAGCTGCTATCATCGTCTACTGAGGACACCTCATCAAAAATTTACTTTTAGGTAGCGGGTGAACGGGATGCTTGAAAAGAATTCGTATCACTAGGTCAGAAGAGCAGGATAATTGATCAGGATTGATATTTCTAGGTCATAAATGCAGGACACTCGATCAAAACCGATATCTTTAGGTCAGATACACAGGATACTCGATTAGAATTGATATTTCTAGGCCAGGAGAGAAGGATAATTGATCAGGATTGATGTTTCTAGGTCAGAAATGCAGGATACTTGATCAGAAATGATGTTTTTATGCCAGAAATACTGGATACTTGATCAGAACTTATATTCATAGGTCAGAAGAACAGGATAATCGATCGGAACTAATATTTTTATATCAGAAGAACAGGATACTTGATCAGAATTGATATTTTTATATCAGAAGAACAGGATACTTGATCAGAATTGATAACTTTAAGTCAGAAGAACAGAATACTTGACTAGAACTGATGTATTTAGATCAGTAACACAGGATACTTGATCAGTATTGATATTCCTTGATCTGAAAAACAGAATACTTGATCAGAATTAATATTTCATGATCAGAGAAAAAAAATGCTTGATCGGAATTAATATTTTATATTCAGAAAAAACGAGATACTTGATGAGAGTTTATATTCATTGGTCAGAAAAACAGGACACTAGATCAGAGTTGATATTTCTTGGTCAAAAAACAGGACACTTGATCAGAATTGATATTTTTTAGTCAAAAAATATAAAGACTTAATTAAAGTTGTTATCTTAGCAACAGGATGGCAGATTTAATCAAAATTGGTAGTTTATCTCGACAAACGCAGTAGAATGAGCGACTTGCTGCTGTAATCTTCGAAGTTTGTAGTTTATGTGCGGAAGATGATGTCTGCAAAGTTTGGGTCGATTTTATGAGAGGGTTCCTGAGATGTCTGTTAAAACTGTAGGTCTTAGATCGTGAGTAGATTCTTCATCTCTCGTTTACTATGCGGTAAATAATATCGTGGCAGAGGTTTGCATTAAACCAATTCTGTTCTCCTTACTTACAGTATTTATGTAAATTAATCGATATACATTAGAAATTCAACGAATAGACATTGAATAAAT
Organism: Augochlora pura; assembly: GCF_028453695.1. Taxonomy (NCBI): domain Eukaryota; kingdom Metazoa; phylum Arthropoda; class Insecta; order Hymenoptera; family Halictidae; genus Augochlora; species Augochlora pura. Next base: position 6,332,591 of record NC_135776.1, on the reverse strand, counting down.
ACTCTTAAAATTATTTCTTTCTAATCGGAATTGCCACGAATATATTTTCATGGTATCCTCGCCAAATTCGTTCTACGTTCTTCAATAACAGCGTTGAATTAAATCAGCAGATATTTAATCGAACTCCCTGTGAATTTTCCTTTCTACGGAATTCTTATTAAATTCATTCTACGCTCCCCAATCGTAGCACCGAATTCATCAAAATTCCAATTACTAATTTTCCTTTTCGTGGTATTTTCATTAAATCAGCCCATGATACCCCTCAATACCGGCGTTCGATGAGATTAATAGAACAAAAGTTCCATAGTATATTAAATAAATTCTAGGCTCTTCGTTTTCGGCATCGAACGAAGTATTTCGTTCGTCGTGCGCCGAAATTCGTTGGGGATCCAATAAATATTTGTCGATCGATTCGGCGGGAGCTCTCGCGCGGCGACGAAGAAGCACGAAAAGCTCGGAAATTTCGTGTTATGACGAGCGGGCGCGAGCGTATGAATAATTCATCGACGGTCGAAAAACGGCCCGGTACAGAAACCCGTGTGGCCGATCGGGCATTACGGAATCGCCCACGGTGTGTCCCGTTGTTGTTGTCGGTCCCGTAGGGTTTTACGCGGCGGCTCGGCTCTGCGCGCGTATTTATTACACGCGTTAATCACGTGTGTCTCGTTCTCCTGCTCTTTTAACGGCACATCGTCGCGGTTTCGCGTTGCATAACGGCTCGCTGCGCTAAGGGAGACGGACAGGCGTCTGCCTACGGTTTATCTCTGCGAAACGGAGATTAGAAAAGAGCTCTTTCTTTTTGATGAAATGCCGTAATTTAATATCCATGAAAAGGAGAGAGAGAGAGGGGGGTAGGGGGGCAGGGTGGAAAGACGAGTCTCTCGGGGGGATCCCGTGTATCTGGTTTGCGCGCCGTAACGCAGTTGCACGTACTCGGCGTCGCCCGGTTGTTCGAGCCGGCGTTCTACGCCGATCGATTAAAATTTTTCATTCGATTACATGATCGATGGAGACGATTGAACGCGTTAATCGTCGAAACGCCGACGGACGAATGGTTCGACGAAGTTAATCGTTCGTCGTTCGTTAAAGCCATTATTCGGTGAATCGTCGATTCAAGCAGAGAATTAGTAGTTGTCGATTTTTGAACGAAATCGGCAGAATATTTCGATGATAATTCTTTCACGATTTATTCTTAGTTCGTTATTATTACTTGTAAAATGCATCTATTCAATCGAATAATTTAGTCGTTGATCGCGATTGAAAGAAATTTAATAGACACATTTTTATAAGCTTCCTTCTCTATAGAATTTGTATCCACTAAATACAATAATTAAATTCAATTAACAGACATTTAATAAACACTCTTGCGAATTCTCCTTTTTACAGAATTTCGTTAAAAATATTAAGAATACTTTATAATAAAATTTGTACATTTTTTGTCATATTTAAAAAATGATTAACCATTTACACTCGAGTGGTGAAAAATCATTTTATCATGTTCCAAAGCAATTGGTAAATCTGTATTATTGTTTAATATTTTGTTAGTATTTCTTAGAGTTTAAAAATCTGTTGAAAGCGTAACTACTGCCCGAGTCACGCGATTTAATTACATACGAATAAAATGCAATAGGTTATTATATAAAATGAAAATACGGTAGATCAGCGGAACTGTGTCAGGTTTCGAGTTCGAGCGACTTCGTGGATAAATGGTTACCGTGTAACAGAGTTAGTTCAGCAGTTGTTAATTTCGTTCCTCCGTGCATAGGATCGCGAACACCGTGCATCGACGACACTGCAGTCGGCAATCGATGCGGACGATTCACGGCGCGGTAACAGGACTCTCTTGTGCAGTTCCTAATAGTGTATCGGCTCATCCATCCGTGACAATTCCGTGGCGCGCGCGCGTCTCGTAATTCAAACCCCGAACCAACCATAAGGCGAGCACAATGCTCCAGTTTCGTCGCAGGAGCCGCTCTAATACGATCCTCGTTTATACACTTCGCAGCCGGATAACTGGTCCCGCCGATCACTTTTCGCCGCGGCTATGCAATCGACGCATCTTCCTGGTTTGCGGCTCGCTTGTTTATTACCCTGTCCCAATTAGGGCTGCGCTCGTACAGTTCAATCCCGATCTAACGAACCCGCGATTCAATTTTCCCCGCTATGTTTTAATTGCGGGGCCGTGGCAATCGATACGAGAACTTTATTGATTTCCCTGCGGATCGCTAGCCACGATCGATGCGGGCTTAATGGGTCGTGCAGTTTTTCGTAGATGCTAGTTAATTGAAAGACGTTTTTAATCAATTTTTCCTGGCTGCGATCTTTGTTCTTATCTATGATATTCTGCTCAATTTAAAAAAAAATTGTTTACTATATCTGCTTGAAAAAGTCGATTTAATATTCGATGACTAGATTACTTGAATTTAATAATTAAAAGAATTTCTTCTTCGTTGCCATAATTAATTATAGCTATTCTAAATCCGGCTTAGCTATGACATTATTTTTCCACTGAAACATACTATCCGTCTTAATATTATTTGATTAAAAACATAATTATTACAGATGTTTTTCCTGCTCCAGAAAAATCGCCTTAAATATGTGAATTACCATTTCCGATTCGACCGTCGAAAAATGTCGCTCGCTCTCCATAAATTGTTGAAAACTCGAACAACCGTTAATCACAGGTCTTAGCGTGCGACCAGTTCCATTAGGAGCAGTTACATCAACCTTTCGGTTTTATTTTTAGTGCCGCCGTCAGTGGTGCATTAGCAACATCGTAGGTAAACTTCGCCATCGGAATTAATATAGTTATTCCTAACGTCCCATTGTGCGAAGGTCACAAAGGACTCGAAAAATGAATTATTCATGCGCGAGCGAGCTTACGCTAATGCCCACACAAATCGTTGCACGTGTGCTCGGTATTTTATGGTACTCCTGTCTACCTACCAGTCTCCTCCATAGACGACCGATGCAGAACGGTCTCATATGGTTTACCTTGCCACTGAATGATTGTTCTGGCTCAAAGGTCACGGCTGATCCAGGACGTGGGTCGCTATAGTTTCCCGCGGTATATTCCATAGTACGCGACTATTCTACTTTTCTTTCTCTGAATTTTCAATTGTAATTAACACTTTACCGATTTTTTATTTTTCCTCCGATTGGTAGCCTGCGTTGCCATGGTAATTAATAATTTAGTATCTATTATTGAGATAAATGCGTTAGATTGTACTACCGTAAGTTTCAATATTATTGTATAATTTTTTAAATATCAAATATCCATCGCGATTAATAAAATAGATAAAATAGAAACGAACATTGAACATCGAGTTAAATTTTTACGGTCGGTGAAGTGCTAATTGTTTAAACGGCTTCTTTAATTTCCTTCATTTGCACTAGTGAGAAATATTTATTGGCAGTGCATACGTCTATTTTATTTCTAATATTCCAATGTATTTGTGTCTGACTGTTCAATTTTCTTCTACTTTTTAACGATCTCGGTGTTTTATTTCTTTCACCTGCACTAGTAGACGCATTCATTGGCAGTGCACGTTCTATTATATTTTATTAATCTATCCTATCATCTGTTTCATTTTCCGACATCCAAATGTATTTGTAATTCTAGCCTAATCTTTAATTTCACACTATTTTCACTCGACTGGTTCTCTCTCGACTATTTTCTCTCTCGATTTAATTGATCCGCTATTGGATTTATTTATCGGCACTGCCGTAGCGCAGTGAAACGCGACCGTATCTGGACTCGTACCTCCACTTAGACCCGCGTGGATTAACATAACACCTTCCGTCCGTAACGAATGAGTCAAGGTGTATTTTCAGAAAAATTAACGACAAATTCGCGGACGAAACATGCATGGATTCGCGCCAAAATTTGTTCCTCGCACGGCCAAGCGGCCCGTTACGAATTTCCAAAATTGCTGCTCGAAAACGACGCTGAATCTTCAACATCGCGCGACCGTCTCTCTCGCAAGACTGTACCCATCCTCGACGTTACCGCCGTGCTCGTATAAATAAGATCCCGCGGTTTGTTGCACCGGCCGATATATAATTAATCGGCGCGCTATAAAAGTGAAATAGCTGTACAGCCCTCTCGTTGTTATTAACAGCGTCTTTAAAGCCGAGAGAACGCGGTGATCGTCGGAATACCGAGGCACATACATACTACGCGGGCACCGTGCAATTTGTGTCTCGTTTGCATTATCGGTTACTCTGGGTGCCGCAGTTTATTTTTCGAATGCATTATGCAAAAACGGCCGGCTAGTTGTTTGCGCGGTTTAACATAATTGAATATTAATTGCGTAAATTTTACCGGGAGCGTTCTCACTTATTCGCCTCCCGCTCTAACAGAAATACGTAGCTTTTTAGAGGCCCGGATAAGCTTTGCGAATTTCCGTCGTCGGCGTGTTTGCGTTTAATATTTAATATTATAGCATTTAATTTTTGATATTATAGCATTTAATATTTAATATTATAGCATTTAATATTTAATATTGTAGCATTTAATATTTAATATTATAGCATTTAATATTTAATATTATAGCATTTAATATTTAATATTATAGCATTTAATATTTAATAATATAGCATTTAATATTTTCCGTTTGTACAGTATTGTTGTTCGCGATCGTTCGGATCTGTTCTTATTTCGAAGAGTGAATAGATTCGAGAAGTGAATCGAATTAGTTTTCAACCGAGCGACGCGACCCCGGGGGCTATTGGTACTGCTAAACAATTCTGCATAGTCGACAGTAACTCTGATTACCGTACGGTTTAGCATCACTGATTCGTCGTAGCGTGTGTCATCGTTTATCTGGCCACGGCTCGCACACTTTCGGCTCGCGTAAGATTGCGTCACGACCACATCGGTATGGACCTTGTAAATGGATCCTCGTAAATGGACCTTGATTCGTGCCAGGAGACCGTGGCTGGTCTCTACGGTTGTTTGGACGCGGTGCCGTGCCGTACCTGAAAGGAAAAGCGAAATTGGAGCAGCCATCTTTTTTCCAGAAGCAACGAGACGTCGTTATTTTTATATTAATTTATTAGCTTTTCTATGTTATTCTTACCTATGCCAGTCACTTATAAAGTTGATGCAATATATAGATATAGCGGTGCGTATAATTATAAACTGGATGCAACATTTATATTTTTATTAATACTTAAAGAAAAGTTACAAGACGACTGTGTTTGTACATTTCTATTTTCTATTACATTTAATATAGAAATATACTAGTATAGTTCGTCTGTGGTTTTTCTTCAAATATTAGTAAAAATGTAAAATTTACTTCCAATTTATAATTATGTTTGCCATTGTAAATATTTTTTTTCTTTGCTAATTAGAAAAAAGAAATAGATATCTAGCAGTAGAAATCTATCGATCAGTATTCTTAGATAGTATTCACTAGTATATGGTGTTTCAGGCTAATCAAAATTGCCAGTAATTGTTGAGAGATTTGTTAATGCATCAAAATTAAGCAGTGTACGCTATACGCTCGAATTTATTAGTACTTGTCCTACTAACAGATTGAAAGTAGTGCTTCATATAAACTATGGTTACGATTAGATAGTGCATCGCAGAAGATTAAACCAAGCAGTAGACACTATCTATAGATATGAATTGAATTTGCACTTCACATAGATTAAGATACAGAAGTGACACATTTAAGTTTAAATCAAGCAGTGCTTCGATGAGTTGAAATGATTTACTATCGCGCATGAATTAAAATGAATCAGTAGATCGGATGAATTTAAATGTATCAATACTTTATATAGATTGAAATGAATTAGTATTTTACGTAAATTAAAATGGATCAGTGTTTTATGTTTATTAAAATGAATTAGTATTTTATGTGTATTAAAATGAATTAGTATTTTATGTGTATTAAAATGAATTAGTATTTAATATAGATTAAAATGAATCAGAATTTCATGTAAACGAATATCAAGAAGTATTCTTACCAATTAAAATCAAGGAATATTTCGTATTATAATAAAATCAAGTGATATTTCATATAAATAAGTACAATAAATAAATACAGTAAAAATCAGGGAATATTCCACATTATAATAAAATCGGACAGAATTTCATATAAATAAGAACCAACTAATATTTCGCACGAATTAAAATCAGGGAATATTTCGCATAAATGAAAGCCACGTAGTATTTCACATTCATGAAAACCAAGCAGTATTTCCCATAAATTAAAATGAATCTATATTTCTCATTAAAATAAAATCCATCATCTTAACTCTACTTGAAATTAATTTTTCTAGCTTACCAGTTCATTCTAGCCCAATTTGACGATCATACTAACACATTCTAATTCACATAAAATGTTGATTCATTCTAATTCACATAAAATGTTGATTCATTCTAATTCACATAAAATATTGATTTATTCTAATTCACGTAAAATATTGATTCACCCGAATCCACGTGAATTATCGATTAATTCGAAAACCGCTTCGTATTAATTCCTCTAAAGCCTCGATGTATCGGAAAGAAAATGGTACAGGGTTCCACGCGAATCGAGATCGAGCATCATCGTCGAAAATATGCTGAAACCCGAACCTCCGGCAATCGGAATCGTAAGATTTTAATTACCGCACAATAGCAGGCAACGGTAAAACGAAACCGAGTGCCCACTTCAACCCTTTGCCCTCGAAGCCATTTTAACTGTAAATCTTTTTATAATTTTTCAGAGTTATAGCATCTCCTTTCTATACGATAATTTTTCACATTTTTGTAACGCTATGTAATCATTTTCGGGTCACTCACATTTTCGGCTCAGAGTCAAAGGGTTAAATGGAATATTTGCAACTCGCTAATAAGCTATCATTTACTACAGTCACGTATTAGAATTACGATGTCCCCTGAGAGGAGGCAACGGAGTGCAAAGGGTTAAAATAAAGGGTTAAAATGGAACAGAGAACACGACCGTCGCGACACGCACACGCGCGACATAGTCGTCGCGCAATTCGCCGTAATGATTGAAAGCCGTCCGCACGAATGAACGGTTGTGCTTTCCTCGTGTCGTTATCGAATCTCGTAGCGCTTGACATTCAATTTTCCTCCGTCGAAGGATAAAGAGCATAATGGCCCCGCGTAGCCGTCACCGATCCACGTCGAATCTGGGTCATTGATGTTTTATTTCATGCGTCATGTAATTATGTCTCGTTGCCTCTGATACACGGGCACCGCGAAAGCTGTAACTCTTCTGTTCGTCGCGTAGGCGGCTGGTCACATCGAATCCATTTCGTCACTTTTTTTCGTCCTCCCCTCCACCGTGTAATTTCTCCCCCCATACGAAACGATTAATTCCGACTGGGATTTCATTGGCTCTGGAAATCGATACGATACCCCTGTCTTTCTGATTAATTAGTTCCGATCGCGACACGGATCGACCCCCCGCTACATGGCGACAGTGTCTCGATGTTCAATTTTATTTTATCGACTATCTGCTTCCGTAATGTTATCTCATTGTTTGCGTATGTTCTTCTTATATTTTATGGGATTTTCATTGCTTTTAACCCTTAAATGCATATAGTCCCAAAAATGAATCAATAACTTTTTGCGCGGATACCCGACAACAGTTTTGATATCGACACATTTGGCTGAATGGCGGTGATTCCTTTGTCCATTGACTTATCAAAAATTAACTAAAATAATGACATTTGACTTCAATATTTGTATCTTTCTGACGTTATACCAATTGGCGCGCATTTTTGATTGCGGGGTTCATTTACGTACTTTTGGAAGTGGATTATTTAGAAATATTTTGGTGTATTCGTTAAACAAAAAATATTTTCTAAAGGTAAGGTTTCTTTTTTAAGGAAACGACTGCTTCAATCTCTTTCATACTAACTGAAGAATTTTTATGTCTATTTTGCATAGTGTACCAAAAATGAATCATTAATATTTTTCAATAAAAACCCTATAAGATATGACTTATAATTTTTTTTTTAATATTTTTCCCGATTTCCACTCATTTGAAATATTATAACCCTAATTTTTAAATAAAATTCATTAACTCATGAATTTAAGGGTTAATAGCAGTTTTATATATTTGTCTTAGTATATCGTGCATTTTTTAAATATATCTTTCTTAATAGAATATTATTGTCCATAAATTTAATATTCTTCTTAACAGATATAATTTAATATCGTTCTGAATTATTCATTTTTTAAATAGTATGTCATACATTGTTTTAATACACTTTTTAAAATAGTATATCGTGCAGCTTTCCCAACATATGATCGTCTTTTATTTGCAAAAGACAAATCGACTAATAAATTCGAATAAATGAATAATTGAAATTCTATATTATTTTAAAAAAAAATTGTTAAGCTTCTCACGAGCCCGGTGATTAAATAAACGATTAAAACACTGATTACGAAACTGCGAACGAGAGAAAATATTGCTCGAGGAATAATTTCTGTCGAACAATGACTAATAATAAATAAGGATATTATAGAGCGTGAACAATGAATGAGTCGAACGGGAAGACCGCGAGCCAATAAATTAATATTAATCATTCGGTGCTCGTTAAGCCGGCCGACAGGCGAAATACGTTTCCCTCCATCGCCGGTGCCGATGAAACAATGCCGAAACATTGAAATTCGTACGACAATGGTCGACGTGTCGCGACTCGTGTCCGACCGCGTCCCAGGTGAGAAACGACGATGAAAATTCGTCTGTACGGCCTCGTTCGCGTATTGTCTCTCCTCATACATGAAGTCATGGCGCCGAACGCATAAGGATGAGCTGTTGCATCTGATTGCTTACAATGCGACGCTGCGCGTGAGCCCACACTCGGCGGCATAACACGCGTTCCTTTTCTTTTTTCTCCTGTTACCTCTCCTCGTCCGGTTCTTAAAACTGATTAGGAAACATCGCGGCCGTAATTGGCCGCGATCGTTTAAAAAGGGAGCAGAGTTCACGGCGCGAACTTTTCATTCGTTTCCGTGAAATCGTTTATTTTACTCATGAATAATGCGCGCCGACATTTTCTATATAAATATATGATACCGTTAGATGATCAGGGTAACGATGCCGGTGGTTTATTAAAGGAAATAGAGGTTGTTAGAAGACCGCGGAGTTTATGCATTTATGATAAAACTGGGGCGAAGTGTTAAATATTGAAGACGTTGGAGAATTTGAGAATATTCTCACGAATTTTTAGAGAATATTTTCTCATGAATCTATTGGTACGAAAGGAGAACATTTTTACTTTATTTCCGGTCACTGTAATTCATTTAGGAAAAGGTTTATTAATATTTTATGTAATATTTTATAGTATTTTATAAATGAATAATTCGGCAAATAGGTTGGCGAACATTTAACAGAAGATTGGCACTTTAATTCTTATAATTTTGTTAGACTTTACAATGACTACATTACAGGTTTTTATTTGATTTAAAAATTATTTATGTTAATTGCTGTATATGTCTATCCTAGTTGTTTTATTAAACAGACTACAGATTCCTTGCATTTATTAAAAAATACAATTGGAAATAATTTCACTGAGAAATCCTCGAATTTCGAGGAGCTATTAAATAATTACAGACAAGCGATTAATATCTGGAATAAAAATGCGGTAACTTTATAAATAAAAAAAGAGTGTTGACCAGACTTGATAACAGATCAATATTTCCTAATAGACGACGATCATCCCCCGGAACCACGACTACCGTATCTTCTGTTGCACCGAGCGAACCGCTTCGATCTAATAATAATCCTCTCACCCGTGGCAGAGTCGACAGGCTAACAACACGGCTACACCTAATCAGCGCAAAAAAGCACCGGTAGAAACGGCAGAGCTAACGTTCCGTCGCTTTATTCGAGACAATCCGTAATCTAGTCGGTTTTTCAAGCGTCTTCGGTTTAAACTTGAAAACGCGCCGGGCCGGCAGTTCCGCGGACGAGCACGGGCAATTATTTCAATTAATTCCCCGCATGCGCTGGGGATCGTTCCGCGTGTTAATGACGCGTGACGATCATGGCATTCCGATGCATAAAAGAGCGTGCATGCGCACGGTGTACCGTACGTGTCCCGGCAATCTTGACACACATCTCTCTGTCTGTCTGTTATATCATTTTTCGAAGCTCGCTCTCTATTTCACGCTCGCGGTATTCCACTGCGATGATCAAACTGTATGAAACGCGTCTCCCATGGCGCGGATTTTCGCCAGATTTCGCTGGCCGAAATTATTTTTCTAAACTCCCGGGTGTAACGTTGACCTACTCACCTATTTATGGTGTTCCGAGTTGGAAAATGTGGTTCGAAGGAAATCAAAATAATTCTGAAGAAATTATGATAATTATAGGGAATTAAAAATAATTATGAAGAAATAAAAATAATTATGAAGAAATAAAAATAATTTTGAACGGATAAAAATAATTTTGAACGAATAAAAATAGTTATAAAGGGAGAAAAATAATCCTGAACACGTAGAAATAATTATAAAAAAGTAAAAATAATTCTGAACACATAAATATAATTGTAAACGAATGAAAATAATCGTAAAGCAACGAGGATTAGTGATAACGTATTAAAAATGTTATTATAATATAATCAGAGAACTACGATTGTTCGTCTTACGCAAGATTTTAAAAATCGTATTTTAGCGAGGGTTTTGAAGCTAATAACCCTCTGTGTGGCTACCAGGAAGTGGATACCATAAAGTCCTCGAACTGTGAAAAACGCGCGAACTACTGGCCGTCTTGAAACCGCTATGAGATTATTCATTTTTCACGTCCATTTCCCTAACAGCGGAGTCGAGGGTGGATGTTCCAGCGAGTTTCAAGCTTTATGGCACCCCGGCCGCCGGAACCTGTTACGGGGGCGTAATTTATCCGACTCCTTCATCCCCGATGCCGGTTTTCGCACCCTAATACTCCCGCGCGGCGGCTTAGGATGAAAGATCGAGGTGTTGCGGCGCTCCGAGGACGGATAATTGCGTTAACTTCGAGACACGGGTCCTCGCCGTGCTAATAGATAATCATTTCTTTGAATAATGAGAGCCCGTATGAGATTTAGTCAATTTTATCGTATCCGGTTTAGCTTACCTGGTGTTATCTCTATAATTTATAATGTTTCTATAATAAATTTCTATTAGAAATTTCAACTAAAATTAGCAATTTAAGTTAGAATGAATTTTTAATTACGATAAATTTCTATTAGAAATTTCAGCTAAAATGAATTTTTAATTGCGATAAATTTCTATTAGAAATTTAAGCTAAAATGAATTCCTAATGGAATTTTAGATAGAAATTTATTATGATTTAGTATTTATAATTACATTTCTATGAACAGTCCAGGGTAAATTAAATTTACAATAGAAATTAAGGGAAACATATTACAATCAAAATAATGACAATAAAATATGAACTAAGTAATACTTAAATCTAATATTAATTATAACTTATTTACTATTAACCCTTTGAATTCGATGAGAAAAACAAGTGACGTATATTTACTTACTATTTTAAGCACATGACTTATTAATATCTCCAATTTATGTTAAAATTAATGCAATTTATATTATTCGCTGTTATTTATACAGAAATATTCCAAAACCGAATCGTATCGTAGGAAAGAATTCGAGGAATAGGTAGCCATTAATAAATTGACATGGCGTGCCGTTGTCGCATGACAACGCCGACCTCATGTTTCTCAACTAACAGTCGGCGAACATGCGTTGGAGTATGTCTTTCTTAACTCGCGATATTTTGCTAATGTGTCATCAAAGTAAATCACCATATGTTTAGACATCGGCGACAACTTTTCCATAGAAAAATTAAGCAACAAAACGGTAATCTACGCGCTGTCTTTCCTGAAAAGGTAGACGTTTAAAGTAACATGGGAAAATGCAGTGCAGACAATTGCAACAGTTGAACTGCATCCCTCTAACAACAGTCCCGTCGACCCGCGTTTTTCCATTTGGCAGTCTCTAAAAGAATACAATAAATTTTTCGTAAAAATGCTTAAAGGGACGAGAAGATCTTATAGAATTTTATGCAACAAAGGGTGTTCTCATCGTTTAATTTTATTTTTATTAAGACCCGATTACCATAAACAATCGAATGTAATTCACTAAATCTCACACCAATTATTTAATACTTCAAGGTCCATAGATTTGAACGAAAAGTCCCATGGACGTTTAACGTCGCAAGAAAACAGCCGAACATGGTTTTCGTTTGAACAGTTTGCCCTAGGCTCCCCTTCAAGCCGTCATTTAAGGGAGCTAACACCTCCGAGTGCCACTCCTCGCGCCCCAACATCCTGGCGGCCAGGACAAGCCGCGAGTACGCGACGCGACTTGTTCGCGGAAGACGGAGAGAAACCGGAACGGGGCTCTCCCGTGGTGGTTGAAGCCTGAAAGAGGATACGCGGCGCGGGTGTGTTTCGCCTGCTCGTTAAATTAGTCGGGGCCGTTCGTTTCTCCAGCGGTGTATACCTAATCGGATCCACGTAGCGACGGGGCCGGGGCGCCCGGGGTTTTTCGTTTTTCTGTTTGCCGATTCCCGGTCGCGCGGAACTGGGTTGCGAAACCGCATAAAGAGAGACGCGTGAACGCAGGCGCGCACGCGATGGCCCACACGCGAGAGCCTCCTTTTCCCGGGGTGCGAAGGTGGACTGAAAATAAATGCATTCGCCTCGGCGAGTTATCGCGACGGCGCGCCGTCGCCTCGCTTCGTCCGGACACGTAAGGCTCCGTTTACATCGGACCCGTTCCACGCACGTGGACGCGACGCGCCAGTCCGGCCGATCTATTTCCCCCTGGCTAACGTTTAACCCCTTGCCGTACTATTTTCTTCGCGATCGAAAGGGGCACAAGCTTTTCGATCGCGGTCGTATTTTGGAAGAAAGTTTTATTAGATTGCAGTATGTTATATTAATTATATTATTATATTGTAGTGTATTGTACTACGTTGTGTTATGCTTTGCTATGCTAGGCTGTGCTTTGCTATACTTTGCTATGCTTTGCTAAGCTTTGCTTTGCTATGCTTTGCTATGCTTTGCTATGCTTTGCTATGCTTTGCTATGCTTTGCTATGCTTTGCTATGCTTTGCTATGCTTTGCTATGCTATGCTATGCTATGCTATGTCATGCTTTGCTATGCTTTGCTATGGTTTGCTATGCTATGCTATGCTATGCTATGCTATATTATATTATATTATACTATATTTTATACATATTTCGTATAAAATATATACAATATATATTTTATATAATATTTTTACAATATATATTTTATATAATATTTTTACAATACATATATATTTTATATAATATTTTTACAATACATATATATTTTATATAATATTTTCACAGTATAAAATAAAGCTTGAATACAAAATAAGAAAGACGTTTCCATGTAACATATGTGCCTTATAATTAACTTGGACAGTTTTTATTTTGCATAAAGATCCGCGGTCTACTTATTATAATCATACAGTAGTCTCTCGTACTGAATAAATAATGCATGCGCCTTGAAATTAATGATAGACCAGGTATAAAACATTATCTTCTTGAGTTCCGATTTTAAGGGTGGAAATTCAGACGAAAGACAACCACCATTAAAAGTCCAGATAAAATTTTGAAACTGTACAGTTTAATAGCATTCTCTACACTGATTTGAATTACATACACGTTATTCTGCCAACTAATTTTCTCGGCGGTAAAAAAGTTGTTATATTATAAAGAATTTTTTGAAATTGAAAAATCGACAGCAGCAGCTTAAAACGAATTAAAATTTTACTCGACGTTGTCGTATAAATAGATATTAGATATTTATGCATATGTAGGATATTGAATAAAAAATTATCAAGATAACAGGACTGAGAATTCGCAGATCCAGCGACGACAGGCTACGGTGGTTAAATGGTTCCGTAGGTGGGTAGCGTGTTCTCTCCGTGTCGGGCAATCAGCTGCGATGTGTCACGAGCGTGGACTAATTTAATTATTAAATCGTGCCGGCCCCGATACGCCGACAGTCATCTTCAAGTAGCCGTTTAATAGAGGCGGCTCCGATGGAGCGTGACACTTCTCCTCGCGCGTTTGTACGCGGACCCCTCCCCACTAAACCATGCAGCAGCATGATCAAAAAGTGGTGCTGCGGTCGGTTAACAAGGGGAGGGGATGGGGTTCGCAGCCCCGGTCCTCTTTCCGCCGACCACTCAATACTTCCTCCTTTTCGTTTCGTCCCGTTTCTTTCTTCCGTCGCGTTTGTTCGACCCGGTAACCCGACGGCGGGCCACCCTTCCGTCGCTAAACTGGGGTCCATGACACCCCAGCGTCATTTAATTTAGTCTCGAGGGCTGCAGAAGTGAGCCACTCGTACGAGACCCTTCAAACGGTTTTCGAAATCCTCCGACTCGCAATTATGGTGGCCGCGAATCACGTTTCGTCCCACGGCACGTCCTGCCGCCGCGAAAACTAACGATTTCTTCGTTAACGAACAATTTAGGCTCACCCTGCCGCACGGACGATTTAATTAAAAATGTGATCCGTTGATCGAATTCGTGGACGAAAGTTGGTGCGAGATAAGAAGCACGATTCGATCGTTTTTCGATATTTATAGAATATTTGCACCGATTTTGAAAGCGGTGGAAGTTTATTTCTATGTTAAATGAGATATCACATAATTTGCGATTAACACTAGGTTCACGGAGTAATAAAAGCAGCCGTTTTATATTTGTTTATGAAATTAACGATTTATTCTAATCGTTAATGCAATCGATAACTAAATAAATATAAATAATTATAGTAAATATAATCGATAAATAAGCAATAAATGTATCTTTGAAATCTGAATAATAGTACGTTAACAAATCAGTGACCCGTCATTTTGACGGATTCCGTAAATCTAGTGTTAATATAGTGTACCTAATATTTAATATGCCATTATTATTTAACACGTAATTAATATTTATTATGTATACTATCTATGTGCACCATTTAATATCGTATTGTATTATATTTAATACAGTATAAATTAATATTTAATATCTTAAAAAATGACAATGCTTCGTTGTATTTAACCCCTTGCACTATGATTCCTTTCACGCTGCGTCGATTACCATTTAATTATCTTTAATATTTTTCTTAACAGGGCCAGACAATTTTCTTTTATTCTATTGTTTTTATGTACTTTCGTTTATGTATTA